>NC_143029.1:95000-417500 GCF_057628025.1 Oncorhynchus mykiss
GGACCAATCTAGTTTGTTGTTGATGTGGACACCAAGGAACTTGAAGCTCTCAGCCTGCTCCACTACAGTCCTGTTGATGAGAATGGGGACGTGCTCGGTGCTCCTTTTCCTGTAGTCCACAATCATCTCCTTAGTCTTGGTTACGTTGAGGGATAGGTTGTTATTCTGGCACCACCCGGCCAGGTCTCTGACCTCCTCCCTATATGCTTTCTCGTTGTTGTCGGTGAGCAAACTTAATGATGGTGTTGGAGTCGTGCCTGGCCATGCAGTCGTGGGTGAACAGGGAGTACAGGATGGGACTGAGCACGCACCCCTGAGGAGCTCCAGTGCTGACAATCAGCGTGGCAGATGTGTTGCTACCTACCCTCACCACCTGGGGCAGCCTGTCAGGAAGTCCAGAATCCAGTTGCAGAGGGAGGTGTTTGGTCCCAGGATCCTTAGCTTGGTGAGGAGCTTTGAGGGGACTATGGTGTTGAACGCTGAGCTGTAGTCAATGAACAGCATTCTCACACAGGTGTTCCTTTTGTCCAGGTGGGAAAGGGCAGTGTGGAGTGCAATGGAGATTGCATAATCTGTGGATCTGTTTGGGCGGTATGCAAATTGGAGTGGGTCTAGGGTTTCTAGGATAATGGTGTTGATGTGAGCCATTACCAGCCTCTCAAAGCACTTCATGGCTACGGACGTGAGTGCTACAGGTCTGTAGTCATTTTGCCTTTGTGTTTTTGGGCACAGGGACTATGGTGGTCTGCTTGAAACATGTTTGTATTACAGACTCAATCAGGGACATGTTGAAAATGTCAGTGAAGACACCTGCCAGTTGGTCAGCACATGCCCGGAGCACACGTCCTGGTAATCTGTCTTGCCCCGTAGCCTTGTGTATGTTGACCGGTTTAAAGGTCTTACTCACGTTGGCATTGGAGAGTGTGATCACACAGTCGTCTGGAATAGCTGATGCTCTCATGCATGCCTCAGTGTTGCTTGCCTCGAAGCGAGCATAGAAGTGATTTAGCTCGTCTGGTAGGCTCGTGTCACTGGGCAGCTCGCGGCTGTGCTTCCCTTTGTAGTCTGTAATTGTTTGCAAGCCTGCCACATCCGACGAGCGTCGGAGTCGTTGTAGTATGACTCAATCTTAGCCCTGTATTGACACTTTGCATGTTTGATGGTTCGTCGCAGGGCATAGCGAGATTTTTTGTAAGCTTCCGGGTTAGAGTCCCGCACCTTGAAAGTGGCAGCTCTACCCTTTAGCTCAGTGTGAATGTTACCTGTAAACCATGGCTTCTGGTTGGGGTATGTACGTACAGTCACTGTGGGGACGACGTCCTCAATACACTTATTGATAAAGCCAGTGACTGATGTGGTGTATTCCTCAATGTCATCAGAAGAATCAGATTGGAATCTATGTTCCAATCTGTGATACGTAACATGGCAAGAATCAGAAACTTTCAGTCCAAAATTATGCAGAAAAATGTATCCATGCTTTTGTCACTTCTAGGTTAGACTACTGCAATGCTCTACTTTTCTGCTAACCTACAAAGCAATACATGGGCTTGCTCCTACCTATCTTTCCGATTTGGTCCTTCTGTACATACCTACATGTACGCTACGGTCACAAGACACAGGCCTCCTAACTGTCCCTAGAATTTCTAAGCAAACACCTGGAGGCAGGGCTTTCTTCTGGAGAGCTCAATTTTTATGGAATGGTCTGCCTACCCATGTAAGAGACGTAGACTCGGCCTCAACTTTTAAGTCTTTATTGAAGACTCATCTCTTCAGTAGGTCCTATGATTGAGTGTAGTCTGGCCCAGGAGTGTGAAGGTGAACGGAAAGGCACTGAAGCAACGAACCGCCCATGCTGTCTCTGCCTGGCCGGTTCCCCTCTCTCCACTGGGATTCTCTGCCTCTAACCCTATTACAGGGGTTGAGTCACTGGCTTACTGGTGCACTTCCATATCGTCCCTATGTAACAGTGTAACTTTAGACCGCCCCCTCGCCCATACCCGGGCGCGAACCAGGGACCCTCTGCACACATCAACAACAGTCACCCACGAAGCATCGTTACCCATCCCTCGACAAAAGCCGCGGCCCTTGCAGAGCAAGGGAAACCACTACTTCAAGGTCTCAGAGCAAGTGACGTCACCGATTGAAACTCTATTTAGCGTGCACCACCGCTAACTAGCTAGCTGTTTCACATCCGTTACACCTAGGAGGGGTACTTGAGTGGGTTGAGTCACTCACGTGATCTTCCTGTCTGGGTTGGCGGCCCCCGTTGGGTTGTGCAGTGGTGGAGATCTTTGTGGGCTATACTCAAACCTTGTCTCAGGATGGTAGGTTGGTGGTTAAAGAAATCCCTCTAGTGGTGTGGGAGCTGTGCTTTGGCAAAGTGGGTGGGGTTATATCCTGCTTGTTTGGCTCTGTCCGAGGGTATCGTCGGACGGGTCCACAGTGTCTCCCGACCCCTCCTGTCTCAGCCTCCAGTAAATCAAATCTAGAGTCGGCTTTCTATTCCGCAACAAAGCCTCCTTCACTCACGCCGCCAAACTTACCCTAGTAAAACTGACTATTCTACCGATCCTCGACTTCGGCGATGTCATCTACAAAATAGCTTCCAATACTCTACACAGCAAACTGGATGCAGTTTATCACAGTGCCATCCGTTTTGTTACTAAAGCACCTTATACCACCCACCACTGCGACCTGTATGCTCTAGTCGGCTGGCCCTCGCTACATATTCGTCGCCAGACCCACTGGCTCCAGGTCATCTACAAGTCCATGCTATGTAAAGCTCCGCCTTATCTCAGTTCACTGGTCACGATGGCAACTACCTGGTAGCACGCGCTCCAGCAGGTGTATCTCACTGATCATCCCTAAAGCCAACACCTCATTTGGCCGCCTTTCGTTCCAGTTCTCTGCTGCCTGTGACTGGAACGAATTGCAAAAATCGCTGAAGTTGGAGACTTTTATATCTCCCTCACCAACTTCAAACATCTGCTATCTGAGCAGCTAACCGATCGCTGCAGCTGTACATAGTCTATCGGTAAATAGCCCACCCAATTTACCTACCTCATCCCCATACTGTTTATATTTATTTACTTTTCTGCTCTTTTGCACACCAGTATCTCTACCTGTACATGACCATCTGATCATTTATCACTCCAGTGTTAATCTGCAAAATTGCAATTATTTGCCTACCTCCTCATGCCTTTTGCACACAATGTATATAGACTCTCTTTTTTCTCTTTTTTTCTACTGTGTTATTGACTTGTTCATTGTTTACTCCATGTGTAACTCTGTGTTGTCTGTTCACACTGCTATGCTTTATCTTGGCCAGGTCGCAGTTGTAAATGAGAACTTGTTCTCAACTAGCCTACCTGGTTAAATAAAGGTGTTCTCAACTAGCCTACCTGGTTAAATAAAGGTGTTCTCAACTAGCCTACCTGGTTAAATAAAGGTGAAATAAAATAATACATAAAAATACATTTATGCTGCAGTAGTTCATGTGTCGGGGGCTAGGTGTTATGAATTTTATGAATAATGACTAAATTATGTATACATTTAAAGTAATGATAGGACTATATCTAACAGAATTATACCCTGTCTCTGTATAATGATGAAGAATGTTTGTCCATAATAAAGAGGGACTGTTAGCAGGCAAGGAACTGTGGCAGACAACTTGTGACCACTGTGAAACTGATAACAGGGAAGGAAGTCTCCCCACCAAAGGGAGGGGAGAAACCTTGGTCTTGTAGTAGATTGTATAACAGGTGGCAGGATGGGATACGCAATGTATGAGTAGAAGAAGACTTGTGAACTATCTTGTCATTGTCTGAGAGGATGACGGACATTTATGACAAAATGAGAGGTAGATAAACCAATGTACAGGAAATTATAAGTAGAGCTCTCGTAAATAAACGTTGCTGACTATTGTAGACTGGCCTCTGTCTGTTTCATTTCAACAAGAATCTTACAAATTCTTGGTAGCAGTATGAGTAGTTTAATTGAAGTTCAGTTTATGAACATTGAGAACATAATTCTCATAACAGGCTGAGGCTAGCCCTCGCTTCATACTCGCCGCCAAACCCACAGGCTCCAGGACATCTACAAGTCTCTGCTAGGTCTCTGCTAGGTGTCTCAGCCTCCAGTATTTATGCTGCAGTAGATTATGTGTCGGGGAGCTAGGGTCAGTCTGTTATATCTGGAGTATTTCTCCTGTCTTATCCGGTGTCCTGTGTGAATTTAAGTATGCTCCTTCTAATTCTTTCTTTCTTTCTCTCTCTCGGAGGACCTGAGCCCTAGGACCATGCGTCAGGACTACCTGGCCTGATGACTCCTTTCTGTCCCCAGTCCACCTGGCCGTGCTGCTGTCCAGTTTCAACTTTTCTGCCTGCAGCTATGGAACCCTGACCTGTTCACCGGACGAGCTACCTGTCCCTAACCCTAACCCTGTTTTCAACTCTCTAGAGACAGCAGGAGCGGCAGAGATACTCTGAATGATCGGCTATGAAAAGCCAACTGTCATTTACTCCTGAGGTGCTGACCTGTTGCACCCTTGACAACCACTGTGATTATTATTATTTAAACCTGCTGTTCATTTATAAACATTTGAACATCTTGGCCATGTTCTGTTATAATCTCCACCTGGCACAGCCAGAAGAGGACTGGCCACCCCTCATAGCCTGGTTCCTCTCTAGGTTTCTTCTTAGGTTTCTGCCTTTCTAGGGAGTTTATCATAGCCACCATGTTTCTACACGTGCATTGCTTGCTGTTTGGGGTTTTAGGCTGGGTTTCTGTACAGCACTTTGAGATATCAGCTGATGAAAGAAGGGCTATATAAATACATTTGATTTGATTTGATCCGCACATTGTAATGTTAACACAATACACATGTCAGACTGTTAACACAATACACACATTATAATGTTAACTCAACACACACTTTATACACTCAACGTTAAACAGTAAACACTGGTCAAACATATGCTGCTCTGATAACTGCGGTCACATTAATGTGCATGTGTGTGTGTCAGTGAATGCTGGTAGGAGGAGCTATAGGAGGATGGACTCATTGCAATTGTTGGAATGGAATGAATAGAATGGTGTCAAACATGGAAACCACATTTGACTTTGTTCCGTTTGATTCCATTAAAACCAATGCAATGAGCCATCCTCCTACAGCTCCTCCCACCAGACTCCTCTGGTGTGTGTTTTATTGATAACACAACATGGTAGCCGCACAAAACATGGTACAAACATTATTGGGCACAATACATCAAGTGAAGCATCCACAAATGTCAGTAAGAGTGTTCATGATTGAGTGAGTGTGTGTGTGCATGGATAATCCACCCTATCACCTTCCTACCACCATTATTCTAGAGCCTCTCTCTCTCATGTGACCACGTGTGCTGATGTAGAGTTTCCATGGTAACGCAGTAGTCTTGTAAGCCTAGAACACACCCACCCCCCACACACACACACGCCCGGACACACGCCCTACCCCCGCATGCGCACACACACACACACACACATATATACAGATGATCTCTGAACTGGAATGGAGGTTCCCTTCTTGCTGTCTCTCTCTGTCCTTAACTCTCCCGCTCTTTCTCTCTCTCTCTCCCCTCTCTCCCTTTTCAAATCAAATTTCAAGTCAAATTTATTTACATAGCCCTTTTTACATCAGCTGATATCAAAGTGCTGTACAGAAACACAGCCTAAAACCCCAAACAGCAAGCAATGCAGCCTCTCTCTCTCTCTCTCTCTCTCTCACTCTCTGATTTGATTGACAGGTTCTGGGGCAGCGGATCATAATTAGTCATGCAGCTAATTTCCCACAATGCCCTGCAGCCCTGGTCTCCAGCGGCACGCTCATACATATTCAACAGTATGCTAATGAAAACCACTGCACCCAGGTGAGATGCTGCCACGGAGAAGGCCAATCAGAACACGGACACGCTGACCAATCAAATGCCAGAACTGAAACAGTGACCAATCAGATTCTAGAACACAGACACACTAATCAATCAGAGCCCAGAACACAAAGTCTGTGGGGTTCTGTATGGCACTTGCATGGCTCTGTATGGCTCAGTTGGCAGAGCAAGGCCCTTGACCACCAGGGTTGTGGGTTTGATACCTTTATGGCTTACTTAAAATATATACACTTTTTTTTATCACTTTGGATAAAAGTATCTGCTAAATGTCATATAATATAAAAAAATATGGTGAAAATTCCACCTAGCCAATCAGAGGTTAACCTCTCTGGTACCAGTGGGACGGTAGCGTACCACCTCGACAACAGCCAGTGAAATTGCAGGGTGCCAAATTCAAAACAGCAGAAATTCCAAACATATAAGTATTTTACACCACTTTAAAGATAAACCTCTTGTAAATCCAACCACAGTGTCCGATTTCAAAAAGGCTTTACTGCGAAAGCACACCATGTGATTATGTTAGGTCAGCACCAAGTCACAGAAAACAATACAGCCATTTTCCAGCCAGGGAGAGGGCTCACAAAAGTCAGAAATAGTGATTAAATTAATCACTAACCTTTGATGATCTTCATCAGATGGCACTCATAGGACTTCATACACAATACATGTATGTTTTGTTCGATAAAGGTCATATTTATATCCAAAAATCTCAGTTTACATTGGCGCGTTATGTTCAGAAATGTATTGTCTCAAACAAAAATCTGATGAAAGTGAAGAGCCACATCAAATAACAGAAATACTCATCATAAACATTGATAAAGATACAAGTGACATACGAAGAAAGATAAACATCTTCTTAATTCAACCGCTGTGTCAGATTTCAAAAAGGCTTTACGGCGAAAGCACACTTTGCTATTATGTTCGGTCAATGCTTAGCTACAGAATCACATACCGCCATTTTCCAGCCAAGGAGAGGGCTCACAGAAGTCAGAAACTATGTTTTAAATCAATCCTCTGGTTGTTTTAGTCATAAATAATCAATAATATTTCAACCGGACAAAAGCTTCGTCAATAGAAAAGGAGAAACAAGAAAAGCGCGTTCCCGATCAGGATGATGTCTGGAAATTTCCACTGGCCTCTCATTGAAAGTGCTGTATCTCCCAAATTTGTCAGAGTAAAAGTCTGAAACAATGCCTAAAGACTGGCCACATGTAGAAGAAGCCATAGAGCTCGTGAACTGGGTCCTAAGTCTTTGTAAGGTGGATAGGCTTTCAATGGAAAAACAGCCGTTCAAAATAATAGTACTTCCTGGTTGGATTTTCCTCTAGTTTTCGCCTGCCATATCAGTTCTGTTAAACTCATAGACATTATTTTAACAGTTTTGGAAACTTTAGAGTGTTTTCTATCCAAATAAACTAATTATATCCATATCCTAGCTTCTGGGCCTGAGTAGCAGGCAGTTTAATTTGGGCATGCTTTTCATCCAAAATTCCGAATGCTGCCCCCTACCCTAGTGAAGTTTTATGATGGAGCTACCACGTTACTAATATTCACTGAGATCCATCTCATCTGTCTGCCCCCAGATACCACGTTACTAATATCTACTGAGATCCACCCATCTCTTTGACCCCAGATAACACATTACTAATATCCACTGAGATCCACCCGTCTCTCTGACCCCAGATAACACATTACTAATATCCATTAAGATCCACCCATCTCTGTGACCCCAGATAACACATTACTAATATCCACTGAGATCCACCCGTCTCTCTGACCCCAGATAACACATTACTAATATCCATTATGATCCACCCGTCTCTCTGACCCCAGATAACACATTACTAATATCCACTGAGATCCACCCGTCTCTCTGACCCCAGATACAATATAGCTCAGTATTTGTGTTATTCATTTTATGGTATTTGTTTGCGGATCTTTAACAAGGGTGTCACACCACTGTAATGGTGCCGGAGGGGATTGATGCCGTTTTATGGGCTCTTAACCAACTGTGCTATTTAGTGTGTGTATTTAGTATTTAGTATTTAGTTTTTTTCCGCATTGTTTGTAACTTATTTTGTACATAATGTTGCTGCTACCGTCTTTTAGGGCCGAAAGAGCTTCTGGCATTGGACAAAGAATTTCCTTTAATGAGATTTACTCCAGACACCCGAACAGGCCCTTATCCCCATCGTTCGCAGGAGAAAGAGACGGAGGTTTCGCAGAAGGAGATCGGGGTGCCTTGTGAGGATCCGACGACGAGTGGCTAATCTGCCTTTGCCATCTGTACTATTGGCCAATGTACAATCGCGGGATAATAAAATGGACAAACTAAAAACACGTATAATGTAACATGGCACCGGAGAAGATGCCTGATGTTTTACATACTCCTAACCAACTGTGTTTTTTTTGTGTTGTTTGTAACTTATTTCTTTACTTATTTTTTTACATAATGTTGCTGCTACCGTCTCTTATGACTGAAAATAAACTTCTGGACATCAGAACAGCGATTACTCACCACGAACTGGCAGAAGCTTTTTTCTCCTTTAACGAGTCCGATGAGCCTGACTTGAAGGACATACTGCTTTCCTGGGAACAGTTCAAAATCCCCGTAATGTGAAGAGAAGATGGAGAAAAAGAGGGCAGAGGTCAGGCTGCCTTCTGAGAATTCGTAGGCGATCAAATAAACCCCCACTGCCTTCCGATCTACTAGCTAACATACAATCTTTGGAAAATAAAATCGACAACCTACGAGGAAGATTAAACTACCAACGGGACATAAAAAACTAATATCTTATGCTTCACAGAGCCGTGGCTGAATGACGACATTATCAACATACAGCTGGCTGGTTATACGCTGTATCGGCAGGATAGAACAGCGGCATCTGGTAAGACAAGGGGTGTATAATTGTAAACAACTGGTGGTGCATGATATCTAAGTAAGTCTCAACGTTTTGGCTCACTGAGGTAGAGAATCTCATGATAAGCTGTAGACCACACTATCTATCTAGAGAGTTTTTATCTGTATTTTTTGTTGCTGTCTACGTACCACCACAGACAAATGCTGGCACTAAGACAGCACTCAATGAGCTTTATTCAGTCATAAGCAAACAGGAAAACATGCATCCAGAGGTGTCGATCCTAGTGCCCGGGGACTTTAACGCAAGGAAACTCAAATAGTTTTTTACCAAATATCTATCAGCATGTCAAATATGCAACCAGACGGAAACAAAACTCTAGACCACCTTTACTCCACACACAGAGACGCATACAAAGCTCTCCCTCGACCTCCATTTGGCAAATCTGACCATAATTCTATCCTTCTGATTCCGGCTTACAAAAAAAAAATTAAGCAGGAAGCAACAGTGACTTGGTTAATAAAAAAGTTGTCAGATCAAGCAGATGCTAAGATACAGGACTGTTTTGCTAGCACAGACTGGAATATGTTCCGGGATTCTTCCGATTGCATTGAGGAGTACACCACATCAGTCACTGGCTTCATCAATAAGTACATCGATGACTTCGTCCCCACAGTGACTGTACGTACATACCCCAACCAGAAGCCATGGATTACAGGAAACATCCACACCGAGCTAAAGGCTAGAGCTGCTACTTTCAAGGAGCGGGACTCTAACCCGGAAGCTTATAAGAAATCCCGTCATGCCCTCCGATGAACCATCAAACAGGCAAAGCGTCAATACAGGACTAAGATCGAGTCGTACTACACCGGCTCCGATGCTCCTCGGAGGGCTTGCAAACCATTACATACTACAAAGGGAAGCCCTGCCGAGAGCTGCCCAGTGACACGAGCCTACCAGACGAGCAAAACTACCCCTATGCTAGCTTCGAGGCAAATAACAATGAAACATGCATGAGAGCACCAGCTGTTCCGCATGACTGTGTGATCACACTCTCTCTCTGCAGCCGATGTGAGTAAGACCTTTAAAAAGGTCAACATTCATAAGGTCGCAAGGCCAGACAGATTACCAGGATGTGTGCTCCGAGCATGCTCTGACTAACTGGCAAGTGTCTTCACTGACATTTTCAACCTCTCCCTGTCTGAGTCTATAATACCAACATGTTTTAAGCAGAGCACCATAGTCCCTGTGCCCAAGAACACTAAGGTAACCTGCCTAAATTTCTACCGGCACATAGCACTCACGTCTGTAGCTATGAAGTGCTTTGAAAGGCTGGTAATGGCTCACATCAACACCATTATCCCAGAAACCCTAGACCCCACTCCTATTTGTATACGCCCAAACAGATCCACAGATGATGCATTCTCTATTGCAATCCACACTGCCCTTTCACACCTGTAAAAAAGGAACAACTATGTGAAAATGCTATTCATTGACTATAGCTCAGGGTTCAACACCAAAGTCCCCTCAAAGCTCATCTCTAAGCTAAGGACGCTGGGACTAATCACCTCGCTCCGCAACTGGATCCTGGACTTCCTAATGGGCCGCTCCCAGGTGGTAAGGGTAGGTAACAATACTTCTGCCATTCTGATCCTCAACACGGGGGCCCCTCACGGGTGCATGCTCAGTCCCATCCTGTACTCCCTGTCCACTCATGACTGCACGGCCAGACATGACTCCAACACCGTCATTAAGTTTGCCGGATGACACAACAGTGTTAAGTCTGATCACCGACAATGACAAGACAGCATACAGGGAGGTGGTCAGAGACCTGACTGTGTGGTGCAAGGAAAACAAAATCTCCCTCAATGTGATCAAGACAAAGGAGATGATTGTGGACTACAGGAAAAGGAGGACTGAGCACGCCCCCATTCTCCTCGACAGGGCTGCAGCGGAGTAGGTTGAGAGCTTCAAGTTCCTATGCGTCCACATCACCAACAAACTATCATGGTCTAAGCACACCAAGACAGTTGTGAAGAGGGCACGACAAAACCTATTCCACCTCAGGAGACTGAAAATATTTGGCATGGGTACTCAGATCCTCAATAGGTTCTACAGCTGCACCATCGAGAGCATCCTGGCGGGTTGCATCACTGCCTGATATGGCAACTGCTTGGCCTCCGACTACAAGGCACTACACAGTGTAGTGCGTACAGCCCAGTACATCACCGGGGCCAAGCTTCCTGACATCCAGGACCTCTATACCAGACGGTGTCAGAGGAAGGCCCTAAAAATGGTCAAACACTCCAGTCACCCAAGTCATAGACTCTTCTCTGCTACCCCACGGCAAGTGGTACTGGAGGGCCAAGTCTAGGTCCAAGAGGCTTCTAAACAACTTCTACCCCCAATCCATAAGACTCCTGAACATCTAATCAAATAGCTACCCAGACTATTAGTATTACACCCCTCCATTCTCCTTTACATATACATATTACCTCAATTACCTCGAAAACCGGTGCCCCAACACATTGACTCTGTACCCCCTCTATTTAGCCTTGCTTGTTATTTTACTGCTGCTCTTTAATTATTTGTGACTTTTATTTCTTACTTTTTAGGGGTATTTTTCTTAAAACAGCATTGTTGTTTAGAAAGCATTTCACTGTGACAAATTAAATTTGATTTGACCTTATTTTTTCTTGACGTGAAGTATTTGGACTTCAACTAGTTTTTGTTGTTGTTTTTTTTTTGGGGGGGGGGGTAGATCATCTTTAATTGTGCAGACATCTTGTAGATTTTATCAATGTTATTGTCTGCATCATTTCCAATCCCCCATATTTTTTGGTTGTATATACTGTGCCTTCGGAAAGTATTCAGACCCCTTGAATTTTTCCACATTTTGTTACTTTATAGCCTTATTCTAAAATGAATTTAAAAATTTTTTTAACTCAGAAATCTACACACAATACTTAATAATGACAAAGCAAAAACAGGTTTTTGGAAATTTTGCTAATGTATTAAAAACAGATACCTTATTTACATACGTATTCAGGTCCTTTGCTATGAGACACAAAATTGAGCTCAGGCGCATGCTGTTTCCATTGATCATCCTTGAGATGTTTCTACAACTTGATTGGAATCCACCTGTGGTAAATTCAATTGATTAGACATGATTTGGAAAGGAACACACCTGTCTATATAAGGTCCCACAGTTGACAGTGCATATCAGAGAAAAAACCAAGCAATGAGGTCAAAGGCATTGTTCGTAGAGCTCCGAGACAAGATTGTGTTGAGGCACAGATCTGGGGAAGGGTACCAAAAATGTCTGCAGCATTGAAGGTCCCCAAGAACACAGTGGCCTCCATAATTCTTAAATGGAAGAAGTTTGGAGCCACAGACACTCTTCCTGGAGCTGGCCGCCATGCCAAACTGAGCAATCGAGGGAGAAGGGTCTTGGCCAGGGAGGTGACCAGAGCTCTAGAGATCCTCTGTGGAGATGGGAGAACCTTGCAGAATGACAACCATCTCTGAAGCACTCCACCAATAAGGTATTTATGGTAGAGTGGCCTGACAGAAGCCATTCCTCAGTAGAAAGGCACATGACAACCTGCTTGGAGTTTGTCAAAAGGCACCTAAAGACTTTCAGAGTCAAAATTCTCTGGTCTGGTGAAACCAAGATTGAACTCTTTGGCCTGAATGCTAAGCATGTGGAGGACACCTGGCACCATCCCTATGGTGAAGCATGGTGGTGCCAGCATCATGCTGTGGGATGTTTTTTAGCGGCAGGGACTGAGAGACTAGTCAGGATCGAGACAAAGATGAATGTAGCAAAGTACAGAGAGATCCTTGATGAAAACCTGATCCAGAGTGCTCAGGACCTCAGACTGGGGCGAAAGTTCACCTTCCAAAAGCACAACGACCCTATGAACACACCCAAGACAATGCATGAGTGGCTTTGGGACAAGTCTTTGAATGTCCTTGAGTGGCCCAGCCAGAGACCAGACTTGAAACCGATTGAACATTTCTGTAGAGACCTGAAAATAGCTGTTTAGCGACGCTCCACATCCAACCTGATAGAGTTTGAGACTTCTAACCTCACTTTTGAGTAAATGTTTTGGTACACCTACTGTGATCCAAGATGGCGTAGCAGTCAGACGTCTTTGTCCTGTCGTGTCCCTTGTATATATTGTTTTGTATCTTTTTCGTCGCATATCCTTTAAAATATTTTGCTAAACCTCATCATCTAAATACTCTCCTGCAACCTGCCTCACCCAATGTGGCATGGACCTGCTTTTTTTCCCCTAAAGTATTTATATTTACTTTGGATTCGGAATCCCTCAACTGAAGCTAGCCAGCTAACTACCAGCTATCAGTCAGCAACCCCCTGCTAGCCCCTGCTATCTGCTTGCTTGCTAACCCGGTTTGCTAACTGCTAGCTTGCCTGCCCGGTCTGCTAACTGCTAGCCCTTGCTAACTGCTTGCTTGCTAAACCGGTCTGCTAACTGCTAGCCCCTGCTAACTGCTTGCTAACCTGGCCTGCTAACTGCTAGCTTGCCCTGGTCTACTAACTGCTGCCCCCCCTGGCCTGCTAACTGCTAGCTTACCTGCCTGGTCTGTAACTGCTAGCCCATGCTAACTGCTTGCTTGCTAACCCGGTCTGCTAACTGCTAGCTTGCCTGCCCGGTCTGCTAACTGCTAGCCCTTGCTAACTGCTTGCTTGCTAAACCGGTCTGCTAACTGCTAGCCCCTGCTAACTGCTTGCTAACCCGGCCTGCTAACTGCTAGCTTGCCCTGGTCTACTAACTGCTGCCCCCCCTGGCCTGCTAACTGCTAGCTTACCTGCCTGGTCTGTAACTGCTAGCCCATGCTAACTGCTTGCTTGCTAACCCGGCCTGCTAACTGCTAGCTTGCCCCGGTCTACTAGCTGCTAGCTTGTTTAGCCCCGGCCTACTAACTGTTGGCTTGTTAGCCTGCTAACTGTCTGAATCGCTGTGTCCCCAGCCAGCCCAACCACTCACTGGACCCATATGCTCACCTGGCTACGCATGCCTCTCTCTAATATTAATATGCCTTGTCCATTACTGTCCTGGTTAATGAATACTGTCTTATTTCACTGTAGAGCCTCTAGCCCTGCACAATATGCCTTAACCAACCATGTTGTTCCACCTTCTACATATGCGATGACATCACCTGGTTTAAACATCTCTAGAGACTATAGCTATCTCTTCTTTACTCAATGCCTAGGTTTACCTCCAATGTACTCACATCCTACCTTACCTTTGTCTGTACACTATGCCAAGAATCTATGCTATCGTGCCCAGAAACCTGCTCCTTTTACTCTCTGTTCTGAACGTGCTAGACGGCCAGTTCGTATAGTCTTTAGCCGCACCGTTATCGTACTTCTCCTCTGTTCCTCTGGTGATGTGAAGGTTAATCCAGGTCCTGCAGTGCCTAGCTCCACTCCCACCCCCCAGGTGCTCTCATTTGTTGACTTCTGTAAACGTAAAAGCCTTGGTTTCATGCATGTTAACATTAGAAGCCTACTCCCTAAGTTTGTTTTACTCACTGATTTAGCAGACTCTGCCAACCCAGATGTCTTAGCCGTGTCTGAATCCTGGCTTAGGAAAACCATCAAAACCCTTGAAATTTCCTTTCCTAACTATAACGTTTTACGCCAAGATAGAACTGCCAAAGGTGGCGGAGTTGCAATCTACTGCAAAGATAGCCTGCAGAGTTCTGTATTACTATCTACATCTGTACCCAAACAATTTGAGCTTCTCCTTCTAAAAATGCACCTTTCCAGAAACAAGTCTCTCACTGTTGCCGCTTGCTATAGACCTCTCTCTGCCCCCAGCTGTGCCCTCGATACCATATGTGAATTGATTGCCCCCCATCTATCTTCTGAGCTCGTGCTACTAGGTGACCTAAACTGGGAGATGCTTAATTAACACACCGGCCATCCTACAAACTAAGCTTGATGCCCTCAATTTCACACAAATTATCAATGAACCTACCAAGTACAACCCCAAATCAGTAAACACGGGCACCCTCATAGATGTCATCCTAACTAATTCGCCCTCCAAATACACCTCTGCTGTTTTCAATCAAGATCTCAGCCCTCATTGCCTGCATCCGTAATGGGTCTGCGACCAAACGACCACCCCTTCTCACTGTCAAATGCTCCCTGAATCACTTCTGCGAGCAGGCCTTTCTCATCGACCTGGCCGGGGTATCCTGAAATGACATTGACCTCATCCCGTCAGTAGATGATGCCTGGCTATTCTTTAAAAGTGCCTTCCTCACCATCTTAAAAAAGCATGCCCTTCTCAAAAAATGTTGAACTAGGAATAGATATAGTCCTTGGTTCACTCCAGACCTGTCTCCCCTTGACCAGCACAAAAACATCCTGTGGCGTTCTGCATTAGCATCGAATAGCCCCCGTGATATGCAACTTTTCAGGGAAGTCAGGAACAAATATACACAGGCAGTTAGAAAACCTAAGACAAGCTTTCTCAAACAGATATTTGCATCCTGTAGTACTAACTCAAAAAAGTTCTGGGACACTGTAAAGTCCATGGAGAATAAGAGCACCTCCTCCCAGCTGCCCACTGCGTTGAGGCTAGGAAACACTGTCACCACCGATAAATCCACTATAATTGAAAATTTCAATAAGCATTTCTCTACGGCTGGCCATGCTTTCCACCTGGCTACCCCTACCCCGGTCAACTGCCTGGCACCCTCCACAGCAACCCGCAGATGCCCCCACCATTTCTCCTTTACCCAAATCCAGATAGCTGATGTTCTGAAAGAGCTGCAAATTCTGGATTCCTACAAATCAGCCAGGCTAGGCAATCTGGACCCTCTCTTTCTAAAATTGTCTGCCGAAATTGTTGCAACCCCTATTACTAACCTGTTCAACCTCTCTTTTGTATCGTCTGAGATTCCCAAAGATTGGAAAGCTGCCGCGGTCATCCCCCTCTTCAAAGGGGGTGACACTCGAAACCCAAACTGCTACAGACCTATATCTATCCTACCCTGTCTTTCTAAAGTCTTCGAAAGCCAAGTTAACAAACAGATTACTGACCATTTCGAATCCCACTATATTTTCTCCACTATGCAATCTGGTTTCAGAGCTGGTCATGGGTGCACCTCAGCCACGCTCGAGGTTCTAAACGACATCATAACCCCCATCGATAAGAGACATTCCTGTGCAGCCGTATTCGTCGACCTGGCCAAGGCTTTCGCCTCTGTCAATCACAACATTCTTATTGGCAGACTCGACAGCCTTGGTTTCTCAAATGATTGCCTCGCCTGATTTACCAACTACTTCTCTGATAGAGTTCAGTGTGTCAAATCGGAGGGCCTGTTGTCCGGACCTCTGACAGTCTCTATGGGTGTGCCACAGGGTTCAATTCTCGGGCCGACTCTCTTTTCTGTATACATCAATGATGTTGCTCTTGCTGCTGGTATTTCTCTGATCCACCTCTACGCAGACAACACCATTCTGTATACTTCTGGCCCCTCCTTGGACACTGTGTTAACTAACCTCCAGATGAGCTTCAATGCCATACAACTCTCCTTCCGTGGCCTCTAACTGCTCTTAAACGCAAGTAAAACTAAATGCATGCTCTTCAACCGATCACTGCCCGTCCAGCATCACTACTCTGGACGGCTCTGACTTAGAATACGTGGGCAACTACAAATACCTGGGTGTCTGGTTAGACTGTAAACTCTCCTTCTAGACTCACATTAAGCATCTCCAATCCAAAATTAAATCTAGAATCGGCTTCCTATATCGCAACAAAGCATCCTTCACTCATGCTGCCAATCATACCCTCGTAAAACTGACCATCCTACCGATCCTCAACTTCGGTGATGTCATCTATAAAATAGCCTCCAACACTCTACTCCACAAACTGGATGCAGTCTATCACAGTGCCATCGGTTTTGTCACCAAAGACCCATACACTACCCACCATTGCGACCTGTACGCTCTCGTTGGTTGGCCCTCGCTTCATACTCGTCGCCAAACCCACAGGCTACAGGTTATCTACAAGTCTCTGCTAGGTAAAGCCCCGCCTTATCTCAGCTCACTGGTCACCACCAGCAGGTTTTTCTCACTGGTCACCCCCAAAGCCAATTCCTCCTTTGGTCGTCTTTCCTTCCAGTTCTCTGCTGCCTATGACTGGAACGAACTGCACAAATCTCTGAAGCTGGAGACTCACATCTCCCTCACTAGCTTTAAGCACCAGCTGTCAGAGCAGCTAACAGATCACTGCACCTGTACACGCCCATCTTTAAACAGCCCATCTGTCTACCTACCTCATCCTGGTATTTATTTATTTATTTATTTTGCTCCTTTGCACCCCAGTATCTCTACCTGCACATTCACCTTCTGCCGATCTACCATTCCAGTGTTTAATTGCTATATTGTAATTACTTCGCCACCATGGTCTATTTATTTCCTTAAGTTACCTCATTTGCACTCACTGTATATAGACTTTTTGTTTTCTTTTGTTCTACTGTATTATTTACTGTATGTTCTGTTTATTCCATGTGTAACTCTGTGTTGTTGTATGTGTCGAATTGCGAGTGTCTTCTGGGCATTCGTAAACTCAGTGTTTCACTTTCTGAGCATTCAGAGCGCACACTGGACACTCTGGCCGAGGGGCAGGGTTGATCCGAGCACTCTGTCCTAACAACAGGAGTCAAGCACCCAAGCTAACTAACTAGTTGGTTAGCTTGCTTGCTACTTCAGCTCACTTTGACCATTTTACTAACCCTAGCAGAGATGGATTTACCAGCTACGTCTATCAGCAGTTGTCGCAGTGACATCATGAACATTCTATTGAAATGGTTCCTTGCATAGAAATGTAGCTAGTTAGGTAAAAATGAACCATAATTCCAACTCATAACGTTACTCCCCTACATGAATGTTAGCAAGCTAACATTAGGCTATAACTAGCAATGCAAATGGCTCTGAGATAAGAATAATATAACTACACAGATCATACACATAACATTGGCTAGCAAGTCAGTTAGCTAACGTTAGCTAGCTAGTTAACAGTAAACTTTAACTTGAAATGAAAGCAACTTTCTGACAAAATGAGAAATGTGTAACATCTGAAAATGTACAGTTGAAGTCGGAAGTTTACATACACTTAAGTTGGAGTCATTAAAACTCGTTTTTCAACCACTGCACAAATTTCTTGTTAACAAGCTATAGCTTTGGCAAGTCGGTTAGGACATCTACTTTGTGCATGCCACAAGTCATTTTTCCAAAAATTGTTTACAGAAAGATTATTTAACTTATAATTCACTGTGTCACAATTCCAGTGGGTCAGAACTTTACATACACTAAGTTGACTGTGCCTTTAAACAGCTTGGAAAATTACAAAAAATTATGTCATGGCTTTAGAAGCTTCTGATAGGCTAAGTGACATCGTTTGAGTCAATTGGAGGTGTACCTGTGGATGTATATCAAGGCCTACCTTAAAACTCAGTGCCTCTTTGCTTGACATCATGGAAAAATCAAAAGAAATCAGCCAAGACCCCAGAAAATAAATTGTAGACCTCCACAAGTCTGGTTCATCCTTGAGAGCAATTTCCAAATGCCTGAAGGTACCACGTTCATCTGTACAAACAATAGTACGCAAGTATAAACACCATGGGACCACACAGCCGCCATACCGCTCAGGAAGGGGACACGTTCTGTCTCCTAGAGATTAACGTACTTTGGTGCAAAAAGTGCAAATCAATCCCAGAACAACAGCAAGGGACCTTGTGAAGTTGCTGGAGGAAATGGGTACAAAAGTATCTATATCCACAGTAAAACGAGTCCTATATCCACATAACCTGAAAGGCCGCTAAGCAAGTAAGAAGCCACTGCTCCAAAATTGCCATAAAAAAGCCAGACTACGGTTTGCAACTGCACATGGGGACAAAGATCGTACTCTTTGGGGAAATGTCCTCTGGTCTGATGAAACAAAAATAGAACTGTTTGACCATAATGACCATCATTATGTATGGAGGAAAAAGGGGGAGGCTTGCAAGCCCGAAAAATACCATCCCAACCGTGAAGCACGGAGTTGGCAGCATCATGTTTTGGGGGTGCTTTGCTGCAGGAGGGACTGGTGCACTTCACAAAATTCATGGCATCATGAGGATATATTGAAGCAACATCTCAAGACATCAGTCAGGAAGTTAAAGCTTGGTCACAAATGGGTCTTCTAAATGGACAATGACATTTTGCTTAAGGACAACAAAGTCAAGGTATTGGAGTGGCCATCACAAAGCCCTGACCTCAATCCTATAGAAAATTTGAGGGCAGAACTGAAAAAGCCTGTGCGAGCAAGGAAGCCTACAAACCTGACTCAGTTTTTCCAGCTGTGTTATGAGGAATGGGTCAAAATTCACCCTACTTATTATGGGAAGCTTGTGGAAGGCTAGCCAAAACGTTTAACCCAAGCTTAACAATTTAAAAGGCATTACTAACAAGTACTAATTGAGTGTATGTAAACTTCTGATCCCCTGGGAATGTGATGAAAGAAATTAAAGCTGAAATAAATAATTCTCTACTATTTTTCTGATTATTCACATTCTTAAAATAATTTGTTGATCCTTACTGACCTACGACAGGGAAATTGTACTAGGATTAAATGTCAGAAATTGTGAAAAACTGAGTTTAAATGTATTTGGCTAAGGTGTATATAAACTTCCGACTTCAACTGTAGCTAGCAAGACTACCAACTGTAGCTAGCAAGACTGTCACTCCCTGACCTTAAATAAATATATAAGAATCTCTAGGTCAGGGTGTGACTCGGGTGTGAGAATTTTTGCCTAGTGTGGTTCCCAATCAGACGAAGCTGTCTATCGTTGTCTCTGATTGGGGATCATATATAGGTTGTCATTTTCCGATTGGGTTTTGTAGGGTGTTGTTTTCCGTTTACTATCTGTGCCTGAAGGAACTGTATGCTTTCATTTTTGTATTCGTTATTTTTGTTTGAGTGATGCTTGACAATAAAGATCATGAACACTTTCCACGCTGCGCTTTGGTCCACTCTTCCTTACGACGATGAGCATTACAGAACACCCCATCAAAAAAGGACCGAGCAGCGTGGCCAGGAGGAGCAGGGATACTGGGCCCGGGAGAAAAGGGAGTGGAGGACATTCTGGACCTGGGAGGAGGTAATGGCAGGGGACAAGACCCTGCCATGGAAGCAGGCGGAGGCAGCGAAAGAGGAACGGCGACGAGGAGTCAAAGCAACGACGGAAGCACGAGAGGCAGCCCCCCAAAAAATATTTGGTGGTGGCACACGGGGAGAGTGGCGGAGGTAGGGTTTAGACCTGAGCCAACTCCCTGTGCTTACCGTGGGGAGCGTGTGACTGGTCAGGCACTGTGTTATGCAGTGATGCACACGGTATCCCCAGTTCACCAGCACAGCCAAGTGCGGCCTGTTACAGGGGGATTCAGCCAGGACGCTTTGTGCCAGCTCTGCTCTCCAGAGCCTCCAGCGGTGGTCTGTAGTCCGGAGCCTCCAGAAGGGGGTTCCCAATCCACAGCCTCCGGCGATGATCCATGGTCCGGTTCCTCCGGCGACGAACCACGGTCCGGTTCCACGGAAGAGGAGGGATCAGCGTGTGGAGCGGGGGCTGCGTCCCGATTAGGAGCCGCCACAGAGGATAGATGCCCACTCGGACCATCCCTTATAGATTTTGCGGCCTTTGCGGGGGGGGGGGGGGGGGGGGGCTGGTTATAGTTCTAGTAGTGGTAGTGGTAGTGACTGGTTATAGTTATAGTAGTGGTAGTGTCTATAGTAGTAATGGTAGTGACTAGTTATAGTTATAGTAGTGGTAGTGACTGGTTATAGTTATAGTAGTGGTAGTGGTAGTGTCTACAGTAGTAGTGGTAGTGACTGGTTATAGTTATAGTAGTGGTAGTGTCTACAGTAGTAATGGAAGTGACTGGTTATAGTTATAGTAGTGGTAGTGACTACAGTAGTAATGGTAGTGACTGGTTATAGTTATAGTGGTGGTAGTGACTGGTTATAGTTATAGCATTGGTAGTGACTACAGTAGTAATGGAAGTGACTGGTTATAGTTATAGTAGTGGTAGTGACTACAGTAGTAAAGGTAGTGACTGGTTATAGTTATAGTGGTGGTAGTGACTGGTTATAGTTATAGCATTGGTAGTGACTACAGTAGTAATGGTTGTGACTGGTTATAGTTATAGTAGCGGTAGTGACTGGTTATAGTTATAGCATTGGTAGTGACTACAGTAGTAATGGTTGTGACTGGTTATAGTTATAGTAGTGGTAGTGACTACAGTAGTAATGGTAGTGACTGGTTATAGTTATAGTGGTGGTAGTGACTGGTTATAGTTATAGCATTGGTAGTGACTACAGTAGTAATGGTTGTGACTGGTTATAGTTATAGTAGTGGTAGTGTCTACAGTAGTAATGGTAGTGACTGGTTATAGTTATAGTGGTGGTAGTGACTGGTTATAGTTATAGCATTGGTAGTGTCTACAGTAGTAATGGAAGTGACTGGTTATAGTTATAGTAGTGGTAGTGACTACAGTAGTAATGGTTGTGACTGGTTATAGTTATAGTAGTGGTAGTGACTACAGTAGTAATGGTAGTGACTGGTTATAGTTATAGTGGTGGTAGTGACTGGTTATAGTTATAGCATTGGTAGTGACTACAGTAGTAATGGTTGTGACTGGTTATAGTTATAGTAGCGGTAGTGACTGGTTATAGTTATAGCATTGGTAGTGACTACAGTAGTAGTGGTAGTGACTGGTTATAGTAGTGGTAGTGACTGGTTATAGTTATAGTAGTGGTAGTGTCTGGTTATAGTTATAGTAGTGGTAGTGACTGGTTATAGCATTGGTATTGACTACAGTAGTAGTGGTAGTGACTGGTTATAGTTATAGGAGTGGTAGTGTCTACAATAGTAATGTTAGTGACTGGTTGTAGTTATAGTAGTGGTAGTGTCTACAGTAGTAATGGTAGTGACTGGTTATAGTTATAGTAGTGGTAGTGACTGGTTATAGCATTGGTATTGACTACAGTAGTAGTGGTAGTGACTGGTTATAGTTATAGGAGTGGTAGTGTCTACAATAGTAATGTTAGTGACTGGTTATAGTTATGGTAGTGATAATGTCTACAGTAGTAATGGCAGTGACTGGTTATAGTAGTGATAGTGACTGGTTATAGTGGTGGTATGTCACTTAATGGTAGTGACTGGTTATAGTTATAGTAGTGGTAGTGGTAGTGACTGGTTATAGTTATAGTAGTGGTAGTGGTAGTGACTGGTTATAGTTATAGTAGTGGTAGTGTCTATAGTAGTAATGGTAGTGACTAGTTATAGTAGTGGTAGTGACTGGTTATAGTTATAGTAGTGGTAGTGGTTGTGACTGGTTATAGTTATAGTAGTGGTAGTGACTGGTTATAGTTATAGTAGTGGTAGTGTCTACAGTAGTAATGGAAGTGACTGGTTATAGTTATAGTAGTGGTAGTGACTGGTTATAGTTATAGTAGTGGTAGTGGTTGTGACTGGTTATAGTTATAGTAGTGGTAGTGACTGGTTATAGTTATAGTAGTGGTAGTGACTGGTTATAGTTATAGTAGTGGTAGTGGTTGTGACTGGTTATAGTTATAGTAGCGGTAGTGACTGGTTATAGTTATATTAGTGGTAGTGACTACAGTAGTAATGGTAGTGACTGGTTATAGTTATAGTAGCGGTAGTGACTGGTTATAGTTATAGCATTGGTAGTGACTACAGTAGTAGTGGTAGTGACTGGTTATATTAGTGGTAGTGACTGGTTATAGTAGTGGTAGTGACTGGTTATAGTTATAGTAGTGGTAGTGACTGGTTATAGTTATATAATTGGTAGTGACTACAGTAGTAATGGTTGTGACTGGTTATAGTTAGAGTAGCGGTAGTGACTGGTTATAGTTATAGTAGTGGTAGTGTCTACAATAGTAATGTTAGTGACTGGTTGTAGTTATAGTAGTGGTAGTGTCTACAGTAGTAATGGTAGTGACTGGTTATAGTTATAGGAGTGGTAGTGACTGGTTATAGTTATGGTAGTGATAGTGTCTACAGTAGTAATGGCAGTGACTGGTTATAGTAGTGATAGTGACTGGTTATAGTGGTGGTAGTGACTTGTTATAGTAATGGTAGTGACTCGTTACAGTAGTGGTAGTGTCTACAGTAGTAATGGTAGTGACTGGTTATAGTTATAGTAGTGGTAGTGACTGGTTCAAATCAAATGTTATTGGTCATGTACACATGATTAGCAGATGTTATTGTTGTAATAGCGAAATGCTTGTGCTTCTATTGTCACGTTCACTGTCTTCAAACTCCCTGTCATAGATGAGCCAAGGCGAGGCGAAGCCAAGGCACATTCACAAAAAAAGGTAAACAGAAGCCGAACGTGATGCAACCGTGGGAAAAAAGACTGCCTAGGTATGATTCCCAATCAGAGACAACGATAGACAACTGCCTCTGATTGGGAACCACACTTGGCCACTACTATAACTTATTTCAAACCCATAAACACTTTAAAACAAGCTGGCAAGTACCCAACATTTTCTTCTGGAAATGCACTTTTCAGTGATCACTGTTTCCCGAAAGAGTTACTTTTCTAGTTGACAGTTGATATCTGATAGTTTCTTGTTGACAGTTGATGTCTGATAGTTTCTAGTTGACAGTTGATGTCTGATAGTTTCCAGTTTATAGTTGACAGCTGATATCCGATAGTTGATATCTAGTAGTTTCTAGTTGACAGCTGATATCCGATAGTTGATATCTAGTAGTTTCTAGTTGACAGCTGATATCCGATAGTTGATATCTAGTAGTTTCTAGTTGACAGTTGGTATCTAATAGTTTCTTGTTGATAGTTTCTAATTTTGTCACGTCCTGGCCATAGAGAGGCTTTTATTCTCTATTTTGGTTAAGCCAGGGTGTGACTAGGGTGGGCATTCTAGTTTCTTAATTTCTATGTTTTCTATTTCTTTGTGTTTGGCCGGGTGTGGTTCTCAATCAGAGGCAGCTGTCTATCGTTGTCTCTGATTGGGAATCATACTTAGGCAGCATTTTTCCTTTCGCATTTGTGGGTAGTTGACTTTGTTAGTGGCATTGTTGCCCAAGTTAAGCGTCACGGTCGTTTCCTAGGCGACATGCATTTCAAATAAAAATAAATGTACGCTCATCACGCTGCGCTTTGATCCGGTCATTTCCAGGAAGAGGATCGTGACAAGTTTATTGTTGATATCTGATAGTTGGTCACTGATAGTTTCTAGTTTCAATTTGATGTCTGATCGTTTATAATTTGTAGTTGCAGTTTCTAGTTTCTATGTGATTGTAGTTGTTAGTTGATAACTGATATCTAAAATGTGAAATTCCATGTGAATATGTGGGTATAGGAAATCTAGTGTGAGTAGTTAATTGCTGGAATGGCATTCAGAGACACCCAGACCTCACAGGACACTGTTTATTAGTGTGTTCGAGTGTGTGTGTGTGTGTGTGTGTGTTATTTAGATGTGTGGTTTTCCCCTGAAAGATCCTCCATTAATTGTGAAGTGAAGCCGCCTGAGGGCAACACTAGAGACCTGAACACAGACAGACAACTGACAGCCTCCCTTCCCTTCTCCCCATGCTCTTTAGCTCCCACTTTCTCCCTCTCTTGCTTCCTCTCCCACTCCCTCCCTCTTCCGCTCTTCCTCTCTTGCCTCGCTCTCTCTCTCTCCCTCTACCTTTCCCTCTCCTTCTCTCTACCTCTCCCCCATCTCCTTGTCTCTCGCTCCCTCTCTCCCTCTACCTTTCCCTCTCCTTCTCTCTACTTCCCCCATCTCCTTGTCTCTCCCTGCAGAGAGTGATTCTGTCCAGCAGAGGGGGCAGCAGTAGTAGAAGTGACAACATTGTCAGACAGATAATGGGGGTTATAGGGCTGATAATCAAAGGATACACTAGGAAAGGAATGAAGTGCTTTTTGGTACACACACACACACACACACACACAGAGAGACACACATGCACGCGCACAGAGACACACACACAGTTGTAGGGATTGGTGTGTGTGTGTGTAGCCTCAGGCTATGTTCAACAATGCATTATTCCTGAGTGCACCAGTTAAGAGGGGCACTCCATCACCATGGTGACAACAGACTAATGTAAACACATACCCACCATATTTTTTGTTTGTTTTATATTTTGTTTAGAATAAGGTTAAGGTTAGTTACAGAGTAGTGGAATGTGTATCACCTTGACAACCTGATGTTGATTTTAGGTTGGTGGAAAGGAACCCTGCTTCCATCCAGGAGAAAAAAACTGAAAGAAGCTGCTAGGTGCTGAACTTAACGCGGCTTCATCCAGGACAGTTCTCCCTACATGGTGGTTTGAGAAACGCATGTGAGTTCTTCGACCTTTATAGGAACAATGCATCGTTAAAGCAATTGTAAGCCTAAGTTCCATCGCTATCGGGAAACTGGGCCAGTACATTACTGAGGTTAGAGACTATAATTACATCTGTCAAGACCTGCACACACACACACACACACACACACACTCACACACAGTTGCAAGCACACATGCCAACATACACGTTTTGACTGCCAGACAGTTGGTTAGCTAAGAGGTTTAGCAGACAACCAGGGGAATAAATGGATAATGGTTACACTACAGTGAGAGAGAGTGTGTGTGTGTGCGTGTGTGTGTGACAGCCGTGTGTGTTCTGTGTGCTATCACTCTCTAGCTAGGGGTGACAGGTTGGTTGGGGACTGATGCAGCTCGACGGAACTGAACTTGGCCTCGAGCAAAGCAGCTGCCTGGAGCCAGTCCTCCTCTGAGCTGTCTCTCTCTCTCACACACACACACACACACACACACACACACAACTATCACACACACACACGACTATCACACACGACTTTCACACACACACACACACACCTATCCACACACACAACTATCACACACACACACACACAACTATCACACACACACACACACACACACAACTATCACACACACGACTATGCCCCACACACACAACTTCACACAACTATCACACACACACGACTATCACACAACTGTCACACACACACACCTATCACACACATACACACACACACAAACAGTCAGAACCAGTGATCTCAATAATATCCTGGAATGTGTGTGGTCCGATACCGCTGATGTGTGTGTGTGTGTGTGTGTGTGTGGTCCGATACCACTGATGTGTGTGTGGTCCGATACCACTGATGTGTGTGTGGTCTGATGCCGCTGGTGTGTGTGTGTGGTCTGATACCGCTGGTGTGTGTGTGTGTGTGGTCTGATACCACTGGTGTGTGTGTGGTCCGTCAGTGCTTATATGTTAGTACGGAGGACTAACCGGAGTTGAGTGGAGTCTTTTGTAGCGCAGGCGAGGCCCTGAGGCACAGCCTGAGACCTAACCCCCCCCAACACACACACACACTCGGCCGCTGCGCCGCAGAGCTGATGTGACAACTACAGTAGGGCAGAGTTTCCCTCCACTCTGGTTTAGGTAGTATGTGTGTGTGGTGTGTGGTGTGTGTGTGTGGTGTGTGTGTCAGGGGTAAATTAGGTGGTGGGAGTGAGACAACGACTGGGGGGCAGTATGTCCCCATTCCTGTCTTTCTCTCTCTGACTCTCTCTCCCTCTATCTGCTGCATTTCTCTCTCCCTCTTTCTTTCTCTCTATGTGCCTCTGTCTCCCTCTCTCTCTTTCCCTCCCTTTGGTGCAGTGACTGTAATCTCAGAGAGGCTAATGTAAAAGGAAAGAGAAAGGGATGTGACACTTAGACAGGCCAACAGGCTAACATGCTAACAGTCTAGCAGACTAAGAAGCTAAAAGGCTAACAGTCGAACAGACTAAGATGCTAGTAGATTAACAGACTAGTCTAGCAGGCTAAGGGTCTGACTGGCTAACAGTCTGACTGGCTAAAAGGCTTACCTGATAACAGTGAGACTGGCTGACAGTCCAACAGGCTAACAGTCTGACTGGCTAACAGTCTAACATGCTAACAGTGAGACTGGCTAACAAGCAAACAGACTGGCTGGCTAAGAGGCTAACATGCTAACAGTGAGATTGGCTAAGAGGCTAGAAGCCAGATAAACAGTGGCTGACCTTGGTAAAAGACACCATTTAAATTGCATGAAGCATTATTAGGCCACGAACAGTCACCCATCTGTTAACTAGTCACCCAGCTCAGACACACCTAGCTCAGACAGATCTAGTTCAGACACTTTTCAGTTGAATGCATTCAGTTGTGCTTCTGACCTGGTAACCCCATTCCCAATAGAAAGACAAAAAAAGTATCTGGTGAGCTGAAGAATACTGTGACTTTGAGAAACCCACAACATAAATAGATATTGATATGAAGAGTACTTTGACTGTTGAGTCCTCACAAGGATAGTAAAACAAGGATACATACTATTTCCAGCTAAGGGGTCAGGTTCAGGGTTAGGGGTTAACCTTTTACTGCAAAAGGCAAAACCAAGGTCACAGAGAGTGTTCCTTGGTAGTCCTAAACAAATCTACGTTGAAATAAAATTATACTCTGCATTCGGTTCCAGTGCATTCGGTTCTTCCTTTTAAGAATAAGAGAGCGGCCACTTTGTTCTTGGGGACCTAACATGCTAACAGTGAGACTGGCTAAGAGGCTAGAAGCCAGATAAACAGTGGCTGACCTTGGTAAAAGACACCATTTAAATGGAATGAAGCCTTATTAGACCAAGAACAGTCACCAATCTGTTATCTAGTCACCTAGCTCATAAACACATACAGTAGCTCAGACACACCTAGCTCAGACACACCTAGCTCAGACACACCTAGCTCAGACACACCTAGCTCAGACACACTTAGCTCAGACACACCTTGCTCAGAAACACCTAGCTTGACAACAATTAGCTCAGACACACCTTGCTCAGAAACACCTAGCTCAGAAACACCTAGCTTGACAACAATTAGCTCAGACACACCTAGCTCAGACACACCTTGCTCAGAAACACCTAGCTTGACAACAATTAGCTCAGGCTCACCTGGCTCAGACACACCTGGCTCAGACACACCTGGCTCAGACACTCCTAGCTCACCTAGCTCAGACACACCTAGCTCAGACACACTTAGCTCAGACACACTTAGCTCAGACACACTTAGCTCAGACACACTTAGCTCAGACACACTTAGCTCAGACACACTTAGCTCAGACACACTTAGCTCAGACACACTTAGCTCAGACACACTTAGCTCAGACACACTTAGCTCAGACACACCTAGCTCAGACACACCTAGCTCAGACACACCTAGCTCAGACACACCTAGCTCAGACACACCTAGCTCAGACACACTTAGCTCAGACACGCCTTGAACAGGCTCACCTGGCTCAGACACACCTGGCTCAGACACACCTGGCTCAGACACACCTGGCTCACCTAGCTCAGACACACCTAGCTCAGAAACACATGGCTCAGACACACATGGCTCAGACACACATGGCTCAGACACACATGGCTCAGACACACATGGCTCAGACACACATGGCTCAGACACACATGGCTCAGACACATCTAGCTCACGTAGCTCAGACACCTAGCTCAGACACACCTAGCTCAGACACATTTAGCTCACCTAGCTCAGAAACACCTAGCTCAGACACACCTAGCTCAGACACACCTAGCTCAGACACACCTCGCTCACCTAGCTGAGCCACACCTAGCTGAGACATACCTAGCTCAGACACACCTAGCGCAGACAGACTGAGCTCACCTAGCTCAGACACACCTAGCTCAGACACACCTGGCTCAGACACACCTGGCTCAGACACACCTGGCTCAGACACACCTGGCTCAGACACACCTGGCTCAGACACCTAGCTCACCTGGCTCAGAAATACCTAGCTCAGACACACCTAGCTTAGCTCAGAAACACCTAGCTCAAAAACACCTTGCTCCGACACACCTAACTCAGACACACCTAGCACACCCAGCTCAGACACACCTAGCTCAGACAGATCTAGTTCAGACACTTTTCAGTTGAATGCATTCAGTTGTGCATCTGACCTGGTAACCCCATTCCCAATAGAAAGACAAAAAAAGTATCTGGTGAGCTGAAGAATACTGTGACTTTTGAGAAACCCACAACATAAATAGATATTGATATGAAGAGTACTTTGACTGTTGAGTCCTCACAAGGATAGTAAAACAAGGATACACACTATTTCCAGCTAAGGGGTCAGGTTCAGGGTTAGGGGTTAACCTTTTACTGCAAAAGGCAAAACCAAGGTCACAGAGAGTGTTCCTTGGTAGTCCTAAACAAATCTACTTTGAAATAAAAGTATACTCTGCATTCGGTTCCAAATTGCTTCCATTTAAGAATGATAGAGGCCACTTTGTTCTTGGGGACCTAACATGCTAACAGTGAGATTGGCTAAGAGGGTAGAAGCCAGATAAACAGTGGCTGACCTTGGTAAAAGACACCATTTAAATGTAATGAAGCCTTATTAGACCAAGAACAGTCACCAATCTGTTAACTAGAGTCACCTAGCTCATAAACACCTACAGTAGCTCAGACACACCTAGCTCTGTTCTTCGTGACCTTCATTGCTGCGGCACATTTTTTGGTACCCTTCCCCTGATCTGTACCTCGACACAATCCTGTCTCGGAGCTCTACGGAAAATTCCTTTGACCTCATGGCTTTGTTTTTGCTCTGACGTGCACTGTCGGCTGTGGGACCATATATAGACAGGCATGTGCCTTTCCAAATCATGTTCAAACAATTGAATTTACCACAGGTGGACTCCAATCAGGTTGTAAAAACACCTGAATGATGATCAATGGAAACAGGATGCACCTGAGCTCAATTTCAAGTCTCATAGCAAAGGGTCTGAATAATTTTTTTAATTTGTAAGAAAATAAACCTGCTTTTCATATGTCATTAGGAGGTATTGTTTGTTGATTGAGGAGGGTAAAAAACGATTTAATACATTTTAGGATAAGGCTGTTACGTAACAAAATGTGTAAAAAGTAAAGGGGTCTGAATAATTGCAATGTATACCTAAACACATGGTTTGGCTCCCAGGTGGCGCAGTGGTCTAAGGCACAGCATCTCAGTTCAAGTAGTGTCACTACAGTCCTTGGTTCGTATCCAGGCTGTATCACATCCAGCCGTGATTGGGTGTCCCATAGGGCGGTGCACAATTGGCCCGGTATCATCCGGGTTTGGCCGTCATTGTAAATAAGAATTTGTTCTTAACTGACTTGCCTAGTTTAAAAAAAGGTTAAATAAAAAAGTATTAAAATAATGATGGCATTAAAAAAAGAGGAAACCTGTACCATGTCAGATATAGAGTTGGAATGTGTAACATTTTGAGTTTGCGTCCCAATATTACACTTTATACACAATACCAGTCAAAAGTTTGGACACACCTACTCAAGGGTAATTCATTATTTTTAATACTTTCTACATTGTAAAATAATAGTGAAGACATCAAAACTATGAAATAAAAAATACGGAATCATGTCGTAACTAAAAAGGTGTTAAACAAATCTAAATATATTTTATAGATGAGATTCTTCAAAGTAACCACCCTTTGCCTTGATGAAAGCTTTGCACACTCTTGGCATTCTTTGAACCGGCTTCATGTGGTAGTCATCTGGAATGCATTTCAATTAACAGTTATTGAAAGTTAATTTGTGGAATATATTTCCTTCTAAAATGTGTTTGAGCCGATAAGTTTTGTTTTGACAACGTATGGGTGGTATACAGAAGATAGCCCTATTTGGAAAAAGACCTAACCCTTAACCAAACCCTAAACCTAACCCTTTACCAACCCTTTAACCTAACCCTTAACTAAACACTTAACCTAACCCTTAACCTAACCCTTAGCCAAACCCTTAACCAAACCCCTAACCTAACCATTAATAACCTCTTAAAGTAACCCTTAACCTAACCCCTAACCTAACCCTTAACCTAACCCCTAACCTAACCCTTAACCAAACCCTAAACCAAACCCTAAACCAAACCAAACCCTAAACCTTTAACCAAACCATTAACCTAACCCTTAACCAAACCCTAAACCCAACCTTTAACCAAACCCCTAACCTAACCCCTAACCCTTAACTTAACCCTTAGCCAAACCCTAAACCCCTAACCAAACACCCAAAACCAAACCCTTAACAAAACCCTAAACCCAACCCTTAACCAAACCCTAAACCTAGCCCTTATCCTAACCCCTTAACCAAACCCTTAACCAAACCCCTAACCTAACCCTTAACCTCTTAACCTAACCCTTAACCTACCCCTAACCTCTTAACCTCTTAACCAAACCCTAAACCCAACCCTTAACCAAACCCTAAACCTAACCCTTAACCTAACCCTTAGCCAAACCCTTAACCCTTAACCTAGCCCTTATCCTAACACCTTAACCAAACCCTTAACCAAACCCCTAACCTAACCCTTAACCTCTTAACCTACCCTTAACCTACCCCTAACCTCTTAACCTAACCCCTTAACCAAACCCTAAACCTAACCCTTAGCCAAACCCTAAACTTAACCCTTAACCTAACCCCTAACCTAACCCCTAACCTAACCCTTAACCAAACCCTAAACCTAACCCTTAACCAAACCCTTACCAAACCCTAAACCTAACCCTAAACCAAACCCTAAACCTTTAACCAAACCCTAAACCTAACCCTTAACCAAACACTAAACCTAACCCCTAACCCTTAACCTAACCCTTAACCTAACCCCTTAAACTAACCCCTTAACCTAACCCCTAACCCTTACCCTAACCCTTAACCTAACCCCTAACCTAACCCTGAACCTAACCCTTAACCTAACCCTTAACCTAACCCCTTAACCTAACCCTTAACATAACCCTTAACCTAACCCCTAACCAAACCCTCAATAAGGATCTGTGTGCCGTTAGCAGCACAACTTCCAGTGAAACTGGATGGCGCGCTATTCAAATAAATATTCATAAATATTATGGATTTGAAACATTTAGGTATATATAAGAACTTATATCGGCTGAAAGCTTCAATTCTTGTTAATCTAACTGCACTGTCCGATTTACAGTAGCTTTTACATCGAAAACATGCCATGCGATTGTTTGAGGACGGCGCCCCCCATCAAAATATTTTTCCACCAGCACAGGTTTCATACATTCACATATAACAATGAAATATTCACTTACTTTTTGAAAATCTTCCTCTTTATAACCCAAAAAGTCTGTTTTGTTGGCGCCATCGACTTGAGTAATCCACTCGTTCAACTTGCAGAGAAAGGAATCCAAAAATCTACCCCTAAACGTTGTTTCAACAAGTCAAAATACATTTATATTTACTCCTCAGATACCCTAAAATGTAATCAAACTACAATATTTCTTACGGAAAAAATTATATTCAATAGGAAACCCATTTTAGCAGGTGTGTAATGTTTTCATGGCACGCGCAAATATGATATTCCAAGACCGTGACCTTCTACCAAAACTGATATTTCTTATTTGCTTTTGAAGTTACAAGCCTGAAACCTTGAACATAGACTGCTGACACCCTGTGGAGGCCATAGGAATTGCATCCAGGGAGCAAATTTTCTCCCCAAAAAATACCGGGTTGGTTTTTCTTTGGATTTTCTCTTACCATATCTATTGTGCTATATTCTCCTAAATTATTTAAACATTTCTATAAACTTCAAGTTGTTTTCTTTCCAATGGTACCAATTATATGCATATCCTGGCTTCAGGGCCTGTTTATTTGGGCACGCCATTCAGACAGGAAGTGGAGAAAAAAGGGGCCTAGCCCTAACCAAACCCTGAACCAAACCCTAAACCCTGCCCTTACCCTTAACCAAACACTTAACCCCTAAACCTAACCCTTACCCTAACCCCTAACCAAACCCTGAACCAAACCCTAAACCTAACCCTTACCCTAACCCTTACCCTAACCCTTAACCTAACCCCTAACCAAACCATTAAGGGTTAAGGTAAGTATTAGGTTTAGGGTTTAGGGGTTATGGATAATTTGATTTTGAATGGGAATAAACTGTTTAGTCTCCATAAGGGTAGTAAAACAAATATGTGTGTGTGGAGGCCATGTGTGAGTGGGTGTTCTCTGGAAATAGATGGGTGTTAAATATTAACTCTCTCTGACAGACACCATCAACTCACATCTCCACCACGCATAGCACTCACACTGTCTCTCAAGCACACACACACACGCACACACGCACACACACACACACCCACACACACATACACATACACACACACACACACCCACCCACCCACCCTTGTGGGGACCACACAATTGATTTCCATTCAAAATAACGGCTAACTTTTTAACTAATTCTAACTACTAACTCTTAACCTAACCCTAACCCCTAACCTTATAGTTAATCATATACTGCTAAACTTTAACCTAACCATAACCCTATAGTTAATCCTAACTGCTAAACCTTAACCTAACCCTAACCTTAATTGCAACCCTAACCCTTAAGCACAAAATATACTTTTTCCTTGTGGGGACATGCATAATGTCTGCACTTGTCCCAATTTTCCTTGTTGTATTATCCTTGTGAGGACTTCTAGTCCCCACACGGATAGTAAGACCAAAAATACACAGACACACACACACTCCTTCTCCCAAGTGGCCTCCACAGTACTGTTATGGAGGGAAGCTGTAGCAGTCAGCAGCATGTAACTAAATCACACTGACACAATCAGTTTGCAGATGAGTTTTAAAATGCATTGCACCGTGTTCCGTGTGTGTGTGTGTGAGCGCGTTCCACTCCTGGAGAGCTATAATTTAAAGAGTTTCCCGTAGGGACCTGTACGGCATCCCAGCATGCACTCTGTCTGGAACTCTGGGATTGAAGCACAATGGCACCCGGACCAGCCAAGCAGAGCTGTACAGGACTACTGCACAGAGCTGTCCTACTGCACATAGCTGTCCTACTGCACAGAGCTGTTCTACTGCACAGAGCTGTCCTAACCGGCCAGGTTATGCATCAAAAGTTCTTATTAAAAGTAATATTCAAACTAGCACAGTATGGTTGGGGTCGACAGGATAACATAGTGTGGTTGGTGTTCCGTTCTGAGTATAACATAAAAATGCACAGTATGTGAGTGACAGTACTGTGACTTTGAGGTGTGTGTGTATGCGTGCGTGAATTGACTTGTTTAACTATGGTTGTGGGGAACAGAAGTCCCCACAAGAATAGTAAACCTACAATAATTTGACCAACTGGGGACATTTTGTTATTCCCCACAAGGTCAAAAGCAATTTCTAGGGGGTTTAGGGTTAAGGTTAGAATTAGTGTTAGGGTTAGAATTAGTTTCAGGGTTAGGAGCTAGGGTTAGTTTTAGGATTAGGTTTAGGGTTAGGAGTTAGGGTTAGGTGCTAGGGTTAGTTTTAGGTTTAGGGTTAGTTTTAGGGTTAGGGTTAGGGCTATGGTTAGGGCTAGGGTTAGGAACTAGGGTTATTTTTAGGGTTATGGTTAGGGTTAGGTTTAGGGTTAGGAGCTAGGGTTAGGAGCTAGGGTCAGGAGTAGAGGTTGACCGATTAGTCGGAATGGCCGATTAATTAGGACCGATTTCAAGTTTTCATAATAATCGGAAATCTGTATTTTTGGGCGCCGATTTAGCAGATTTCTTTTTATTTATTCCTTTTGCTTTTTTTGTACCTTTATTTAACTAGGCAAGTCAGTTAAGAACACATTCTTATTTTCAATGACGGCCTAGGAACGGTGGGTTAACTGCCTGTTCAGGGGCAGAACATTGTCAGCTAGGGGGATCCAATCTTCAACCTGCCTGTTACGCGAATGCAGTCGAAGCCAAGGTAAGTTGCTTGCTAGCATTAAATTTATCTTATAAAAAACAATCAATCAATCATAATCACTAGTTATAACTAAACATGGTTGCATTCATTGCACGCAGAGTCAGGGTATATGCAACAGTTTGGGCAGCCTGGTTCATTTCAAACTAATTTGCCAGAATTTTTCATAATTATGACATAACATTGAAGGTTGTACAATGTAACAATAATATTTAGACGTAGGGATGCCACCTGTTAGATAAAACACGGAACGGTTCCGTTTTTCACTGAAATAATAAACGTTTTGTTTTCGAAATGATAGTTTCCGGATTCGACTATATTAATGACCAAATGCTCCTATTTCTGTGTGTTATGTTATAATTAATTCTATGATTTGATAGAGCAGTTTGACTGAGCGATGGTAGGCAGCAGCAGGCTGGGTTATGGATAATGTGATGCTGTTTTCAAATGAAACACAATACCTTGTTAAAGCTTTTAGAATTGATTTATTTTTCAAACAGCACTTTTGTGCTTTTTGCCAGCAGCTCTTCGCAAGCACAGCGCTGTTTATGTCTTCAAGCCTATCAGCCTAATGGCTGGTGTAACCAATGTGAAATGGCTAGCTAGTTAGCGGGGTGCGCATGAATAGCGTTTCAAACGTCACTCGCACTGAGACTTGGAGTAGTTATTCCCCTTGCAAGGGCCGCGGCATTTAACGCTGCTTCGAGGGTGGCTGTTGTCGATGTGTTGCTGGTTCGAGCCCAGGTAGCGGGGAGGAGAGGGACAAAAGCTATACTGTTACACTGGCAATACTATAGTGCCTTTAAGAACATCCAATAGTCAAAGGTTAATTAAATACAAATGGTATAGAGGGAAATAGTCCCATAAATACTATATTAACTACAACCTAAAATCTCTTACCTTGGAATATTGAAGTCTCATATTAAAAGGAACCACCAACTTTCATATGTTCTCATGTTCTGAGCAAGGAACTCAAACATGAGTTTTTTACATGGCACATATTGCACATTTACTTCTCCAACACTTTGTTTTTGCATTATTTAAACCAAATTGAACATGTCATTTTTTTTTATTTGAGGCTAAATGGATTTTTATTGATGTATTATATTAAGTTAAAATAAGTGTTCATTCAGTATTGTTGTAATTTTCATTATTACAAATAAACAAATAAATATTGGCCGATTAATCGGTATCGGCTTTTTTTTGGCCATCCAATAATCGGTATCGGTATCGGCGTTGAAAAATCATAATCGGTCGACCTCTAGTTAGGAGCTAGGGTTAGGAGCTAGGGGTAGGTTTAGGGTTAGGAGCTAGGGGTAGGTTTAGGGATAGGAGCTAGGGGTAGGTTTAGGGTTAGGAGCTAGGGGTAGGTTTAGGGATAGGAGCTAGGGGTAGGTTTAGGGATAGGAGCTAGGGGTAGGTTTAGGGTTAGGAGCTAGGGGTAGGTTTAGGGTTAGGAGCTAGGGGTAGGTTTAGGGTTAGGAGCTAGGGTTAGGAGCTAGGGATAGGAGCTAGGGTTAGAAGCTAGGTGGGTGGGTGTGTGTGTCGGGGGGGGGGGGTCTGGTTTAAGTGTGTGAGCAGAGCAGGTTGTGTGAGGTGTGTGTAGGTGGGTGTGTGTATGTGTGGGGGGGAGGGGGGGTGTGTGTGTCTGGTTTAGGTGTGTGAACAGAACAGAGTGTTTGAGGTGTGTGTAGGTGGGTGTGTGTGTGGGGGTGTGTGTGTCTGGTTTAGGTGTGTGAACAGAGCAGAGTGTTTTAGGTGGGTGTAGGTGGGTGTGTGTGTGTGTGTGTGGGGGGGGGGTCTGGTTTAAGTGTGTGAACAGAGCAGAGTGTTTGAGGTGTGTGTGGGGTATCAGCTGGTTGGGCAGCCTGGGGTTCCAGTGCTGCTAATTGAGAGGCCCTCCCCTGGTTACTGTGGCCCTGCCACCCCCTGGGGGCCCTGACCCCACAACCCTGCCTCAGGCACTGGCTACCACCAGCCTTAACCCCTACATAGACACACTCAAAGAAACACTCCCGCACACGTTGTGACACTTCACTGCTCCCTATCCAATCAGAACTGAGCTGCAGAACTATTTTTTCTTCTTCATTAGAATAATGAGAGCATAGCCGTCTCTCTCTCCCTGTCTCTCTCTCCCTGTCTCTCTCCCTCCCTGTCTCTCTCTCTCTCACTGTCTCTCTCTCTCCCTCTCTCTCTCTCTCTCCCTCTCTCTCTGTCTCTCTCCCTGTCTCTCTCTCCCTGTCTCTCTCCCTTCCTGTCTCTCTCTCTCTCCCTGTCTCTCTCTCCCTGTCTCTCTCCCTCCCTGTCTCTCTCTCTCTCACTGTCTCTCTCTCTCCCTCTCTCTCTCTCTCTCCCTCTCTCTCTCTCTCTCTCCCTGTCTCTCTCTCCCTGTCTCTCTCCCTCCCTGTCTCTCTCTCTCTCACTGTCTCTCTCTCTCCCTCTCTCTCTCTCTCCCTCTCTCTCTCTCTCTCTCTCTCTCTCTCTCTCCCTGTCTCTCTCTCTCTCCCTGTCTCTCTCTCTCTCCCTGTCTCTCTCTCCCTGTCTCTCTCCCTCCCTGTCTCTCTCTCTCTCACTGTCTCTCTCTCTCCCTCTCTCTCTCTCTCTCCCTGTCTCTCTCTCCCTGTCTCTCTCTCTCTCTCTCTCTCTCTAATTCAATTCAATTCAAGGGCTTTATTGGCATGGGAAACATGTGTTAACATTGCCAAAGCAAGTGAGGTAGATAATATATAAAGTGAATATATAAAGTGAAATAAACAATAAAAATTAACAGTAAACATTACACATACAGAAGTGTTTTAACAGTGTTTTAACAATGTACAAATGGTTAAAGGACACAAGATAAAATAAATAAGCATAAATATGGGTTGTATTTACAGTGGTGTTTGTTCTTCACTGGTTGCCCTTTTCTCGTGGCAACAGGTCACAAATCTTCCTGCTGTGATGGCACACTGTGGAATTTCACCCAGTAGATATGGGAGTTTATCAAAATTTGATTTGTTTTCGAATTCTTTGTGGATCTGTGTAATCTGAGGGAAATATGTCTCTCTAATATGGTCATACATTGGGCAGGAGGTTAGGAAGTGCAGCTCAGTTTCCACCTCATTTTGTGGGCAGTGAGCACATAGCTCAATGGCAAGGCTATGCTCACTGAGTCTGTACATAGTCAAAGCTTTCCTTAATTTTGGGTCAGTCACAGTGGTCAGATATTTTGCCGCTGTGTACTCTCTGTTTAGGGCCAAATAGCATTCTAGTTTGCTCTGTTTTTTTGTTAATTCTTTCCAATGTGTCAAGTAATTATCTTTATGTTTTCTCGTGATTTGGTTGGGTCTAAATGCGTTCCTGTTTCTGTCCTGGGGCTCTGTGGGGTCTGTTTGTGTTTGTGACCAGAGCCCTGGGACAGAAACAGGAACACATTTAGACCCAATAAAAATGAATAGCTTTGGGGGACCCTTATCCAGATTAATCAAATCCAATCTAATCCAATCAAATTTTATTGGTCACGTTCACATTGTTAGCAGATGTTAATGTGAGTGTAGCGAAATGCTTGTGCTTCTACTTACGACCATGCAGTAATATCTAACTAGTAATCTGAAAATGTCACAACAACTACCTTATACACAAGTGTACAGGAATGAATAAGAATATGTACAAACAAATGTATGGATGAGCGATGGCCGTGCGGCATAGGCAAGATGCAGTAGATGGTATAGAGTACAGTAAATACATATGAGATGAGTAATGTAGGGTATGTAAACATTATATAAAGTGGCATTGTTTAAAGTGACTAGTGATACATTTATTACATCCAATTTTTAAAGTGGCTAGAGATTTGAGTCAGTATGTTGGCAGCAGCCACTCAATGTTAGTGGTGGCTGTTTAACAGTCTGAAGGCCTTGAGAAGCTGTTTTTCAGTCTTTTGGTCCCTGCTTTGATGCACCTGTACTGACCTCACCTTCTGGATGATAACGGGGTGAACAGGCAGTGGCTCGGGTGGTTGTTGTCCTTGATGATCTTTTTGGCCTTCCTGTGACATCGGGTGCTGTAGGTGTCCTGGAGGGCAGGTAGTTTGCCTCCGGTGATGCGTTGTGCAGACCTGACCACCCTCTGGAAAGCCTTGCGGTTGTGGGCAGAGCAGTTGCCGTATCAGGCGGTGATACAGCCCGACAGGATGCTCTCGATTGTGCATCTGTAAAAATTTGTGAGTGTTTTCGGTGACAAGCCACACTTCTTCAGCCTCCCGAGGTTGAAGAGGCACTGTTGCGCCTTCTTCACCACACTGTCTGTGTGGGTGGACCATTTCAGTGTGTCCGTGATGTGTACGCCGATTAACTTAAAACTTTCCACCTTCTCCACTACTGTCGCGTCGATGTGGATGGGGGGGTGCTCCCTCTGCTGTTTCCTGAAGTCCACGATCATCTCTTTTGTTTTTTTGACGTTGAGTGAGAGGTTGTTTTCCTGACACCACACTCTGAGGTCCCTCACCTTCTCTCTGTAGGCCGTATTGTCGTTGTTGGTAATCAAGCTTACCACGGTAGTGTCATCTGCAAACATGATGATTGAGATGGAGGTGTCCCTGTCCACGCAGACATGGGTGAACAGGTGGTACAGGAGAGGGCTGAGAACACACCCTTGTGGGGCCCCAGTGTTGAGGAACAGCGGGGTGGAGATGTTGCTTCCTACCCTCATCACCTGCGGGCCCGTCAGGAAGTCCAGAACCCAGTTGCACAGGGCAGTGCAACTGACGAGTTTAGAGGGAACTATGGTGTTAAATGCTGAGCTGTAATCAATGAACAGAATTCTTACATAGGTATTCCTCTTGTCCAGATGGGTTAGGGCAGTGTGCAGTGTGATTGTGATTGCGTCGTCTGTGGACATATTGGGACGGTGAGCAAATTGGAGTGGGTCTATGGTATCAGGTAGGGTGGAGGTGATATGATCCTTGACAAGTCTCTCAAACCACTTCATGATGACGGAAGTGAGTGCTACGGGGCGTTAGTCATTTAGCTCAATACCTTAGCTTTCTTGTGAACAGGAACAATGGTGGCCTTCTTGAAGCATGTGGGAACAGCAGACTGGGATAGGGATTGATTGAATATGTCCGTAAACACACCAGCCAGCTGGTCTGTGCATGCTCTGAGGACGAGGCTAGGGATGCCGTCTGGGTCGGCAGCCTTGCGAGGGTTAACACGTTTAAATGGGTTAGTTACTCACATTGGCTGCGGTGAAGGAGAGGTGTTGGTAGCAGGCTATGTCAGTGGCACTGTACTCTCCTCAAAGCGAGCATAGAAGTTGTTTAGTTTGTCTGGGAGCAAGACATCGGTGTCCAAGACAGTGCTGGTTTTCTTTTTGTAATCTGTGAATAACTGTAGACCCTGCCACATACCTCTCGTGTCTGAGCCTTTGAATTTCCACTGCGCTTAGCTTGTTTGATTGCCTTGCGGAGGGAATAGCTACACTGTTTGTATTCGGTCATGTTTCCAGTCGTATTGCCATAATTAAAAGCAGTGGTTCGTGCTTCCAGGTTTGCGAGAATGCTGCCATCAATCCACAGTTTCTGGTTGGGGAAGGTTGTAAGTACAGCATCAACAATGCATTTGCTAATAAACCCGCTCACCAAATCATCGTATACATCAATGTTGTTGTCTGAGGCTATCCGGAACATATCCCAGTCCACATAAACGAAGCAATCTTGAAGCGTGGAATCCGGTTGGTCGGACCATCATTGAACAGACCTGAGCACGGGCATTTCCTGTTTCAGTTTCTGCCTATATGTGTGACAAAATGTGACAAAATACAAACATACTACCTCCTCCACCAGGCCCATACCTCCTCCACCAGGCCCATACCTCCTCCACCAGGCCAATGCCTCCTCCACCAGGCCCATGCCTCCTCCACCAGGCCCATGCCTCCTCCACCAGGCCCATGCCTCCTCCACCAGGCCCATACCCTAAAACTAACCCTAGCTCCTAACCCATACCCTAAAACTAACCCTAGCTCCTAATCCTGACCCTAAAACTAACCCTAGGTCCCAACCCTAAAACTAACCCTAGCTCCTAACCCTAAAACTAACCCTAACTCCTAACCCTGACCCTAAAATTAACCCTAGCTCCTAACCCTTAACCTAATTCAAACCCTAACACTAATTCTAACCTTAACACTTAGAAATAGCATTTGACCCTGTTGGGACTAACAAAATGTACTCAGTTGGTCAAATTTTTGTTTTTTCACTATTCTTGTGGGAACTTGTGGTCCCCACAAGTACAGTTAAAAACGTCCACACACACACAGAGAAGCACACAGTTTAGGTGAGTGGTATGGCAGTATAATATGGTATTGTTCAGGACTCTCTACAGGAACATTGGATTATGTTTGAAGTCGTGATCCGTCCTGCCGACTCACCTGCTAGATCAATACGCCTGCTTCAAAGCTTCAGGCTTCACAGGGAAACACACTCTTATTAATTTATAGAAACTTCTAGAAAGTTATCTTCTGAAGGGAAAAACTTCCAACTGTAGCGGAGAGAGAGAATTATTAATAAAACACCTAGAGAGAGAGAGAAGAGAGAGGGAGAGAGGGAGTGGATGGAGGTGGGGCAAGGAGAGAAAGAGAGAGAGAGAGAGAGAGCGGTGGGGCAGGAACGAGAGATGGGGGGGGGGAGTCGGGAAGGAGAGAAATATAGAGCGAGAAAGAGCGGTCATGAGCTCATGGGCCCCTGAGTTCTTCAAAAATGAAATTTTGAATTAAAGTTATAAACTTGAATTTTGTCACAAGGATTTATATAGGATACTAACCTCCACATCAAAACCTTCAATCCAAATCGAAATTCCATACCTAAAACCTTGATTTTGGACAAAATTAACTGAATGGATTATTACTACAAAAGACTATCAAGAAAAAAAAACTTCCAACAAACCAAAATCTGCAGAAGAAACCTGGAACCTGGAAATACCATCCAACACAAAACTGAGTGAGTAATGTTCAGTCTGAAACTACAGTGTCTCCGGAAAGTATTCCAACCCCTTGATTTTTTCCACATTTTGTTAGGTTACAGCCTTATTCTAAAATGTATTACATTATTTTCCCCCTGTCATCAATCTACACACATTAACCCATAATGACAAAGCAAAAAAGTTTTTATACATTTTTTGCTAATTTATAAAAAAAACACAACATTTAAATGACATTTTCACAAGTATTCAGACCCTGTACTCAGTGCCTAGTTAAAGCACATTTGGCAGTGATTACAGCCTTAAGTCTTCTTGGGTATGCTACAAGCTTGGCACACCTGTACTTGAGAAGTTTCTCCCATTCTTCTCTGCAAATCCTCTCAAGTTGTCAGGTTGGATGGGGAGCGTTGCTGCAAAGCTATTTTCAGATCTCTCCAGAGATTGGGACACTCAAGGACATTCAGAGACTTCTCCCGAAACCAATCCTGCATTGTCTTGGCTGTGTGTTTAGGGTCGTTGTCCTGCTGGAAGGTGAACCTTTGCCCCAGTCTGAGGTCCTGAGCAGTCTGGAGCAGGTTTTCATAAAGGATCTCTCTCTACTTTGCTGCGTTCATCTTTCCCTCAATCCTGACTAGTCCCCCAGTCCCTGCTGCTGAAAAACATCCCCACAGCATGATGCCGCCACCACCATGCTTCACCGTAGGGATGGTGCCAGGTTTCCTCCAGATGTGATGCTTGGCATTCAGGCCAAAGAGTTAAATCTTGGTTTCAGCAGACCAGAGAATCTTGTTTCTCATGGTCTGAGAGACTTTAGGTGCATTTTGGCAAACTCCAAGCAGGCTGTCATGTGCCTTTTACCGTGGAGTGGCTTCCTTCTGGCCACTACCATAAAGGACTGAATGGTGGAGTGCTGTAGAGATGCTTGTCATTCTGGAAAATTCTCCCACCTCCACATAGGAACTCTAGAGCTCTGTCAGAGTGACCATCGGATTCTTGGTCACCTCCCTGACCAAGGCCCTTCTCCCCCAATTGCTCAGTAAGGCCAGCCGGCCAACTCTAGGAAGAGTCTTGGTGTTTCCAAACTTCTTCCATTTAAGACTGATGGAGGCCACTGTGTCCTTGGGGACCTTCAATGCTCCAGAAATGTTTTGGTACCCTTCCCCAAATCTGTGCCTCGACACAAACTGGTCTAGGAGCTCTACAGACTATTCATTTGACCTCATGGCTTGGTTTTTGCTCTGACATTCACTGTAAACTGTGGGACCTCATATAGACAGGTGTGTGCCTTTCCAAATCATGTCCAATCAATTGAATTTACAACAATTGGACTCCAATCAAGTTGTAGAAACATCTCAAGGATGATCAATAGAAACAAAATGCAGCTGAGCTCTATTTCAAGTATCATAGCAAAGGGTCTGAATACTTATGCAAATAAGGTATCTGTTTTTAATAATGTTTTTATTCTTAATTTGTTTTATTTTACCCCTTTTTCTCCCCAATTTCGTGGTATCCAATTGTTTTAGTAGCTACTATCTTGTCTCATCGCTACAACTCCCGTACGGGCTCGGGAGAGAAGAAGGTTGAAAGTCATGCGTCCTCCGATACACAACCCAACCAAGCCGCAATGCTTCTTAACACAGGGCGCATCCAACCCGGAAGCCAACCGCACCAATGTGCCAGTTAGCGTGCACTGCGCCCGGCCCGCCACAGGAGTCGCTGGTGCGCGATGAGACAAGGATATCCCTACTGGCCAAGCTCTCCCTAACCTGGACGACGTCGGGCCAATTGTGCGTCGCCCCACGGACCTCCCGGTTTCGGCCGGTTGCGACAGAGACTGGGCGCAAACCCAGAGTCTCTGGTGGCACAGCTGGCGCCGCAGTACAGCTGCTCCACCCGGGAGGCCCCCTGTTTTTAATTTTTAATACATTTGCAAAAATGTCTTTACCTTTTTTCGCTTTCTAATTATGGAGGACTCTGTGTAGATTGCTGAGGATTTGTCTTTATTTCATCGATTTTAGAATAAGGCTGTAATGTAACAAAATGTGGAAAAAGTCAAGGGGTCTGAATTTTTTCAGAAGGCACTACTTTTGAAGCTAAAAAAGAAAAGACAATAATCTGTACACAATTTTGTTATATTAATCTAAGTAAATAAGCTACCAAGCCGCTAGGACAGAACAGACCTGGCTGCAACTTCAATTAGCAGTGAAGTGTGAAGTCAGTTGTGTGAAAACTCTTGAGCCTAACAATAGCAGCAGAAGCATTTGAATCCCCATCCTCTGCACAGAGATACAAAGAAAACACTGCACAATCTGGTTTCCACTCAGGTTATGGATGTGTCACTGCAAACTTAAAGGTCCTACATGATGTCATCATTGCCCTTGATTCTAAGCAATGTTGTGCTGCTATTTTTATTGACTTGGCCAAAGCTTTTGATACGGTAGACCATTCCATTTTTATGGGCCGGCTAAGGAGAAATGGTGTCTCTGGAGAGTGCAGTGTATAAAGTCAGAACATCTGCTGTCTTAGCCACTGCCTTTCACCAAGGCAGTACCCCAAGGCTCCATCCTGGGTCCCACACTCTTCTCAATTTACATCAACGACACAGCACAGGCAGTAGGAAGCTCACTCATCCATTTACAGTGCCTTGCGAAAGTATTTGGCCCCCTTGAACTTTGCGACCTTTTGCCACATTTCAGGCTTCAAACATAAAGATATAAAACTGTATTTTTTTGTGAAGAATCAAGAACAAGTGGGACACAATCATGAAGTGGAACGACATTTATTGGATATTTCAAACTTTTTTAACAAATCAAAAACTGAAAAATTGGGCGTGCAAAATTAAATTTTATATCTTTATGTTTGAAGCCTGAAATGTGGCAAAAGGTCGCAAAGTTCAAGGGGGCCGAATACTTTCGCAAGGCACTGTATATGCAGATGATAGTCTTATACTCAGCTGGCCCCTTAAATCTAGGTTTCCTCTATCGTAATCGCTCCTCTTCCACCCCAGCTGCCAAACTAATCCTTTTAAATATTTGAGTTATTTCACCTTTCTTTAAACCAGGTAGGCTAGTTGAGATCAAGTTCTCTTTTACAACTGTGACCTGGCCAAGATAAAGCAAAGCAGTGTGACACAGACAACACAGAGTTACACATGGAATAACATGGAATAAACAGTAAACAAGCCAATGTTTAAACACAATAAACAAGTCAATGACGCAGTAGAAAAAAAAGAAAGTCTATGTACAGTGTGTGCAAAAGGCATGAGGAGGTAGGCAATAAATAGGCCATAGTAGAGAAGAATTACAATTTAGCATATTAACACTGGAGTGATAAATGAGCAGATGATGATGTGCAAGTAGAGATACTGGTGTGCAAAAAAAAAGCAGAAAAGTAAATAAAAGTAAATAAAAACAGTATGGGGATGAGGTAGGTAGATTGGGTGGGCTATTTACAGATGGACTATGTACAGCTGTAGTGATCGGTTAGCTGCTCAGATAGCTGATGTGTAAATTTGGGAAATATAAGTCTCCAGCTTCAGCGATTTTTGCAATTCGTTCCAGTCACTGGCAGCAGAGAACTGGAAGGAAAGGTGGCCAAATGAGGTGTAGGCTTTGGGGATGATCAGTGAGATATACCTGCTGGAACGTGTGCTACGGGTGGGTTTTGTTATCGGGACCAGTGAACTGAGATAAGGCGGAGCTTTATCTAGCATAGACTTATAGATGACCTAGAGCCAGTGGATCTGGCGACGAATATGTAGCAAGGCCAGCCGACTAGAGCATACAGGTCGCAGTGGTGGGTGGTATAAGGTGATTTGGTAACAAAACGGATCGACACTGTTATAGACTGCATCCAGTTTGCTGAGTAGAGTATTGGAAGCTATTTTGTAGATGACCTCGAAGTCGAGGATCGGTAGGAGAGTCAGTTTTACTAGGGTAAGTTTGGCGGTGTGAGTGAAGGAGGTTTTGTTGCGAAATAGAAAGTTGATTCTAGATTTGATTTTGGATTGGAGATATTTAATATGAGTCTGGAAGGAGAGTTTACAGTCTAGCCAGACACCTAGGTATTTATAGTTGTCCACATATTCTAGGTCAGAACCACCCAGGGTGGTGTAGGTGTCCTGGAGGGCAGGTAGTTTGCCCCCGGTGATGCACTGTGCAGACCTCACCACCTTCTGGAGAGCTCTGCGGTTATGGGCGGTGCAGTTGCCATACCAGGCGGTGATGCAGCCTGACAGGATGTTCTCAATTGCGCATCTGTAAAGGTTTGTGAGGATTTTAGGTGACAAGACACATTTCTTCAGCCTTCTGAGGTTGAGGAGGCGCTGTTGCGCCTTCTTCACCACACTGTCTGTGTGGATGGACCATTTCAGTTTGTCAGTGATGTGTACACCGAGGAACTTAAAACTTTCCACCTTCTCCACTGCTGTCCTGTCCCTATTCTGTTTCCACGATCATCTCCTTTGTTTTATTGACGTTGAATGAGAGGTTGTTTTTTTGACACCACACATTTTGAATACCCTCACTTCCTCCCTATATGCTGTCTCATCATTGTCGGTAATCAAGCATACTACTGTTGTGTTGTCTGCAAACTTGATGATTGAGTTGGAGACGTGCATGGCCACACAGTCATGGGTGAACAGTGAGTACAGGAGGGGGCTGAGCACGCACCCTTGTGGGGCCGCAGTGTTGAGGATCAGCGGAGTGGAGATGTTTTTTCCTACCTTTACCATCTGGGGACGGCCCGACAGGAAGTCCAGCATCCAGTTGCACAGGGCGGGGTTGACACCCAGGGAATCCAGCTTGATGATGAGCTTGGAGGGAACTATGGTGTTGAAGGTTGAGCTGTAGTCGATGAACAGCATTCTTACAAAGGTATTCCTCTTGTCCAGGTGGATTAGAGCAGTGTGCAGTGTGATGGCGATTACATCGTCTGTGGACCTATTGGGGCGGTACGCAAATTGAAGTGGGTCTACAGTGACAGGTAAGGTGGAAGTGATATGATCCTTGACTAGTCTCTCAAAACACTTCATGATGACAGAAGTTTGCGCTACGGGGCGATAGTCATGTTGTGTTGCTAGCATGCTGTGTTGTCATGTGTTGCTGCATTGCTATGTTGTTATCTTAGGGCTGTATTTATGTGGTGTTGTGGTGTCTCTCTGGTCGTGATGTGTGTTTTGTCCTATATTTATATGTTATTTATTTCTTTTTAATCCCGGCCTTTTTCCTTTTGGTAGGCTGTCAATGTAAATAAGAATTTGTTCTTAACTGACTTGCCTAGTTAAATAAAGGTTAAATAAAAATAAAAACAACCTCTGTCAACATGTACAAGTATGGGACAGTAATGGTGCAGGGCATCTTTAAGCAGTTCCAGCAGTACTTTTACGGAATCAAAGGAAAAGCTCTCTCTCTCTGTGACGACTCCCCCATCCTGAGTGAGTCTGATCACACCTCTTCAATCTGTCCTGCAGACAAGTATAGTCACCCCCCTCCAGCACTGAACACACCCAGGTCCCACAACTGCACTGCTCCTCCATTACTGAGAGGGATACATTCACAGAGCTGGAGAGAGACATGGTGGAGCTCAGAGAGCTGGAGAGAGACATGGTGGAGCTCAGAGAGCTAGTCCACACAATACAGAACAAACCTCAAAACAGACCAGCACAACAACACCCTACGAACAAGTCCCGAAGGGCTGAAGGTGGAGATGGACAGCTGTCTGAGAGAGCTGGCTAAACAACAGACTGAGGTGAGAGAACTGAAGGAGGAGGGAGAGGAACACTTGGCACAGCTAACAGCACTGAAGGAGAAGGTGTGAAAGTTGAGATGTGACAGAGAGCAGGACACTCCCCCAGAGAATCCAGCAAAGCAGCCCACGTCAGACCCAGACCACAACCTCAACACCACACTCTAAATAGTCCCCCCCAGATCAGACCTATGCCCCTTGTATCCCCCATGCCCCTGCAGCAAGGACATCAACATCACAGCCGCACATAAGGCCGTGAGGAGAGCAACAGGCCCAACCCCCACTATTACACCCGCCCAAGCCCCATCCTGTGACCTAAGAGGTATGTATCAGATGCTCAACATGCTCTGCACACACCTACTGCAATGGTCTCGGCCTAAACCACACCAAAACAACACTAGACACTATGGAACACAAAGCCTTCACCATCTCATCCTGGAATTTACAAGGACTGGTGTCATTTGCCTTTGGCCTAAAGAGCAGGAACCTAGATTGCATCAAATAAATCAGAAATACAGACATTGTCATCCTACAAGAAACATGTTATAGAGGACACGGACGCACTGGTTGTGCTCTAGGTTACAGAGAGCTTGGTAAACTCCAGAAAATGACATCATGGCTTTAGAAGCTTCTGATAGGCTAATTGACATAATTTGAGGCAATTGGAGGTGTACCTGTTGAAGTATTTCAAGGCCTACCTTAAAACTCAGTGCCTCTTTGCTTGACATCATGGGAAAATCAAAAGAAATCAGCCAAATTTCCAAACGCCTGAAGGTACCATGTCCATGCGTACAAACAATAGCACCCAAGTATTAACACCATGGGACCACGCAGCCGTCATACCGCTCAGGAAGGAGACGCGTTCTGTCCCTCTTGTCTGATGAAACCAAAATAGAACTGTTTGGCCATAATGACTATCATTATGTTTGGAGGAAAAAGGGGGAGGCTTGCAAGCCATCCCAACAGTGAAGCACGGGGTGGCAGCATCATGTTGTGGGGGTGCTTTGCTGCACGAGGGACTGGTGCACTTCACAAAATAGATGGCTTCATGCAGAAGAAAAATTATGTGGATATATTGAAGCAACATCTCAAGACATCGGTCAGGAAGTTAAAGCTTAGTCGCAAATGGGTCTTCTAAATGGACAATGACCCCAAGCATACTTTCAAAGTTGTGGCAAAATGGCTTAAGGGCAACGAAGTCAAGGTATTGGAGTGGCCATCATAAAGCCCCGACCTCAAACCTATAGAAAATTTGTGTGCAGAACTGAAAAAGCATGTGCAAGCAAGGAGGCCTACAAACATGACTCCGTTACACCAGCTCTGTCAGGAGGAATGGGCCAAAATTCACCCAACTTAGTGTGAGAAGCTTGTGGAAGGCTACCCGAAACGTTTGACCAAAATAACTTTTTAAGGCTAGGGGGCAGTTTGGTTGACTGAGGTGCCCAAAGTAAACTGCCTGTTACTCAGGCCCAGAGGCTGGGATATGCATATGCATTGTACTATTGGATAGAAAATATGGTAAAGTTTCTAAAACTTTTAAGATAATGTCTGTGAGTATAACAGAACTTTTTTGGCAGGTGAAACCCGAGGACAATCCATCCAGGTTTGAGGTCATTGTACTTTTCAATGCTTTTCTATGGGAAAGTCTAATAATTAGGACCCAGATTGCAGTTCCTATGACTTCTACTAGATGTCAAAAGTCTTTAGAAATGGTTTCATGCTTGTTTTTTGAAAAATGAAGAAGTATTCATATTCTTTTGAAGCATCCCTCAGAAGGACTAGTCTTTTGGCGCCCGCGTGAGTTATTTTTCTCCGGTATTGAACGCAGTTTATTCTGTCTTAAATTTTATTGATTATTTACATATTAGGGTACCTGAGGTTGGATTAGAAACGTTGTTTGAATTGTTCGAACGAAGTTTACAGGTAACGTTTTAGATTCCTTTGTAGGCATGTTGGGCGAGTTGGAACAGGTGTATTTCTGAATCAAACACGCCAAATAAACGGACAGTTTTGGGATATAAAAGGACTTTATCGAACAAAACGACCATTCATTGTGTAACTGGTACCCTTTGGATTGCAAAAAGATGAAGATCTTCAAAGGTAAGTGATTTATTTTATCGCTGTTTCTGACTTTCGTTATGCCTCTGCTTCGTTGGTTAAATGTTTGTGGAGCGCTCTGTTGAGGGCGCACTTGGTTATTTATCTCCGGGAATTAACATACTATTTTCCGTCTTAAATTGTGTTGTTTATTTACATATTATGCTACCTGAGGATTGATTAGGAACGTTGTTTGACTTGTTTGGACGAAGTATATTGGTAACGTTTGGGATTAATTTTGTATGCATTTTGAACAAGGGGAAACCAGTGGATTATTGAATGAAGCGCGGCAACTAAACTTACTTTTTGGGGATATAAAGAAGGACTTCATCAAACAAAACGACCGTTCATTGTGTAACTGGGACCCTTTGGATTGCAAAAAGATGAAGATCTCCAAAGGTAAGTGATTTATTTTATTGCTATTTTGGAGTTTTCTGATACCTGTGCAGGTTATGTGCGCTGTCAGTGGCACTGTATTGTCCTCAAAGCGAGCAAAGATGTTGTTTAAGTTGTCTGGGAGCAAGACGTTGATGTCCGCAACGGGGCTGGTTTTCTATTTGTAATCTGTGATTGACTGTAGACCCTGCCACATAAGCCTCGTGTTTGACCCGTTGAATTGCAACTCTACTTTGTCTCTATACTGATGCTTTGCTTGTTTGATTGCCCAGGAAGTGTAGTTCCTGCCTTGACAGGAACTATTTGAGATCCATAATAAATCCCAGGAAGAGTAGCTTCTGCCTACCATAAAGGGCTGATTGGTGAAGTACTGCAGAGATGGTTGTCCTTCTGGAAGCTTCTCCAATCTCCAGAGAGGAACTCTAGAGCTCTGTCACAGTGATCATCTCTCAGGATAAGACCCAGATAGTTCGAATCACAGATGTTTAATAAAAAAACAAGGGGCAGGCAGACGACAGGTCAAGGGCAGGCAGAGGTCAGTAATCCAGGGCAGGCAGAGTCAGTAAGGTACAGAACAGCAGGCAGGCTCACGGTTAGGGCAGACAGAGGTCAGTAATCCAGGGCAGTGTCAGGTACAGAACGGCAGGCTCAGGGCAGGCGGAGTGGTCAATACTGGAAAAACTAGAAAAACAAGAGCTACAGAGAAGCAGGAGTATGGGGGAAACACGCTGGTAGTCTTGACGAGACAAGATGAACTGACAGACAAACAGGGAACACAGGTATAAATGCACAGGGCATAATGGGGAAAATGGGTGACACCTGGAATGGGGTGGAGACAAGTACAATACCGGTGAAACAGATCAGGGTGTGACACCATTGGGTTCTTAGTCACCTCCCTGACCAAGACACTTCTCCCCCGATTGCTCAGTTTGGCTGGGCGGCCAGCTTTAGGAAGTGTCTTGGTGGATCCAAACTTCTTCCATTTAAGATTGATGGAGGCCACTGTTCTTAGGGACCTTCAGTGCTGCAGAAATGTGTTGATACCCTTCCCCAGATCTGTGCCTCGTCACAATCCTGTCCCAGAGCACTACAGACTATTCCTTCGACCTCGTGGCTTGGTTTTTGCTCAGACATGCACTGTCAACTGTGGGTCCTTAAATAGACAGGTGTGTGCCTTTCCAAATCATGTCCAATCAATTGAATTGACCACAGGTGGACTCCAATCAAGTTGTGGAAACATCTCAGGGATGATCAATGGAAACAGGATGATACATTTCGACTCTCATAGCAAATGGTCTGAATACTTTGGTAAATAAGTTATTTAAAAATTTTCTAAAAACGTTTTTTTGCTTTGTCGTTATGGGGTATTTTGTGTAGATTGCTGAGGATTTTTTTTGTTTTTCAGGGGCTGAATACTTTCTAAAGGGACTGTACAGACCAGTATCGCTGCATATTGGAAATGTGGTATTAGAACTGACCCTGTATATAGTACGATGACCCATATACAATATCTACTTCCATTACTTCAGTATCCCTTCACATTGGAAATGTGGTATTAGAACTGACCCATATATCTGTATATACAGTAGTATGCTATCCTAGTCCCTGTACATATCTCTGTATATAGTATGCTATCCTAGTCCCTGTACATATCTCTGTATAGAGTATGCTATACTAGTCCCTGTACATATCTCTGTATATAGTATGCTATCCTAGTCCCTGTACATATCTCTGTATATAGTATGCTATCCTAGTCCCTGTACATATGTCTGTATATAGTATGCTATCCTAGTCCCTGTACATATCTCTGTATATAGTATGCTATACTAGTCCCTGTACATATCTGTATATAATATGCTATACTAGTCCCTGTACATATCTCTGTGTATATAATACTATACTAGTCCCTGTACATATCTGTATATAATATGCTATACTAGTCCCTGTACATATCTCTGTGTATATAATACTATACTAGTCCCTGTACATATCTCTGTGTATATAATGCTATACCAGTCCCTGTACATATCTGTATATAGTATTCTTCTTGTGTTCTCGTGTACTTGTTATTTATTATTTCTCCTGTATTTTTGTTGTACCTCATCTAATTTGTTTGTACTATATTGTTATTTATTACTGCATTGTTAGGTTTGGAGCTGGTAAGAAAGGCATTTCACTGTATTTGGTCATGTGACATTCAAACAAAAAACTTAAATCAGAAGAATTAGCGAACCACTCAAACCCTGCTCCTCCACCTCTATCAGAAGAATTAGTGACACTGTGCTTCAAGCTGCTGTAAACATTAACATTTAGATCAATCACTAGAGATTAGGCTAGAAGCATGGCATTTACTTTACATAAGAAGCATCAGTGGAGTGCCTTGAAAAATTGAGGAGGATGGGAGACCCACGGTATAGGCGCGGAACGCATGGAGATGACAATGTGTGTTTCAAAAATCATCAAAGACTAATTATTTAATCCTAAAGCCTTTAATAAAGACATTTATAGAACAATATTATGGGGAAGGGGAATGAGGGCTACTTACATAGTGTTGGGAATAGATCACAGTTGTGATTGAATGAGGGTATGAGTTGAGGTGTTCAGAGGCTTGACTTCAGTGCAGGAAAGGATTTGACTGGGAAGACAATAACACAACACACTACACAGTTAGACAAAAGGAGTAAAATCATTGATGTGTGATAATGTGATTGACTTTACATACAGTAATGAAAGAAAATTGATAGGGGTACTCACAGTGCTTGGAGAGGAAACATTCAATGTGCCAGTGGATGAGCGGGCACATCAGACGTAGTGGCTTCAGTTCATGTCAGGAGAAAGTTGACAATGGTAGTGGAGTGGAGTAGTCATCACCTCTTAATCAGGGAACAGGAGGGGACTTAGCTGTAAATACAAATAGCAGATACATTCCATTACAGCTGTTGCATCGTAGGTTTGGACAACGAGTTTCTCTATGAACTTAAACTCAGACATGTAAGTTCATAAAGTCAAACACAGACTGCGCATCTCACCCACTTGACACATTAAAGTAGCCCAAGAAACGTTCCTGAACAAAGCCCTTATCATCCACATATCTGATGATAACTAACAACTGCAAGCAGACTGGTGGCACCATAGATCCCAGAGCGGTCAGACTGGTGGCACCATAAGTCCTAGAGAGGTCAGACTGGTGGCAACATAGATCCCAGAGCGGTCAGGCTGGTGGCACCATATGTCCTAGAGTGGTCAGACTGGTGGCACCATATGTCCTAGAGCGGTCAGACTGGTGGCACCATATGTCCTAGAGTGGTCAGGCTGGTGGCAACATATGTCCTAGAGCGGTCAGGCTGGTGGCAACATAGGTCCCAGAGTGGTCAGACTGGTGGCAACATAGATCCCAGAGCGGTCAGATTGGTGGCACCATATGTCCTAGAGCGGTCAGGCTGGTGGCACCATAGGTCCCAGAGTGGTCAGACTGGTGGCAACATAGATTCCAGAGCGGTCAGACTGGTGGCACCATATGTCCTAGAGTGGTCAGGCTGGTGGCACCATATGTCCTAGAGTGGTCAGACTGGTGGCACCATAGGTCCTAGAACGGTCAGACTGGTGGCACCATAGGTCCCAGAGTGGTCAGACTGGTGGCAACATAGATCCCAGAGCGGTCAGACTGGTGGCAACATATGTCCTAGAGCGGTCAGACTGGTGGCACCATATGTCCTAGAGCGGTCAGACTGGTGGCAACATAGATCCCAGAGCGGTCAGACTGGTGGCATCATAGGTCCCAGAGTGGTCAGACTGGTGGCAACATATGTCCCAGAGTGGTCAGACTGGTGGCAACATATGTCCTAGAGCGGTCAGACTGGTGGCAACATATGTCCTAGAGTGGTCAGACTGGTGGCACCATATGTCCTAGAGTGGTCAGACTGGTGGCACCATATGTCCTAGAGTGGTCAGACTGGTGGCACCATATGTCCTAGAGTGGTCAGATTGGTGGCAACATATGTCCTAGAGCGGTCAGGCTGGTGGCACCATAGATCCCAGAGTGGTCAGACTGGTGGCACCATATGTCCCAGAGTGGTCAGACTGGTGGCACCATATGTCCCAGAGTGGTGGGGCAATTTTTACTCCTGGGGCCTGGAGTTTTTCCTTATATGTTAACGTAACTAGGAAAACTTTGGACCCTATAAGGTATGACAGTGGATAATCAGTTGTAAAAAATGTTTTATATGCGCTATGACGGGACCAGTCACATGGTTGAAAAAAACTCCTGGCCCTGGGGGGGATGAAAACCCTGTCAAACTGCAGCTACCTTATATTTGTTCATATACATTATATTTAGACTAGATTAGGAGGGGTTGCATATTTGCATATTTGCATCATGCAGGCCTATGCAACTGTCATCACTATTAAGTCGCTTGATTAATTCCAGTTAATAATTTTGGATTTAAAACATATAGGAAGCCTAGCCAGCCCAAATTTGAATATAAACTAATTTCTCCTAACACACAAACAGACTATAAATACATAGGCTGTATGCAGCTGCTCTCATTAGTAGTCCACAGTTGATCAGACTGAAAAAACTGTCTCATTTTCATCCCATACAGCATGTCAGATTTCTCATGTTTAGGTGTAGCCTAGGCTGCTGCAACATTTATGGAATGAGTTTTTGCTTGTGTCTGTCCAGAGTGATTGTGTTATCATCTTTGCTAAATAAATACCGAAGGAAAGTGGAAAGTCTACTTGAGCGCATGCGAAAAAATGCACTGAGTCAAACTGTCTAATCTTTTAGAGAAGCTGTCAAATCCTTCGGAATTGTTTGACATCCCAGAAAAGACAGTTGAAAGTACGATATGTTCAGCAAGTAAAGCTTCGTAATGTGCAATTACCTTTGCATGCTCCTTGTAGTTGCCCTTATTGACGGAACTTTCCATCTCCACGTGTCCTCTAAAAGCAAATTCTTGCATTCCCAAAAACGCAGGCAAGGCCAGCAATAGGCACCATTGATGTAAGTATCTCTGTTAACCTGCTATACTTTTGATACCAGTTGGTATTGAATTACCTTTTCATTTTTCTTCATGAAACTGATCTTAGGCAGAGGTCAACCCTCACTTTAATTCACATCGTTTCCGTGTACCCCAGAGAATGAAAGGGGTTCTTCAACAAAAAGTCCACAACATTTTTGGCAGCATTAGCCATTCTTGTCACGAATACCACCGAAGGTGGCTCCCCTTCCTGCTCGGGTGGCGCTCGGTGGTCGTCGTCACCGGTCTATTAGCTGCCACCGATCCCTTTTTCCTTTTCGTTTGTTTTTGTCTAATTGTTTTCACCTGTTCCTTGTTGGGGTTTTGGGATGGGTGTTATTTAAGTTCGTTTTGCCCGCTGGTGTTTGTGCGAGCTTGTTGGTTTGTTACGTTTGATGATGTAGCGTGTTTGTTTTGGGTTTTTGTTGTCCAGTGTTTGTAACTAGGTTTTGGGTTTGTTTAGCGCCAGTGTTTTAGGGCATTCACCCATGTTTGGACCTGTTATGTTTTGAAGGACATGAAAGCGTTTTTCCCGTTCACTTCACTCTCTGCATTTGACTCCTCACTCATCACTCACCCGACGTTACAGAAGCCCGCACCACCAGATGGAGTCAGCAGGAGCAGCGACCACCCCACTCCCCACGATGGAGGAGAGAGTCCTTCATCATACATCCATCCTCCATCGCATCGGATCAGCAATGGATCAAATGATGGAGAGGATGGACCGTTGGGAGAGGAATGGTCTCCCTACTACCCCACCTTCCCTCCCACCAGCAACTCTACCATCTCCTACAGCGGGATCCGGTGCCAGCTCTCTGCGCATCACGCTTCCAAGGGAGTACGATGGAGCGGTGGCGGGGTGCCAGGGATTTCTGCTACAACTAGAGCTCTACCTGGCCACTGTTCGGCCTGCTCCCTCGGACGAGGAGAGCGTGAGTGTCCTCGTCTCCTGCCTGACGGGTAGGGCCCTGGAGGGGCCACTACCTGGAGTTCACCCGCCTTTTCCGGGCTGTGTTCGATCATCCTCCGGAGGGCCGAGCGGCAGGTGAGAGGTTGTTCCATCTCCGGCAGGGGACGAGGAGCACGCAGGACTTTGCGTTAGATTTCCGGACTTTGGCCGCTGGAGCTGGGTGGAACGACAGGGCCCTGTTAGACCATTACAGGTGTAGCCTAAGAGAGGACGTCCGCAGGGAGCTGGCTTGTCGGGACACTACGCTCAGCTTGGATGACCTGATCGCCATGTCTATCCGGCTAGACCATCTGCTGGCTGCTCGCGGACTTTCTGAAAGGGTACTGTCAGTTCCACCACCTGCCCCCCCCCCCCGCTCCCATCCCAAAGGAGGTAGGAGGGGCTGCGTCTAGGGAGACCGGAGGAGGAGGCTCCTCCTGTACCCATTGTGGACGGAGAGGGCACACTTCCGGTCGGTGCTTGAGGAGTCCATCTGGGAGTCGAGAGGGCAGGCCGAACACTCCTTGGTCACCCCAGGTGAGTCAGCAACACACTCTCCCAGAGCTTCCTGTTAGACACCTCTTTTTGTTAATCTGTTTCCTTAAGTTTTTCCCCTCTCTCCAGCATTTGGCGCTAGTCGATTCAGGCGCAGCAGGTAATTTTGTAGATCGCGACTCACCCAGAGGTTGAGGATTCCGTTAGTTAAGGTGCCTCAATCCTTCCCCGTGCACTCCTTAGATAGTCGACTGTTAGGGTCAGGGCTGGTCAGGGAGGCCACGATTCCTCTGGAGATGATTATGATTCTTTATCGATTCACCTGCATTTCCGGTGGTACTGGGGATTCCCTGGCTGGCTATTCACAATCCTAAAACTTTGTGGAGACAGGGAGCTCTCCAGGGATGGTCTGATGAGTGTTCAGGCAGGTGTTTAGGAGTTTCCATCGGTGCGACAACGGAGTTCAGACCAGGTTTCCACCGTGCGCATTCCTGCTGAGTATGCCGATTTGGCTATCGCCTTCAGGAAGAAGAAGGCGACGCTATTACCACCTCATCGACAGGGGGAATGTGTAATAAACCTCCAGGTAAACGCTGTACTCCCCAGGAGTCACGTGCATCCGTTGTCCCAGGAGGAGATGTTGGCTATGGAGACATTTGTCATGGAGGCTCTGGGACAGGGGTATATTCGGCCCTCCATGTCACCCGTCTCCTCGAGTTTCTTTTTCGTGAAGAAAAAGGAGGGTGGTTTGCGTCCGTGTATTGATTATCGAGGTCTAAATTCCATCACTGTGGGTTTTAGTTACCCACTACCTCTCATCGCTACGGCGGTGGAATCATTTCACGGGCTGCGATTTTTCACGAAACTGGACCTCAGGAGCGCGTATAATCTGGTACATATTCGGGAGGGAGATGAGTGGAAAAACGAATTTAGTACCACATCTGGCCATTATGAGTACCTCATCATGCCGTACGGGTAAAAGAATGCTCCAGCCATCTTTCAATCCTTTGTTGATGTGATTCTCAGAGACCTGCATAATAATGACGACATCTAGGTCTACTCCCCTACACGCGCCGAGCATGTGTCTCTGGTGCACAAGGTTCTTGGGCGACTGCTGGAGCATGACCTGTACGTGAAGGCAGAGAAATGTGAATTTTCCCAACGAGCTGTTTCCTTCCTGGGTTATCGCATTTCCAGCTCGGGGGTGGTAACGGAGGGTGACCCCGTCAAGGCCGTGCGTAATTGGCCGACTCCCACCATGGTAAAGGAGGTGCAGCAGTTCTTAGGGTTTGCCAATTACCTACCGGAGGTTTTTCCGGGGCTTTGGCCAGGTGGCGGCCCCTATTACCTCACTGCTGAAGGGGGGGGCCGGTGCGTTTGCAGTGGTCGGCAGAGGCGGACGGAGCATTCCGTCGTTTGAAGGCGCTGTTCACCGACGCGCCAGTGTTGGCGCATCTGGACCCTTCTTTAGCATTCATAGTTGAGTTGGACATATACGAGGCTAGGGTTGGAGCGGTGCTCTCCAAGCGCTCGGGTACGCCACCGAAGCTCCGCCCCTGTGCTTTTTTCCGAAGAAGCTCGGGCCAGCGGAGTGGAATTATGATGTGGGGGATAGGGAGTTCTTGGCCATGGTTAAGGCTCTGAAGGTGTGGATACACTGGCTTGAGGGGGCTAAGCACCCTTTTGTCATGTGGACTGACCACCGTAACCTGGAGTATATCTGATTTCGTTTTACGATCTCATATCGACCAGGTTCCCTCAATACTAAGGCCGACGCGCTGTCCCGCCTATACGACACTGATGACCGGTCCATCGATCCTACTCCCATCATTCCGGCTGCCAAGCTGGTAGCACCGGTAGTATGGGAGGTGGACACGGACATCGAGCGGGCACTAAGGGAGGAACCTGCGCCTTCACAGTGCCCGGATGGTCGTAGGTACGTGGCGCTCGCTGTTCGTGATCAATTGATTCGATGGGCACATAGTCTACCCTCATCAGGTCACCCGGGTATTTAGAGGACGGTGTGAAGTCTTAGAGGGAAGTACTGGTGGCCTACCTAGGCTCCTAGGCATTTGCCACGACGGAAATTACAACCCCTCCCCGTTCCACAACGGCCGTGGTCCCATCTATCGGTGGATTTTCTTACGGATCTTCCCCTGTCTCAGGGGAACACGACGATCCTGGTCGTTGTGGATCGGTTCTCTAAGTCCTGCCGTCTTATCCCGTTGCCTGGTCTCCCTACGGCTCTGCAGACTGCGGAGGCACTATTCACCCATGTCTTTCGGCACTACCGGGTGTCCGAGGATATCGTTTCTGATCGGGGTCCCCAGTTTACGTCCAGAGTATGGAAGGCACTTATGGAGCGGCTGGGGGTCTCGGTCAGCCTGACCTCGGGTTATCACCTGGAGAGTAATGGGCAGGTGGAGAGAGTGAATCAGGAGGTGGGTAGGTTTCTGCGATCGTATTTCCAGGACCGGCCAGGGGAGTGGGCGAGATACATCCCCTTGGCAGAAATGGCCCAGAACTCACTAAGCCACTCCTCTACCAACATGTCACCATTTGAGTGCGTGTTGGGGTACCAGCCGGTTCTGGCACCATGGCATCAGAGCCAGACTGAGGCTCCTGCGGTGGAGGAGTGGGTGCAGCGCTCTAAGGAGACCTGGAGAGCCGTCCAGTAGTCATTGCATCAGGCGAGTGGACGGCAGAAGAAGAGCGCTGACCGTCACCGCAGTGAGGCCCCCCTGCTCCTCCGCCTGCCCTGCCTGGAAGCTGAGTCCGCAGTGTGTAGGGCCATTTAAAGTCTTGAGGAGAATAAACGAGGTGTGTTATCGATTGTTACTCCCTTCATATTATCGTATTAACCCCTCGTTTCATGTGTCTCTCCTCAGGCCGGTGGTAGCTGGTCCCATGCAGGAAAGTGAGGTTCCGGAGGTCCCTCCGCCCCCTCTGGACATCGAGGGGTCCCCGGCGTACACGATACGGTCCATTCTGGACTCCAGATGCCAGGTGAGGGGCCTGCAGTACCTTGTGGACTAGGAGGGGTACGGGCCGGAGGAGAGGTGCTGGGTCCCGGTGGGGGATATATTGGATCCCACTATACTTAGGGAGTTCCATTGCCTCCATCCGGATCGCCCTGTGCCTCGCCCCCCGGGTCGTCCCCGAGGCCGGTGTCGGCGCGATGCGGGAGCCGCGTGTCGGGGGGGGGGGGGGGGGGGGGTACAGTCACGAATACCAACGAAGGTGGCTCCCCTTCCTGCTCGGGTGGTGCTCGGCGGACGTCGTCGCCGGTCTATTAGCTGCCACCGATCTATTAGCTGCCACCGATCCCTTTTTCCTTTTCGTTTGTTTTTGACTAAATGTTTTCACCTGTTCCTTGTTTGGGTTTTGGGATGGGTGTTATTGAAGTTTGTTTTGCCCGCTGGTGTTTGTGCGAGCTTGTTGGTTTGTTACGTTTGGTGATGTCAAATCAAATCAAATCAAATTTTATTTGTCACATACACATGGTTAGCAGATGTTATTGCGAGTGTAGCGAAATGCTTGTGCTTCTAGTTCCGACAATGCAGTAATAACAAGTAATCTAACTAACAATTCCAAAACTACTGTCTTGTACACAGTGTAAGAGGATAAAGAATATGTACATAAGGATATATAAATGAGTGATGGTACAGAGCAGCATAGGCAAGATACAGTAGATGGTATCGAGTACAGTATATACATATGAGATGAGTATGTAAACAAAGTGGCATAGTTAAAGTGGCTAGTGATACATGTATTACTTAAGAATACAGTCGATGATATAGAGTACAGTATATACGTATGCATATGAGATGAATAATGTAGGGTAAGTAACATTATATAAGGTAGCATTGTTTAAAGTGGCTAGTGATATATTTACATCATTTCCCATCAATTCCCATTATTAAAGTGGCTGGAGTTGAGTCAGTGTCAGTGTGTAGGCAGCAGCCACTCAATGTTAGTGGTGGCTGTTTAACAGTCTGATGGCCTTGAGATAGAAGCTGTTTTTCAGTCTCTCGGTCCCTGCTTTGATGCACCTGTACTGACCTCGCCTTCTGGATGATAGCGGGGTGAACAGGCAGTGGCTCGGGTGGTTGATGTCCTTGATGATCTTTATGGCCTTCCTGTGACATCGGGTGGTGTAGGTGTCCTGGAGGGCAGGTAGTTTGCCCCCGGTGATGCGTTGTGCAGACCTCACTACCCTCTGGAGAGCCTTACGGTTGAGGGCGGAGCAGTTGCCGTACCCGGCGGTGATACAGCCCAACAGGATGCTCTCATCTGTAGAAGTTTGTTAGTGCTTTTGGTGACAAGCCGAATTTCTTCAGCCTCCTGAGGTTGAAGAGGCGCTGCTGCGCCTTCTTCACGATGCTGTCTGTGTGAGTGGACCAATTCAGTTTGTCTGTGATGTGTATGCCGAGGAACTTAAAACTTGCTACCCTCTCCACTACTGTTCCATCGATGTGGATAGGGGGGTGTTCCCTCTGCTGTTCCCTGAAGTCCACAATCATCTCCTTAGTTTTGTTGACGTTGAGTGTGAGGTTATTTTCCTGACACCACACTCCGAGGGCCCTCACCTCCTCCCTGTAGGCCGTCTCGTCGTTGTTAGTAATCAAGCCTACCACTGTTGTGTCGTCCGCAAACTTGATGATTGAGTTGGAGGCGTGCGTGGCCACGCAGTCGTGGGTGAACAGGGAGTACAGGAGAGGGCTCAGAACGCACCCTTGTGGGGCCCCAGTGTTGAGGATCAGCAGGGAGGAGATGTTGTTGCCTACCCTCACCACCTGGGGGCGGCCCGTCAGGAAGTCCAGTACCCAGTTGCACAGGGCGGGGTCGAGACCCAGGGTCTCGAGCTTGATGACGAGCTTGGAGGGTACTATGGTGTTGAATGCTGAGCTGTAGTCAATGAACAGCATTCTCACATAGGTATTCCTCTTGTCCAGATGGGTTAGGGCAGTGTGCAGTGTGGTTGAGATTGCATCGTCTGTGGACCTATTTGGGCGGTAAGCAAATTGGAGTGGGTCTAGGGTGTCAGGTAGGGTGGAGGTGATATGGTCCTTGACTAGTCTCTCAAAGCACTTCATGATGACGGAAGTGAGTGCTACGGGGCGGTAGTCGTTTAGCTCAGTTACCTTAGCTTTCTTGGGAACAGGAACAATGGTGGCCCTCTTGAAGCATGTGGGAACAGCAGACTGGTATAAGGATTGATTGAATATGTCCGTAAACACACCGGCCAGCTGGTCCGCATGCTGATGTATCCGCTGTCCAGTGTTTGTAACTAGGTTTTGGGTTTGTTTAGCGCCATTGTTTTAGGGCATTCACCCATGTTTGGACCTGTTACATTTCGAAGGACATTAAAGCGTTTTTCCCATTCACTTCGCTCTCTGCATTTGCATCCTCACTCATCACTCACCCGACGTTACAATTCTACCATTTTGGCGCAGAAAACTGCACAATCTGGCGCTGGTAGCTAGCTAGCTACTAAAGTTAGCAAGGCAAATGTTAAATAAATTGCACTAACTGGACACAAAAATAAAGTTCTAAAATTAAGAAAATGATTTACAATATGCCTCAACAGTCTCCTGTAATTTGAAAAACGAATTTCAATTGAATAATATCCCAAAAATGCTGAGCTATCACTTTTCACTCTTAATCTCTATCCAACAATGCCACCTAGTTTCTCAACATAGAACCCCCATAATGCTGCACAAGCATTTCGCTACACTCGCATTAATAACATCTGCTAACCATATGTATGTGACCAATAAAAATTGATTTGACGCTCTGTGGCACAATCCAAATACAACACACTAGGCTCATTATCTGATCCTAAGTATATGATTGGATGGACAACATGTTAGTTCATACTGCAAAAGCTTTGATTGGTTGGAGGATGTCCTCCGGAAGTGGTCATAATTACAATTTTTGTCTATGGAAGGGGGTGAGGCCTACGAGTCAATGTACCCAGAGGAGGACGGAAGCTAGCTGTCGTCCGGCTATACCGTGGTGCTACCATATAGAGTACTGTTGAGGCTACTGTAAACCTTCTTTGCAAAACAGTGTTATTTAATCAATTATTTGGTGACATATGAATATATTTACTAACGTTTTATCTAAAAAGGGTAACGTTTTTAATGTTTCACTATTTTTATTTTTATGAAATTTCACTAATGTGCATGTGCGTGTGTGCGCGTGTGCGTGTGTGTGTGTGTGTGTGTGTGTGTGGAGGTCACCTTCTGTCCCTCCTGGGAGATGATGATTTGAGAGCAGCAGACGATTCTGAGTGAATAAAGAGTGACGGTACAAATGGATTGACTGTCAGATGCAACTGGAACTTAATTCGTAGGTTGATAACAGAAATTGCCAGTGAAATATTTGAGTGAACAGATTTAATTTCAGGGTATAAGGGGAAGAGACATTACAGGCCATCCAAAAGAAAATGATCGTCCCCTGGCAAATATCAGACTAAAAGCATTAGATGTAAAACCTGCGTAAACAAGTCAAGTCTGCGATCTGCTGTCTTATAGCAGTTATTTATTTAGGTCTTATAGCAGGTATTTATTTAGGTCTTATACGTAGCAGGTATTGATTTAGGTCTTATAGCAGGTATTTATTTAGGTCTTAAAGCAGGTATTTTACACTTTAAAAAGCAAATCACACAACTCTCCCCACACCACACACCAAACCACACATCCAAAATCACACCCCACAACTCACCACATGCCCCCACTCACACGACACCCCACCTCACACCTCACCCCACACCACCCAAAACCAGCCCACACCAAACCAAACCACCCCACCTCACACCACACCACCCAACACCTCACACCTCACCCCACACCACCAAACACCAGCCCACACCACACAAATTGTGTCCTTCAAACTTTGCTTTTGTCAAATAATCCTTCATTTACAGCAATTACAGCCTTGCAGACCTTTGGCATTCTAGTTGTCAATTTGTTGAGGTAATCTGAAGAGATTTCACCCCATGCTTCCTGAAGCACCTCTCACAAGTTGGATTGGCTTCATGGGCACTTCTTATGTACCATACGGTCAAGCTGCTCCCACAACAGCTCAATAGGGTTGAGATCTGGTGACTGTGCTGGCCACTCCATTATAGACAGAACACCAGCTGACTGCTTCTTCCCTAAAGAGTTATTGCACAGTTTGGAGCTGTGCTTTGGGTCATTGTCCTGTTGTAGGAGGAAATTGGCTCCAATTAAGCACAGTCCATAGGGTATGGCATGGCGTTGCAAAATGGACTGATAGCCTTCCTTCTTCAAGATCCCTTTTACCCTGTACAAATCTCCCACTTTACCATCACCAAAGCACCCCCAGACCATCACATTGCCTCCACCATGCTTGACAGATGGCGTCAAGCACTCCTCCAGCATCTTTTCATTTTTCTGCGTCTCACACGTTCTTTGTGATCCAAAACACCTCAAACTTAGATGTGTCTGTCCATAAAACTTTTTTTCCAATCTTCCTCTGTCCCGTGTCTGTGTTATTATAAAGATTAACTAGTCAGTGGCCACACCCACGTGAGCATAGACAATACGTCGGCGTCATGGAACCCCCCTTTTCTACTGAAATGTATAAAACCCACTCCTGATGAAATTCACACCAGACAATGCAAACCCAGGTGTAAGCTAAGGTTGCAAATGGTTGAATTTCTGAGACCAAAACATGCCGGGTGACAGTGGTGTGTGAAGTGATTTAAACTAAAATTCAACCAAAGGATAAGACTATACCACATGGAGCATTGGCTACATGGCTGGAAATGGTTCAACTCTGAGACTATTGATCCCTACAGAATAAGAGCAAATCTTAGACATAAAATTACTAGTCTACAGCTGTAAGTTACGTAAACCTAGGATGAGAATACAGACAACCGCTGAAGCATCTATTCTATGAGAATATTTCTGAATGGTACTGTTACATACGCCTTTTGGAGGAGGGAACGCAACACCCTGCTACATCTCAACACCCCGTGGAGTGAAAAAGTATGTGATCGTAGGTGCAAGGAAGGACGACAGAGGCAGAGAAAAATACCGTTTACAGGGAATTTATTATTCCTTAATACGGTAAGGTGGGGAAAAGGGGCTGGACAGAACCAAAGCAAAGAAAGTAAAAGTTAAAGAGTCCCCTCTCTTACCTTACCTGCCTTCCCACTACTTACCTAACCGTTAGCACCACTTGGCGCGCTAACCAATATACAGAGGCTGGTCCGCCCAGGTCTTACCTAATGTGCATAGACAGATGAACTTCTTTGGGACTGGGGGGCAGTATTGAGTAGCTTGGATAAACAAGGTGCCCAGAGTAAACTGCCTGCTACTCAGTCCTAAAAGATAGAATATGCATATCATTAGTGGATATTGATAGAAAAAACTGTTTGAATGATGTCTGTGAGTATAACAGAACTCATATGGCAGGCAAAAACCTGAGAAAAAATCCAAACAGGAAGTGGGAAATCTGAGGTTTGTAGTTTTTCAAGTCATTGCCTATCGAATATACATTGTCTATGGGGTCATATTGCACTTCCTAAGGCTTCCACTAGATGTCAACAGTCTGTAGAACCTTGTTTGATGCTTCTACTGTGAAGGAGGAGGGTATGGGAGCTGAATGAGTCAGAGGTCTGCCAGAGTGGCATGAGCTGATCACAAGCGCTCACGTGACAGTTAGCTTGCGTTCCATTGCATTTCTGAAGACAATTGAAGTCTCCGGTTGAAACATTATTGAATATTTATGTTAAAAACATCCTAAAGATTGATTCTATACTTCGTTTGACATATTTTTACGAACTGTAATATAACTTTTCGTCTGAACTTTCGCCTGGACATGCCCGCGCTTCGTGAGTTTGGATTTGTTTACCAAACGCTCTAACAAAAGGAAGTATTTGGACATAAATGATGGACTTTATCGAACATTTCAAACATTTGGAACTGGGATTCCTGGGAGTGCATTCTGATGAAGATCATCAAAGGTAAGTGCATATTTATAATGCTATTTCTGACTTCTGTTGACTCCACAAAATGGCGGATATCTGTATGGCTTGTTTTGTTGTCTGAGCGCTGTGCATGGTGTGCTTTTTCGGTAAAACTTTTTTGAAATCTGACCCAGCGGTTGCATTAAGGAGAAGTGGATCTAAAATTCAATGCATAACACTTGTATCTTTTCGCAATGTTTATTATGAGTATTTCTGTAAATTTATGTGGCTCTCTGCAAAATCACTGGATGTTTTGGAACTACTGAACATAACACGCCAATGTAAACTGAGATTTTGGAATATAAATATGAACTTTATCGAACAAAACATACATGTGTTGTGTAACATGAAGTCCTATGAGTGTCATCTGATGAAGATCATCAAACGTTAGTGATGAATTTTATCTCTATTTCTGCTTTTTGTGACTCCTCTCTATGGCTGGAAAATGGCTGTGTTTTTCTGTGACTAGGTACTGACCTAACATAATAATTTGCTGTGCTTTCGTTGTAAAGCCTTTTTGAAATCGGACACTGTAGCTGGATTTACAACAAGTTTATGGTGTAAAATGGTGTAAAATACCTGTATGTTTGAGGAATTTTAATTATGGGATTTCTGTTGTTTTGAATTTAGCGCCCTGCAATTTCACTGTGACGCTTGCATCCCGAATATCCCAGAGAGGTCAAATACCATGGGTTATGCATGCCCGCAAGCCTCTTGCCTAAACACTCCCAAGATGCGTACCGCTTCCCCGCCTGGGAACAAATGAAACTTAATTTTTACTAATACTTAGTGAACTATTTCAATAACCAAAAACACTAAGTCCTATTGGCATTGTCACGATCGTCGTTAGAATCATCGGACCAAGGTGCAGCGTGACATGGTTTCCACATATTTAGGTTCTGGACTGTGGACCGTCTCAGGAGGTTCCCGGACTGTGGACCGTCTCAGGAGGTTTCCGGACTGTGGACCGTCTCAGGAGGTTCCCGAACTGTGGACCGTCTCAGGAGGTTCCGGACTGTGGACCGTCGTTGGGGGTTCCGGACTGTGGACCATCATTGGAGGTTCTGTGAAACGTCGCCATAAGCTCTGGACTGGGAACTGTCTCCGGATTCTCTCGACTGGGAACTGTCGCCGGAAGCTCTGGACTGGGAACCGTCTCCGGAAGCTCTGGACTGGGAACTGTTGCCGGAAACTCTGGACTGTGAAAGCTCTGGACTGTGAAAGCGCACTGGAGGCCTTGTGAGTGGGGCCGGTACAGGTGGCACTGGACTGGTGACACGCACTTCAGGGCGAGTGCGGGGAGCAGGCACAGGACGTACCGGACTAGGAAGGCACCCAGTGTGCCTTCCTAGTCCGGTACGTCCTGTGCCGACCTCCAGTAGGCCTGATGCGTGGGGCCTGTACAGGTGGCACCGGACTGGTGACACGCACTTCAGGGCGAGTGTGGGGAGGAGGCACAGGACGTACCGGACTTGGGACACGCACTTCAGGGCGAGTGCGGGGAGGAGGCACAGGACGTACCGGACTGGGAAGGCATACTGAAGGCCAGAAGAGTGGAGCCGGTACAGATTGCACCAGCCTGCTAACTGGATCCTCTGGTCAGATGTTGAGAAGAACACACTTGCACAACATCTCTCTTACCTCTTTCTCTCCCAACTTCTCCATTGCCTCCTTAGCAGTCTCTGGCTCTTCCCGCGGCTCAGCCGCCAGCTTCATCTGCACCCCCCCAAAAAATATTGGGGTTTCTGTGGCCGTGGTCTGACGATTCACTCCTCCAGAGTTTGCCATTCGGGCTCTGGCACTCTCCTCGGCTCGACCGGCCACCCCTTCCCAAGGAAGGGTTTTGTATCCTCCCATTACTTCTTCTCATGTCCAAAACTCCAAGGTGCAGCGTGATATGGTTTCCACATATTTATTTAGTAAAACGCACATAGCAATTGTAAGGGATCTCGTCCTCCTCTTCTGAGTAGGAGAAGCGAGAAGGATCGGAGGACCAAAACGCAGCGTTGTAAGGGTCCATAATGTTTATTTAAAAAAATAAAATGAATACTACGAAATACAAAACAATAAACGTGAAATTAATGAAACAGTCCCATGTGGCGACAAACACTGACATGGAAGACAAACACCCACAACCCAAAACTGAAACCCAGGCTACCTAAGTATGATTCGCAACCAGGGACAACAATTGACAGCTGACTCTGATTGAGAACCATACTAGGCCAACTCAAAAACCAACATAGAAAAACAAACAGACTGCCCACCCCAACTCACGCCCTGACCATACTAAAACAAAGACAAAACAAAGGAACTAAGGTCAGAACGTGACAGTACGTGACAATAAACAATATCCCACAAACACAGGTGGGAAAAATAACAACTTAAATATGATCCCCAATTAGAGACAACGATTACCAGCTGCCTCTAATTGGGAATCATGCAAAACACCAACATAGAAAAGAAACTAGAACACAACATAGACATATAAATACTAGATCACCCCCTATTCACGCCCTGACCTATTATACCATAGAGAAACAATGGCTCTCAATGTTCAGGGCGTGACAGGCATACACATTCCTCGGAAGGAGAGGCTACAAAATAATATCCACAAAACTTTTACTGACCGCCACAACAATCAACACATGACATAAAAATAAGCTTTTTTTCTGACGAAGGAACACCGGCTTTTATCAAGCTGGAGGAGTTGGTAATAAAGAGACAGCTGTATCACCTGACGAGAGGGAGGGGTCAGAGCTCCAATCAGCGATGGGGCTGACCAATCAGATGCTTCAGGAATCCAGGAAGCCATTTGCTGAAATACATACACATACAAACCCACAACAACACAGAAACTGGAGAACGTAACAGGTACTCTGAAGTTACCATGAAATACTTAGATCTTCGGGGAAAGGCAGCCAGAGAGACTCTGTGGACTCTCCCCGGCAGACGGACAGGATTCCAACAGAGAAGACAACAATGACAAATGGGCGTAAATATGAATTGCAATTTCTTTTCGAATGAGCGGTCGTTCATGTAAAGTATTAGCAATTTCTATGAGTGTAGTAATCCTCTGAGTTTCCCGCTCTTGAACAGCACACCCCTTTTCTTTTGTCTATCAAGCCGTCATATCGGCTTTTCCTTCTAGTGAATTTTTCTTTGGATCGTTAGTAACCCAATGTATAATTAAGACAATTTGTATATCAATGATTCATAATTTATGCTAGGGTTCGTGCAGATAACCAAGAATTTTACGATGCTCAGATGAGACTGATAGATAAAGAATAATGAATGATTGACTGCTACTGATATAAAAGATCTTCAGATCTTTAAGAGTGGATTCGGGAGATGGCCAAATACATTTGATATAGAGAGGCTAAGGTGTATGTAAACTCAGTTTTTCACAATTTTTGACATTTAATCCTAGTATAAATTCTGTCTTAGGTCAGTTAGAATCACCACTTTATTTTAAAAATGTGAAATGTTAGAATAATAGTAGAGAAAATGATTTATTTAAGCTTTTATTTCTTTCATCACATTTCATCACGGGGCTTTGTGATGGCCACTCCAATATCTTGACTTTGTTGCCCTTAAGCCATTTTGCCACAACTTTGAAAGTATGCTTGGGTCATTGTCCATTTGGAAGACCCATTTGCGACCAAGCTTTAACTTCCTGACTGATGTATTGAGATGTTGCTTCAATATATCCACATAATTTTTCTTCCCCATGAAGCCATCTATTTTGTAAAGTGCACCAGGGCCTCCTGCAGCAAAGCACCCCCACCAACATGATGCTGCCACCCCGTGCTTCAGGATTGGGATGGTGTTCTTCGGCTTACAAGCCTCCCCCTTTTCCCTCCAAACATAAGGATGGTCATTATGGCCAAACAGTTCTATTTTTGTTTCATCAGACAAGAGGACATTTCTCAAAAAAGTACGATCTTTGTCCCCATGTGCAGTTGCAAACCATAGTCTGGCTTTTTTATGGCGGTTTGGAGCAGTGGCTTCTTCCTTGCTGAGAGGCCTTTCAGGTTATGTCGATATAGGACTCGTTTTACTGTGGATATAGATACTTTTGACCCTGTTTCCTCCAGCATATTCACAAGGGACTTTGCTGTTGTTCTGGGATTGATTTGCACTTTTAGCACCAAAGTACGTTCATCTCCAGGAGACAGAACCCGTCTCCTTTCTGAGCGGTATGACGGCTGCGTGGTCCCAAGGTGATTATACTTGCTTGAAAGGGTACAGGGTAAATGGGATCTTGAAATACATCCACAGGTACACCTCCAATTGACTCAAATGTCAATTAGCCTATCAGAAGCTTCTAAAGCCATGACATAATTTTCTGGAATTTTCCAAGCTGTTTAAAGGCACAGTCAAGTTAGTGTATGTAAAAGTCTGACCCACTGGAATTGTGATATAGTGAATTATAAGTGAAATAATCTGTCTGTAAACAATTGTTGGAAAAATGATTTGTGTCATGCACAAAGTAGATGTCCTAAATGACTTGACACAACTATAGTTTGTTAATTAAACCTCTTATGGATAGGGGAGACGCTAGCGTCTCAACTGGCCAATTGCCAGGGGAAATGCAGAGCGCCAGATTCAAATAAAATGCTATAAAATTCAAACTTTCATTAAATCACACATGTAAGATATTTAATGAAAGCTACACGTTGTGAATCCAGCCAACATGTCAGATTTTAAAAATGCTTTTTTGGCATAAAAGCATAAAAAGCTATTATCTGATAGCGTGCACCCATCTGCACCAGCAGTAAACAAGGGAGCTAGCGTAGCAGGCGCAACACAAAACGTTGAAATAAAATATAAAATATGCATTACCTTTGACAAGCTTCTTTTGTTGGCACTCCAATATGTCCCATAAACATCACAATTGGTTATTTTGTTCGATTAATTCCATCCATATACAGTGCCTTGCGAAAGTATTCGGCTCCCTTGCACTTTGCGACCTTTTGCCACATTTCAGGCTTCAAACATCAAGATATAAAACTTTTTTGTGAAGAATCAACAACAAGTGGGACACAATCATGAAGTGGAACGACATTTATTGGATATTTCAAACTGTTTTAACAAATCAAAACGGAAAAATTGGGCGCGCAAAATTATTCAGCCCCTTTACTTTCAGTGCAGCAAACTCTCTCCAGAAGTTCAGTGAGGATCTCTGAATGATCCAATGTTGACTTAAATGACTAATGATGATAAATACAATCCACCTGTGTGTAATCAAGTCTCTGTATAAATGCACCTGCACTGTGATAGTCTCAGAGGTCCGTTAAAAGCGCAGAGAGCATCATGAAGAACAAGGAACACACCAGGCAGGTCCGAGATACTGTTGTGAAGAAGTTTAAAGCCGGATTTGGATACAAAAATATTTCCCAAGCTTTAAACATCCCAAGGAGCACTGTGCAAGCGATAATATTGAAATGGAAGGAGTATCAGACCACTGCAAATCTAGATATCTAGATATTCATGAAAAGTGTTGTTTAAAGTTTGCCACAAGACACCTGGGAGACACACCAAACATGTGGAAGAAGGTGCTCTGGTCAGATGAACCCAAAATTGAATTTTTTGGCAACAATGCAAAACGTTATGTTTGGCGTAAAAGCAACACAGCTGAACACACCATCCCCACTGTCAAACATGGTGGTGGCAGCATCATGGTTTGGGCCTGCTTTTCTTCAGCAGGGACAGGGAAGATGGTTAAAATTGATGGGAAGATGGATGGAGCCAAATACAGGACCATTCTGGAAGAAAACCTGATTGAGTCTGCAAAAGACCTGAGACGGGGACGGAGATTTGTCTTCCAACAAGACAATGATCTAAAACATAAAGCAAAATCTACAATGGAATGGTTCAAAAGTAAACATATCCAGGTGTTAGAATGGCCAAGTCAATGTCCAGACCTGAATCCAATCGAGAATCTGTGGAAAGAACTGAAAACTGCTGTTCACAAATGCTCTCCATCCAACCTCACTGAGCTCGAGCTGTTTTGCAAGGAGGAATGGGAAAAAATGTCAGTCTCTCGATGTGCAAAACTGATAGAGACATACCCCAAGCGACTTACAGCTGTAATCGCAGCAAAAGGTGGCGCTACAAAGTATTAACTTAAGGGGGCTGAATAATTTTGCACGCCCAATTTTTCCGTTTTTGATTTGTTAAAAAAGTTTGAAATATCCAATAAATGTCGTTCCACTTCATGATTGTGTCCCACTTGTTGTTGATTCTTCACAAAAAAATACAGTTTTATATCTTTATGTTTGAAGCCTGAAATGTGGCAAAAGGTCGCAAAGTTCAAGGGGGCCGAATACTTTCGCAAGGCACTGTATATCGAAAATGTCCATTTATAAAGCACGTTTAATACAGAAAAAAACAGCTTACAAAAACACAACGTCACTACAAAATATTTCAAAATTTGCCAATAAACATTGCCAAAATATTTCAAACTACTTTTGTAATACAACGTTAGGTATTTTTAAACGTTAATAATCGATCAAATTGTAGACGGGGCAATCTGTATTCAATACATGAACGTAAAGAAACCAGCTCTGCTTTTCACGTCTTGTGCAACTCACAAAAGGGTCCCCAGTTCCGAGTTGGCCTACTTCTTCAATGCACAAAGGAATAACCTCAACCATATTCCAAAGACTGGCTACATTGTGTGGAAGCGGTAGGAATTGAGAATTGGTTCCTATTAAATATCCAATGGCAAAGACAATATAGTGAACAGAGATGGAAAAAAATAATAAAAATCAGAACATTTAGTCCTCTGGGTTTTGAGTGCTACATAAGTTCTGTTATACTCACAGACATGATTCAAACAGTTTTAGAATCTTCATAGTGTTTTCTATCCAAATCTATGAATAATATGCATATCTTATATTCTTGGCATGAGTAGCAGGAAGTGGAAATTCTGCCCCCTAGCAAGAAATTTGTGGAGTGGATGAAAAACGAGTTGTAATGACTCCAACCTAAGTGTATGTAAACTTCTGACTTCACCTGTATGTCTGTTTGACGTGTTTGCAAATAGATCATTCAAGTGTTTAGGCATTTTCAACTCACAGATGTTTCTTAAAAACACTAGAAGAGAAGTAGTCAATTTCTCCTCAATCATGAAAGACTATCATGCATGTTGTTGATGTTAGTTCTGTGTGTGGATTCGTTCTCATGTTGCAAAACTTTAAATAGTTTTTTTACATGGCATAAAAGTAGACTCTACAAAATGGTATATCATACACTGCATGTTTTAGGAACAATGGGGAAGTAATTGTCACGTCCCGACCATAGAGAGTCCTTATTTTCTATGGTGGTCAGGGAGTGACTGGAGGGTTAGTCTAGTTTATTATTTCTATGTGGGGTTCTAGTTTTGTTTTTCTATGTTGGTGATTTTGTATGATTCCCAATAAGAGGCAGCTGGTAATCGTTGTCTCTAATTGGGGATCATATTTAGGTAGCCTTTTTTCCACCTGTGGGATGTGGGATATTGTGATTTTGAGTTAGTGCACATAGTATCTCTGTTGTCATGGTTTGTTGTTAGTTGTTTATGTCTTTGCTTAGTTTCACTTTCTATTAAATCATGTGGAACTCAACATCCGCTGCGCCTTGGTCCGACATTTTTTCTAGCAAACGTGACACTAATTCTGTTTTGAATGTTCATAAACTTGTAAATTCACTTTTGAGAAAAGGGCCTTTGAATTTTTTGGTACTGGATACTGAAATAGATAGTAGCAGCAACGTATGGCGTGTGTGTTAGGACAGAGGTATGTGAATAGAGGCACTGCAGAAAATGCTGATGACTGGTCCGTCCAATCCATGCATTAACAAGGGAATCTATATTCGTAGAGCCTGTTTCTGTCCTGCTCTTGACTTTGGTGCAGGGCATGTGATGTCCATAGCCCCTTCGTTGCAAAACTCCTTGATCTTCTCAAAAATATTGTTTGCCTAGCTGTGTCCAGTCCAGGTGGTGCTTGTACGGGCTGACCATCAATGGGAGGAAGGATGTCAGCGTTGTGCAGCAGCTGAAACCTGGTCCTGACTGAGTCCGAACGCTCCTTGGTGACAACAACACCAGGCTCCAGACCATCGAAGCTGTAAAACAGGAAATAACATTACAACATTGTACAACATCAATTCACCTCCCAAGTTTAGATAAGAAGAATAACTTCATACAATGCAATGAAAATGATATTCACCTGAAGTGCTGGTGCTGCTTGATCTGTGGCAGCAACCTGAAGTACGAAGTCAGGTGTTGTTGCCAACCATATGTAACAGTACAAATTTAGACCGTCCCCTCGCCCATAGCCGGGCGCGAACTAGGGACCTTCAGCACACATCAACAGTTACCCTCGAAGCATCGTTACCCATCGCTCCACAAAAGCCGCGGCCCTTGCAGAGCAAGGGGAACTACTACTTCAAGGTCTCAAAGCAAGTGACGTCACTGATTGAAACGCTATTTAGCGCCCACGCTAACTAAGCTAGCCGTTTCACATCCGTTACACTCACCCCCCTTTTGACCTTCCTCCTTTTTCCGCAGCAACCAGTAATCCGGGTCAACAGCATCAATGTAACAGTACAAATTTACACCGTCCCCTCGCCCATACCCGGGCGCGAACTAGGGACCTTCTGCACACATCAACAACTGACGCCTACGAAGCGTCGTTACCCATCGCTCCACAAAAGCCGCGGCCCTTGCAGAGCAAGGGGAACTACTACTTCAAGGTCTCAAAGCAAGTGACGTCACTGATTGAAACGCTATTTAGCGCCCACGCTAACTAAGCTAGCCGTTTCACATCCGTTACACTCACCCCCCTTTTGACCTTCCTCCTTTTTCCGCAGCAACCAGTAATCCGGGTCAACAGCATCAATGTAACAGTACAAATTTAGACCGTCCCCTCGCCCATACCCGGGCGCGAACTAGGGACCTTCTGCACACATCAACAGTCACCCTCGAAGCATCGTTACCCATCGCTCCACAAAAGCCGCGGCCCTTGCAGAGCAAGGGGAACTACTACTTCAAGGTCTCAAAGCAAGTGACGTCACTGATTGAAACGCTATTTAGCGCCCACGCTAACTAAGCTAGCCGTTTCACATCCGTTACACATAGCTTTCCACCAACACCGTACTGTTGCACCAGCACCGTACCATCCTCCAGTCCAACCAGCTGCGGGATGTTGACCCCTGTCATATTGCTGTCCTTCACAATACCAGCAATCTCAGACAAAGTGTTCAGTCTGGTCTTTCTGATGCGCTGCTTGATGAGGCCGAAGCACCAGTTGGGGACAAACTTGGTGTGGCCTGTGATCAGGAAGTGAAGGTCCAGACTGTGGTGGAGCTATAGTAGATGGACCTGGCTATATAGGGTCAGAAGGATAGTAGATGGACCTGGCTACATAGCGTCAGAAGGATAGTAGATGGACCTGGGTCAGAAGGATAGTAGATGGGACCTGGTTACATAGGGTCAGAAGGATAGTAGATGGACCTGGGTCAGAAGGATAGTAGATGGGACCTGGCTACATAGGGTCAGAAGGATAGTAGATGGGACCTGGTTACATATGGTCAGAAGGATAGTAGATGGGACCTGGTTACATAGGGTCAGAAGGATAGTAGATGGGACCTGGCTACATAGGGTCAGAAGGATAGTAGATGGGACCTGGTTACATATGGTCAGAAGGATAGTAGATGGGACCTGGATCAGAAGGATAGCTGATGGGACCTGGGTAAGAAGGATAGTAGAGGGGACCTGGCTACATAGGGTCAGAAGGATAGTAGATGGACCTGGCTACATAGGGTCAGAAGGATAGTAGATGGACCTGGCTACATAGGGTCAGAAGGATAGTAGATGGACCTGGCTGCATAGGGTCAGAAGGATATTAGATGGACCTGGATACTTAGGGTCAGAAGGATAGTAGATTGGTCCTGGGTCAGAAGGATAGTAGATGGATCCTGGGTCAGAAGGAGAGTAGATGGGACCTGGCTGCATAAGGTCAGAAGGATAGTAGATGTGACCTGGCTACATAGTGTCAGAAGGATAGTAGATTGGACCTGGGTCAGAAGGATAGTAGATGGGACCTGGCTACATAGGGTCAGAAGGATAGTAGATGGGACTTGGCTACATAGGGTCAGAAGGATAGTAGATGGACCTGGATCAGAAGGATAGTAGATGGAACCTGGGTCAGAAGGATAGTAGATGGATCTGGCTACATAGGGTCAGAAGGATAGTAGATGGTACCTGGCTAAATAGGGTCAGATGGATAGTAGATGGACCTGGCTACATAGGGTCAGAAGGATAGTATATGGGACCTGGGTCAGAAGGATAGTAGATGGGACCTGGGTCAGAAGGATAGTAGATGGGACCTGGCTGCATAAGGTCAGAAGGATAGTAGATAGGACCTGGCTACATAGGGTCAGAAGGATAGTAGATGGGACCTGGTTACATATGGTCAGAAGGATAGTAAATGGGACCTGGATCAGAAGGATAGTAGATGGGACCTGGGTAAGAAGGATAGTAGAGGGGACCTTGCTACATAGGGTCAGAAGGATAGTAGATGGACCTGGCTACATAGGGTCAGAAGGATAGTAGATGGACCTGGCTACATAGGGTCAGAAGGATAGTAGATGGACCTGGCTGCATAGGGTCAGAAGGATATTAGATGGACCTGGATACTTAGGGTCAGAAGGATAGTAGATGGGACCTGGCTACATAGGGTCAGAAGGATAGTAGATTGGACCTGGGTCAGAAGGATAGTAGATGGGACCTGGGTCAGAATGATAATAGATGGGACCTGGCTACAAAGGGTCAGAAGGATAGTAGATGGGACCTGGCTACATAGGGTCAGAAGGATAGTAGATGGACCTGGGTCAGAAGGATAGTAGATGGGACCTGGCTGCATAAGGTCAGAAGGATAGTAGATGTGACCTGGCTACATAGGGTCAGAAGGATAGTAGATTGGACCTGGGTCAGAAGGATAGTAGATGGGACCTGGGTCAGAATGATAATAGATGGGACCTGGCTACATAGGGTCAGAAGGATAGTAGATGGGACCTGGCTACATAGGGTCAGAAGGATAGTAGATGGAACTGGGTCAGAAGGATAGTAGATGGGACCTGGTTACATATGGTCAGAAGGATAGTAGATGGGACCTGGTTACATAGGGTCAGAAGGATAGTAGATGGGACCTGGCTACATAGGGTCAGAAGGATAGTAGATGGGACCTGGCTACATAGGGTCAGAAGGATAGTAGATGGACCTGGGTCAGAAGGATAGTAGATGGGACCTGGTTACATATGGTCAGAAGGATAGTAGATGGGACCTGGTTACATAGGGTCAGAAGGATAGTAGATGGGACCTGGCTACATAGGGTCAGAAGGATAGTAGATGGATCTGGCTGCATAGGGTCAGAAGGATATTAGATGGACCTGGATACTTAGGGTCAGAAGGATAGTAGATTGGTCCTGGGTCAGAAGGATAGTAGATGGATTCTGGGTCAGAAGGATAGTAGATGGGACCTGGCTGCATAAGGTCAGAAGGATAGTAGATGTGACCTGGCTACATAGTGTCAGAAGGATAGTAGATTGGACCTGGGTCAGAAGGATAGTAGATGGGACCTGGCTACATAGGGTCAGAAGGATAGTAGATGGGACTTGGCTACATAGGGTCAGAAGGATAGTAGATGGACCTGGATCAGAAGGATAGTAGATGGAACCTGGGTCAGAAGGATAGTAGATGGATCTGGCTACATAGGGTCAGAAGGATAGTAGATGGTACCTGGCTAAATAGGGTCAGATGGATAGTAGATGGACCTGGCTACATAGGGTCAGAAGGATAGTATATGGGACCTGGGTCAGAAGGATAGTAGATGGGACCTGGGTCAGAAGGATAGTAGATGGGACCTGGCTGCATAAGGTCAGAAGGATAGTAGATAGGACCTGGCTACATAGGGTCAGAAGGATAGTAGATGGGACCTGGTTACATATGGTCAGAAGGATAGTAAATGGGACCTGGATCAGAAGGATAGTAGATGGGACCTGGGTAAGAAGGATAGTAGAGGGGACCTTGCTACATAGGGTCAGAAGGATAGTAGATGGACCTGGCTACATAGGGTCAGAAGGATAGTAGATGGACCTGGCTACATAGGGTCAGAAGGATAGTAGATGGACCTGGCTGCATAGGGTCAGAAGGATATTAGATGGACCTGGATACTTAGGGTCAGAAGGATAGTAGATGGGACCTGGCTACATAGGGTCAGAAGGATAGTAGATTGGACCTGGGTCAGAAGGATAGTAGATGGGACCTGGGTCAGAATGATAATAGATGGGACCTGGCTACATAGGGTCAGAAGGATAGTAGATGGGACCTGGCTACATAGGGTCAGAAGGATAGTAGATGGACCTGGGTCAGAAGGATAGTAGATGGGACCTGGCTGCATAAGGTCAGAAGGATAGTAGATGTGACCTGGCTACATAGGGTCAGAAGGATAGTAGATTGGACCTGGGTCAGAAGGATAGTAGATGGGACCTGGGTCAGAATGATAATAGATGGGACCTGGCTACATAGGGTCAGAAGGATAGTAGATGGGACCTGGCTACATAGGGTCAGAAGGATAGTAGATGGACCTGGGTCAGAAGGATAGTAGATGGAACCTGGGTCAGAAGGATAGTAGATGGATCTGGCTACATAGGGTCAGAAGGATAGTAGATGGTACCTGGCTACATAGGGTCAGATGGATAGTAGATGGACCTGGCTACATAGGGTAAGAAGGATAGTAGATGGTACCTGGGTCAGAAGGATAGTAGATGGGACCTGGGTCAGAAGGATAGTAGATGGGACCTGGCTGCATAAGGTCAGAAGGATAGTAGATAGGACCTGGCTACATAGGGTCAGAAGGATAGTAGATGGGACCTGGTTACATATGGTCAGAAGGATAGTAGATGGGACCTGGATCAGAAGGATAGGAGATGGGACCTGGGTAAGAAGGATAGTAGAGGGGACCTGGCTACATAGGGTCAGAAGGATAGTAGATGGACCTGGCTACATAGGGTCAGAAGGATAGTAGATGGGACCTGGCTACATAGGGTCAGAAGGATAGTAGATGGGACCTGGTTACATATGGTCAGAAGGATAGTAGATGGGACCTGGATCAGAAGGATAGGAGATGGTACCTGGGTAAGAAGGATAGTAGAGGGGACCTGGGTCAGAAGGATAGTAGATGGGACCTGGCTGCATAAGGTCAGAAGGATAGTAGATAGGACCTGGCTACATAGGGTCAGAAGGATAGTAGATGGGACCTGGTTACATATGGTCAGAAGGATAGTAGATGGGACCTGGATCAGAAGGATAGGAGATGGGACCTGGGTAAGAAGGATAGTAGAGGGGACCTGGCTACATAGGGTCAGAAGGAGAGTAGATGGACCTGGCTACATAGGGTCAGAAGGATAGTAGATGGGACCTGGCTACATAGGGTCAGAAGGATCGTAGATAGGACCTGGCTACATAGGGTCAGAAGGATAGTAGATGGAACCTGGGTCAGAAGGATAGTAGATGGATCTGGCTACATAGGGTCAGAAGGATAGTAGATGGTACCTGGCTAAATAGGGTCAGATGGATAGTAGATGGACCTGGCTACATAGGGTCAGAAGGATAGTATATGGGACCTGGGTCAGAAGGATAGTAGATGGGACCTGGGTCAGAAAGAGAGTAGATGGGACCTGGCTGCATAAGGTCAGAAGGATAGTAGATAGGACCTGGCTACATAGGGTCAGAAGGATAGTAGATGGGACCTGGTTACATATGGTCAGAAGGATAGTAAATGGGACCTGGATCAGAAGGATAGTAGATGGGACCTGGGTAAGAAGGATAGTAGAGGGGACCTTGCTACATAGGGTCAGAAGGATAGTAGATGGACCTGGCTACATAGGGTCAGAAGGATAGTAGATGGACCTGGCTACATAGGGTCAGAAGGATAGTAGATGGACCTGGCTGCATAGGGTCAGAAGGATATTAGATGGACCTGGATACTTAGGGTCAGAAGGATAGTAGATGGGACCTGGCTACATAGGGTCAGAAGGATAGTAGATTGGACCTGGGTCAGAAGGATAGTAGATGGATCCTGGGTCAGAAGGATAGTAGATGGGACCTGGCTGCATAAGGTCAGAACGATAGTAGATGTGACCTGGCTACATAGGGTCAGAAGGATAGTAGATTGGACCTGGGTCAGAAGGATAGTAGATGGGACCTGGGTCAGAATGATAATAGATGGGACCTGGCTACATAGGGTCAGAAGGATAGTAGATGGGACCTGGCTACATAGGGTCAGAAGGATAGTAGATGGACCTGGGTCAGAAGGATAGTAGATGGAACCTGGGTCAGAAGGATAGTAGATGGATCTGGCTACATAGGGTCAGAAGGATAGTAGATGGTACCTGGCTACATAGGGTCAGATGGATAGTAGATGGACCTGGCTACATAGGGTCAGAAGGATAGTAGATGGTACCTGGGTCAGAAGGATAGTAGATGGGACCTGGGTCAGAAGGATAGTAGATGGGACCTGGCTGCATAAGGTCAGAAGGATAGTAGATAGGACCTGGCTACATAGGGTCAGAAGGATAGTAGATGGGACCTGGTTACATATGGTCAGAAGGATAGTAGATGGGACCTGGATCAGAAGGATAGGAGATGGGACCTTGGTAAGAAGGATAGTAGAGGGGACCTGGCTACATAGGGTCAGAAGGATAGTAGATGGACCTGGCTACATAGGGTCAGAAGGATAGTAGATAGGACCTGGCTACATAGGGTCAGAAGGATAGTAGATGGGACCTGGTTACATATGGTCAGAAGGATAGTAGATGGGACCTGGATCAGAAGGATAGTAGATGTGACCTGGGTAAGAAGGATAGTAGAGGGGACCTGGCTACATAGGGTCAGAAGGATAGTAGATGGACCTGGCTACATAGGGTCAGAAGGATAGTAGATGGACCTGGCTACATAGGGTCAGAAGGATAGTAGATGGACCTGGCTGCATAGGGTCAGAAGGATATTAGATGGACCTGGATACTTAGGGTCAAAAGGATAGTAGATGGGACCTGGCTACATAGGGTGAGAAGGATAGTAGATTGGACCTGGGTCAGAAGGATAGTAGATGGATCCTGGGTCAGAAGGATAGTAGATGGGAACTGGCTGCATAAGGTCAGAAGGATAGTAGATGGGACCTGGCTACATAGGGTCAGAAGGATAGTATATTGGACCTGGGTCAGAAGGATAGTAGATGGGACCTGGGTCGGAAGGATAGTAGATGGGACCTGGCTACATAGGGTCAGAAGGATAGTAGATGGGACCTGGCTACATAGGGTCAGAAGGATAGTAGATGGACCTGGGTCAGAAGGATAGTAGATGGAACCTGGGTCAGAAGGATAGTAGATGGACCTGGCTACATAGGGTCAGAAGGATAGTAGATGGTACCTGGCTACATAGGGTCAGATGGATAGTAGATGGACCTGGCTACATAGGGTCAGAAGGATAGTAGATGGGACCTGGGTCAGAAGGATAGTAGATGAGACCTGGCTACATAGGGTCAGGGGGATAGTAGATGGGACCTGGCTACATACGGTCAGGAGTATAGGAGATGGGACCTGGCTACATAGGGTCAGAAGGATAGTAGATGGGAACTGGCTACATAGCGTCAGAAGGATAGTAGATGGACCTGGGTCAGAAGGATAGTAGATGGGACCTGGTTACATAGGGTCAGAAGGATATTAGATGGACCTGGGTCAGAAGGATAGTAGATGGGACCTGGCTACATAGGGTCAGAAGGACAGTAGATGGGACCTGGTTACACATGGTCAGAAGGATAGTAGATGGGACCTGGATCAGAAGGATAGTAGATGGGACCTGGGTAAGAAGGATGTTAGAGGGGATATGTTAGAGAGGATAGTAGATGGGACCTGGCTACATAGGGTCAGAAGGACAGTAGATGGGACCTGGCTACATAGGGTCAGAAGGATAGTAGATGGGACCTGGGTCAGAAGGATAGTAGATGGGACCTGGCTACATAAGGCCAGGAGGATAGTAGATGGGACCTGGCTACATAGGGTCAGAAGGACAGTAGATGGGACCTGGCTACATAGGGTCAGAAGGATAGTAGATGGGACCTGGCTACATAGGGTCAGAAGGATAGTAGATGGGAACTGGCTACATAGCGTCAGAAGGATAGTAGATGGACCTGGGTCAGAAGGATAGTAGATGGGACCTGGTTACATAGGGTCAGAAGGATAGTAGATGGACCTGGCTACATATGGTCAGAAGGATAGTAGATGGGACCTGGCTACATAGCGTCAGAAGGATAGTAGATGGACCTGGGTCAGAAGGATAGTAGATGGACCTGGGTCAGAAGGATAGTAGATGGAACCTGGTTACATAGGGTCAGAAGGATATTAGATGGACCTGGGTCAGAAGGATAGTAGATGGGACCTGGCTACATAGGGTCAGAAGGATATTAGATGGGACCTGGTTACACATGGTCAGAAGGATAGTAGATGGGACCTGGATCAGAAGGATAGTAGATGGGATTTGGGTAAGAAGGATGTTAGAGGGGACCTGGCTACATAGGGTCAGAAGGATAGTAGATGGACCTGGCTACATAGGGTCAGAAGGATAGTAGATGGACCTGGCTACCTAGGGTCAGAAGGATAGTAGATGGACCTGGCTGCATAGGGTCAGAAGGATATTAGATGGACCTGGATACATAGGGTCAGAAGGATAGTAGATGGGACCTGGCTACATAGGGTCAGAAGGATAGTAGATGGGACCTGGATCAGAAGGATAGGAGATGGGACCTGGTTACATATGGTCAGAAGGATAGTAGATGGGACCTGGATCAGAAGGATAGTAGATGGGACCTGGGTAAGAAGGATAGTAGAGGGGACCTGGCTACATAGGGTCAGAAGGATAGTAGATGGACCTGGCTACATAGGGTCAGAAGGATAGTAGATGGACCTGGCTACATAGGGTCAGAAGGATAGTAGATGGACCTGGCTGCATAGGGTCAGAAGGATATTAGATGGACCTGGATACTTAGGTTCAAAAGGATAGTAGATGGGACGTGGCTACATAGGGTGAGAAGGATAGTAGATTGGACCTGGGTCAGAAGGATAGTAGATGGATCCTGGGTCAGAAGGATAGTAGATGGGACATGGCTGCATAAGGTCAGAAGGATAGTAGATGGGACCTGGCTACATAGGGTCAGATGGATAGTATATTGGACCTGGGTCAGAAGGATAGTAGATGGGACCTGGGTCAGAAGGATAGTAGATGGGACCTGGCTACATAGGGTCAGAAGGATAGTAGATGGGACCTGGCTACATAGGGTCAGAAGGATAGTAGATGGACCTGGGTCAGAAGGATAGTAGATGGAACCTGGGTCATAAGGATAGTAGATGGACCTGGCTACATAGGGTCAGAAGGATAGTAGATGGTACCTGGCTACATAGGGTCAGATGGATAGTAGATGGACCTGGCTACATAGGGTCAGAAGGGTAGTAGATGGGACCTGGGTCAGAAGGATAGTATATGAGACCTGGCTACATAGGGTCAGGGGGATAGTAGATGGGACCTGGCTACATACGGTCAGGAGGATAGGAGATGGGACCTGGCTACATAGGGTCAGAAGGATAGTAGATGGGACCTGGGTCAGAAGGATAGTAGATGGGACCTGGCTCAGAAGGATAGTAGATGGGACCTGGCTACATAGGGTCAGAAGGATAATAGATGGGACCTGGCTACATAGGGTCAGAAGGATAGTAGATGGACCTGGCTACATAGGGTCAGAAGGATAGTTTATGGACCTGGCTACATAGGGTCAGAAGTATAGTAGATGGGACCTGGCTACATAAGGCCAGGAGGATAGTAGATGGGACCTGGCTACATAGGGTCAGAAGGACAGTAGATGGGACCTGGCTACATAGGGTCAGAAGGATAGTAGATGGGACCTGGGTCAGAAGGATAGTAGATGGGACCTGGCTACATAAGGCCAGGAGGATAGTAGATGGGACCTGGCTACATAGGGTCAGAAGGACAGTAGATGGACCTGGCTACATAGGGTCAGAAGGATAGTAGATGGGACCTGGCTACATAGGGTCAGAAGGATAGTAGATGGACCTGGCTACATAGCGTGGAACCTGGTTACATAGGGTCAGAAGGATATTAGATGGACCTGGGTCAGAAGGATAGTAGATGGGACCTGGCTACATAGGGTCAGAAGGATAGTAGATGGGACCTGGTTACACATGGTCAGAAGGATAGTAGATGGGACCTGGATCAGAAGGATAGTAGATGGGATTTGGGTAAGAAGGATGTTAGAGGGGACCTGGCTACATAGGGTCAGAAGGATAGTAGATGGACCTGGCTACATAGGGTCAGAAGGATAGTAGATGGACCTGGCTACCTAGGGTCAGAAGGATAGTAGATGGACCTGGCTGCATAGGGTCAGAAGGATATTAGATGGACCTGGATACATAGGGTCAGAAGGATAGTAGATGGGACCTGGCTACATAGGGTCAGAAGGATAGTAGATGGGACCTGGATCAGAAGGATAGGAGATGGGACCTGGTTACATATGGTCAGAAGGATAGTAGATGGGACCTGGATCAGAAGGATAGGAGATGGGACCTGGGTAAGAAGGATAGTAGAGGGGACCTGGCTACATAGGGTCAGAAGGATAGTAGATGGACCTGGCTACATAGGGTCAGAAGGATAATAGATGGGACCTGGCTACATAGGGTCAGAAGGATAGTAGATAGGACCCGGCTACATAGGGTCAGAAGGATAGTAGATGGGACCTGGTTACATATGGTCAGAAGGATAGTAGATGGGACCTGGATCAGAAGGATAGTAGATGGGACCTGGGTAAGAAGGATAGTAGAGGGGACCTGGCTACATAGGGTCAGAAGGATAGTAGATGGACCTGGCTACATAGGGTCAGAAGGATAGTAGATGGACCTGGCTACATAGGGTCAGAAGGATAGTAGATGGACCTGGCTGCATAGGGTCAGAAGGATATTAGATGGACCTGGATACTTAGGGTCAAAAGGATAGTAGATGGGACCTGGCTACATAGGGTGAGAAGGATAGTAGATTGGACCTGGGTCAGAAGGATAGTAGATGGATCCTTGGTCAGAAGGATAGTAGATGGGACCTGGCTGCATAAGGTCAGAAGGATAGTAGATGGGACCTGGCTACATATGTTCAGATGGATAGTATATTGGACCTGGGTCAGAAGGATAGTAGATGGGACCTGGGTCAGAAGGATAGTAGATGGGACCTGGCTACATAGGGTCAGAAGGATAGTAGATGGGACCTGGCTACATAGGGTCAGAAGGATAGTAGATGGACCTGGGTCAGAAGGATAGTAGATGGAACCTGGGTCATAAGGATAGTAGATGGACCTGGCTACATAGGGTCAGAAGGATAGTAGATGGTACCTGGCTACATAGGGTCAGATGGATAGTAGATGGACCTGGCTACATAGGGTCAGAAGGGTAGTAGATGGGACCTGGGTCAGAAGGATAGTAGATGAGACCTGGCTACATAGGGTCAGGGGGATAGTAGATGGGACCTGGCTACATACGGTCAGGAGGATAGGAGATGGGACCTGGCTACATAGGGTCAGAAGGATAGTAGATGGGACCTGGGTCAGAAGGATAGTAGATGGGACCTGGCTCAGAAGGATAGTAGATGGGACCTGGCTACATAGGGTCAGAAGGATAATAGATGGGACCTGGCTACATAGGGTCAGAAGGATAGTAGATAGGACCTGGCTACATATGGTCAGAATGATAGTAGATGGACCTGGCTACATAGGGTCAGAAGGATAGTTTATGGACCTGGCTACATAGGGTCAGAAGTATAGTAGATGGGACCTGTCTACATAAGGCCAGGAGGATAGTAGATGGGACCTGGCTACATAGGGTCAGAAGGACAGTAGATGGGACCTGGCTACATAGGGTCAGAAGGATAGTAGATGGGACCTGGGTCAGAAGGATAGTAGATGGGACCTGGCTACATAAGGCCAGGAGGATAGTAGATGGGACCTGGCTACATAGGGTCAGAAGGACAGTAGATGGACCTGGCTACATAGGGTCAGAAGGATAGTAGATGGGACCTGGCTACATAGGGTCAGAAGGATAGTAGATGGGACCTGGCTACATAGCGTCAGAAGGATAGTAGATGGACCTGGGTCAGAAGGATAGTAGATGGGACCTGGTTACATAGGGTCAGAAGGATAGTAGATGGACCTGGCTACATAGGGTCAGAAAGATAGTAGATGGGACCTGGCTACATAGCGTCAGAAGGATAGTAGATGGACCTGGGTCAGAAGGATAGTAGATGGAACCTGGTTACATAGGGTCAGAAGGATAGTAGATGGACCTGGGTCAGAAGGATAGTAGATGGGACCTGGCTACATAGGATCAGAAGGATAGTAGATGGGACCTGGTTACACATGGTCAGAAGGATAGTAGATGGGACCTGGATCAGAAGGATAGTAGATGGGACCTGGGTAAGAAGGATGTTAGAGGGGACCTGGCTACATAGGGTCAGAAGGATAGTAGATGGACCTGGGTCAGAAGGATAGTAGATGGAACCTGGGTCAGAAGGATAGTAGATGGACCTGGCTACATAGGGTCAGAAGAATAGTAGATGGTACCTGGCTACATAGGGTCAGATGGATAGTAGATGGACCTGGCTACATAGGGTCAGAAGGATAGTAGATGGGACCTGGGTCAGAAGGATAGTAGATGGGACCTGGGTAAGAAGGATGTTAGAGGGGACCTGGCTACATAGGGTCAGAAGGAAAATAGATGGACCTGGCTCCATAGGGTCAGAAAGATAGTAGATGGGACCTGGCTACATAAGGCCAGGAGGATAGTAGATGGGACCTGGCTACATAGGGTCAGAAGGACAGTAGATGGGACCTGGCTACATAGGGTCAGAAGGATAGTAGATGGGACCTGGGTCAGAAGGATAGTAGATGGGACCTGGCTACATAAGGCCAGGAGGATAGTAGATGGGACCTGGCTACATAGGGTCAGAAGGACAGTAGATGGGACCTGGCTACATAGGGTCAGAAGGATAGTAGATGGGACCTGGCTACATAGGGTCAGAAGGATAGTAGATGGGAACTGGCTACATAGCGTCAGAAGGATAGTAGATGGACCTGGGTCAGAAGGATAGTAGATGGGACCTGGTTACATAGGGTCAGAAGGATAGTAGATGGACCTGGCTACATAGGGTCAGAAGGATAGTAGATGGGACCTGGCTACATAGCGTCAGAAGGATAGTAGATGGACCTGGGTCAGAAGGATAGTAGATGGAACCTGGTTACATAGGGTCAGAAGGATATTAGATGGACCTGGGTCAGAAGGATAGTAGATGGGACCTGGCTACATAGGGTCAGAAGGATAGTAGATGGGACCTGGTTACACATGGTCAGAAGGATAGTAGATGGGACCTGGATCAGAAGGATAGTAGATGGGACCTGGGTAAGAAGGATGTTAGAGGGGACCTGGCTACATAGGGTCAGAAGGATAGTAGATGGACCTGGCTACATAGGGTCAGAAGGATAGTAGATGGACCTGGCTACCTAGGGTCAGAAGGATAGTAGATGGACCTGGCTGCATAGGGTCAGAAGGATATTAGATGGACCTGGATACATAGGGTCAGAAGGATAGTAGATGGACCTGGATACATAGGGTCAGAAGGATAGTAGATGGACCTGGGTCAGAAGGATAGTAGATGGGACCTGGCTACATAGGATCAGAAGGATAGTAGATGGGACCTGGTTACACATGGTCAGAAGGATAGTAGATGGGACCTGGATCAGAAGGATAGTAGATGGGACCTGGGTAAGAAGGATGTTAGAGGGGACCTGGCTACATAGGGTCAGAAGGATAGTAGATGGACCTGGCTACATAGGGTAAGAAGGATAGTAGATGGACCTGGCTACCTAGGGTCAGAAGGATAGTAGATGGACCTGGCTGCATAGGGTCAGAAGGATATTAGATGGACCTGGATACATAGGGTCAGAAGGATAGTAGATGGGACCTGGCTACATAGGGTCAGAAGGATAGTAGATTGGACCTGGGTCAGAAGGATAGTAGATGGGACCTGGGTCAGAAGGATAGTAGATGGGACCTGGCTACATAGGGTCAGAAGGATAGTAGATGGGACCTGGCTACATAGGGTCAGAAGGATAGTAGATGGACCTGGCTACCTAGGGTCAGAAGGATAGTAGATGGACCTGGCTGCATAGGGTCAGAAGGATATTAGATGGACCTGGATACATAGGGTCAGAAGGATAGTAGATGGGACCTGGCTACATAGGGTCAGAAGGATAGTAGATTGGACCTGGGTCAGAAGGATAGTAGATGGAACCTGGGTCAGAAGGATAGTAGATGGACCTGGCTACATAGGGTCAGAAGAATAGTAGATGGTACCTGGCTACATAGGGTCAGATGGATAGTAGATGGACCTGGCTACATAGGGTCAGAAGGATAGTAGATGGGACCTGGGTCAGAAGGATAGTAGATGGGACCTGGGTAAGAAGTATGTTAGAGGGGACCTGGCTACATAGGGTCAGAAGGAAAATAGATGGACCTGGCTCCATAGGGTCAGAAAGATAGTAGATGGGACCTGGCTACATAAGGCCAGGAGGATAGTAGATGGGACCTGGCTACATAGGGTCAGAAGGACAGTAGATGGGACCTGGCTACATAGGGTCAGAAGGATAGTAGATGGGACCTGTTTCAGAAGGATAGTAGATGGGACCTGGCTACATAAGGCCAGGAGGATAGTAGATGGGACCTGGCTACATAGGGTCAGAAGGACAGTAGATGGGACCTGGCTACATAGGGTCAGAAGGATAGTAGATGGGACCTGGCTACATAGGGTCAGAAGGATAGTAGATGGGAACTGGCTACATAGCGTCAGAAGGATAGTAGATGGACCTGGGTCAGAAGGATAGTAGATGGGACCTGGCTACATAGCGTCAGAAGGATAGTAGATGGACCTGGGTCAGAAGGATAGTAGATGGAACCTGGTTACATAGGGTCAGAAGGATATTAGATGGAACCTGGGTCAGAAGGATAGTAGATGGACCTGGCTACATAGGGTCAGAAGAATAGTAGATGGTACCTGGCTACATAGGGTCAGATGGATAGTAGATGGACCTGGCTACATAGGGTCAGAAGGATAGTAGATGGGACCTGGGTCAGAAGGATAGTAGATGGGACCTGGGTAAGAAGGATGTTAGAGGGGACCTGGCTACATAGGGTCAGAAGGAAAATAGATGGACCTGGCTCCATAGGGTCAGAAAGATAGTAGATGGGACCTGGCTACATAAGGCCAGGAGGATAGTAGATGGGACCTGGCTACATAGGGTCAGAAGGACAGTAGATGGGACCTGGCTACATAGGGTCAGAAGGATAGTAGATGGGACCTGGGTCAGAAGGATTGTAGATGGGACCTGGCTACATAAGGCCAGGAGGATAGTAGATGGGACCTGGCTACATAGGGTCAGAAGGACAGTAGATGGGACCTGGCTACATAGGGTCAGAAGGATAGTAGATGGGACCTGGCTACATAGGGTCAGAAGGATAGTAGATGGGAACTGGCTACATAGCGTCAGAAGGATAGTAGATGGACCTGGGTCAGAAGGATAGTAGATGGGACCTGGCTACATAGCGTCAGAAGGATAGTGGATGGACCTGGGTCAGAAGGATAGTAGATGGAACCTGGTTACATAGGGTCAGAAGGATATTAGATGGACCTGAGTCAGAAGGATAGTAGATGGGACCTGGCTACATAGGGTCAGAAGGATAGTAGATGGGACCTGGCTACATAGGGTCAGAAGGATAGTAGAGGGACCTGGCTACCTAGGGTCAGAAGGATAGTAGATGGACCTGGCTGCATAGGGTCAGAAGGATATTAGATGGACCTGGATACATAGGGTCAGAAGGATAGTAGATGGGACCTGGCTACATAGGGTCAGAAGGATAGTAGATTGGACCTGGGTCAGAAGGATAGTAGATGGAACCTGGGTCAGAAGGATAGTAGATGGACCTGGCTACATAGGGTCAGAAGAATAGTAGATGGTACCTGGCTACATAGGGTCAGATGGATAGTAGATGGGACCTGGGTCAGAAGGATAGTAGATGGGACCTGGGTAAGAAGGATGTTAGAGGGGACCTGGCTACATAGGGTCAGAAGGAAAATAGATGGACCTGGCTCCATAGGGTCAGAAAGATAGTAGATGGGACTTGGCTACATAAGGCCAGGAGGATAGTAGATGGGACCTGGCTACATAGGGTCAGAAGGACAGTAGATGGGACCTGGCTACATAGGGTCAGAAGGATAGTAGATGGGACCTGGGTCAGAAGGATAGTAGATGGGACCTGGCTACATAAGGCCAGGAGGATAGTAGATGGGACCTGGCTACATAGGGTCAGAAGGACAGTAGATGGGACCTGGCTACATAGGGTCAGAAGGATAGTAGATGGGACCTGGCTACATAGGGTCAGAAGGATAGTAGATGGGAACTGGCTACATAGCGTCAGAAGGATAGTAGATGGACCTGGGTCAGAAGGATAGTAGATGGGACCTGGCTACATAGCGTCAGAAGGATAGTAGATGGACCTGGGTCAGAAGGATAGTAGATGGAACCTGGTTACATAGGGTCAGAAGGATATTAGATGGACCTGGGTCAGAAGGATAGTAGATGGGACCTGGCTACATAGGGTCAGAAGGATAGTAGATGGGACCTGGCTACACATGGTCAGAAGGATAGTAGATGGGACCTGGATCAGAAGGATAGTAGATGGGACCTGGGTAAGAAGGATGTTAGAGGGGACCTGGCTACATAGGGTCAGAAGGATAGTAGATGGACCTGGCTACATAGGGTCAGAAGGATAGTAGATGGACCTGGCTACCTAGGGTCAGAAGGATAGTAGATGGACCTGGCTGCATAGGGTCAGAAGGATATTAGATGGACCTGGATACATAGGGTCAGAAGGATAGTAGATGGGACCTGGCTACATAGGGTCAGAAGGATAGTAGATGGACCTGGGTCAGAAGGATAGTAGATGGGACCTGGCTACATAGCGTCAGAAGGATAGTAGATGGACCTGGGTCAGAAGGATAGTAGATGGAACCTGGTTACATAGGGTCAGAAGGATATTAGATGGACCTGGGTCAGAAGGATAGTAGATGGGACCTGGCTACATAGGGTCAGAAGGATAGTAGATGGGACCTGGTTACACATGGTCAGAAGGATAGTAGATGGGACCTGGATCAGAAGGATAGTAGATGGGACCTGGGTAAGAAGGATGTTAGAGGGGACCTGGCTACATAGGGTCAGAAGGATAGTAGATGGACCTGGCTACATAGGGTCAGAAGGATAGTAGATGGACCTGGCTACCTAGGGTCAGAAGGATAGTAGATGGACCTGGCTGCATAGGGTCAGAAGGATATTAGATGGACCTGGATACATAGGGTCAGAAGGATAGTAGATGGGACCTGGCTACATAGGGTCAGAAGGATAGTAGATGGGACCTGGCTACATAGGGTCAGAAGGATAGTAGATGGACCTGGGTCAGAAGGATAGTAGATGGAACCTGGGTCAGAAGGATAGTAGATGGACCTGGCTACATAGGGTCAGAAGAATAGTAGATGGTACCTGGCTACATAGGGTCAGATGGATAGTAGATGGACCTGGCTACATAGGGTCAGAAGGATAGTAGATGGGACCTGGGTCAGAAGGATAGTAGATGGGACCTGGGTAAGAAGGATGTTAGAGGGGACCTGGCTACATAGGGTCAGAAGGATAGTAGATGGACCTGGCTCCATAGGGTCAGAAGGATAGTAGATGGACCTGGCAACCTAGGGTCAGAAGGATAGTAGATGGACCTGGCTGCATAGGGTCAGAAGGATATTAGATGGACCTGGATACATAGGGTCAGAAGGATAGTAGATGGGACCTGGCTACATAGGGTCAGAAGGATAGTAGATGGGACCTGGCTACATAGGGTCAGAAGGATAGTAGATGGACCTGGGTCAGAAGGATAGTAGATGGAACCTGGGTCAGAAGGATAGTAGATGGACCTGGCTACATAGGGTCAGAAGAATAGTAGATGGTACCTGGCTACATAGGGTCAGATGGATAGTAGATGGACCTGGCTACATAGGGTCAGAAGGATAGTAGATGGGACCTGGGTCAGAAGGATAGTAGATGAGACCTGGCTACATACGGTCAGGAGGATAGGAGATGGGACCTGGCTACATAGGGTCAGAACGATAGTTGATGGGACCTGGCTACATAGGGTCAGAAGGATAGTAGATGGGACCTGGGTCAGAAGGATAGTATATGGGACCTGGCTCAGAAGGATAGTAGATGGGACCTGGCTACAAAGGGTCAGAAGGATAATAGATGGGACCTGGCTACATAGGGTCAGAAGGATAGTAGATAGGACCTGGCTACATATGGTCAGAATGATAGTAGATGGACCTGGCTACATAGGGTCAGAAGAATAGTTTATGGACCTGGCTACATAGGGTCAGAAGTATAGTAGATGGGACCTGGCTACATAAGGTCAGGAGGATATTAGATGGGACCTGGCTTTATAGGTTCAGAAGGATATTAGATGGACCTGGATACTTAGGGTCAGAAGGATAGTAGATGGGACCTGGCTACATAGGGTCAGAAGGATAGTAGATTGGACCTGGGTTAGAAGGATAGTAGACGGACCCTGGGTCAGAAGGATAGTAGATGGGACCTGGCTGCATAGGGTCAGAAGGACAGTAGATGGGACCTGGCTGCATAAGGTCAGAAGGATAGTAGATGGGACCTGGGTAAGAAGGATAGTAGAGGGGACCTGGTTACATAGGGTCAGAAGGATAGTAGATTGGACCTGGGTCAGAAGGATAGTAGATGGGACCTGGGTCAGAAGGATAGTAGATGGGACCTGGCTACATAGGGTCAGAAGAATAGTAGATTGGACCTGGGTCAGAAGGATAGTAGATGGATCCTGGGTCAGAAGGATAGTAGATGGGACCTGGCTGCATAGGGTCAGAAGGACAGTAGATGGGACCTGGCTGCATAAGGTCAGAAGGATAGTAGATGGGACCTGGGTAAGAAGGATAGTAGAGGGGACCTGGTTACATAGGGTCAGAAGGATAGTAGATGGACCTGGCTACATAGGGTCAGAAGGATAGTAGATGGACCTGACTACATAGGGTCAGAAGGATAGTAGATGGGACCTGGCTGCATAGGGTCAGAAGGATATTAGATGGACCTGGATACTTAGGGTCAGAAGGATAGTAGATGGGACCTGGCTACATAGGGTCAGAAGGATAGTAGATTGGACCTGGGTCAGAAGGATAGTAGATGGGACCTGCGTCAGAAGGATAGTAGATGGGACCTGGCTACATAGGGTCAGAAGGATAGTAGATGGGACCTGGGTCAGAAGGATAGTAGATGGGACCTGGTTACATAGGGTCAGAAGGATAGTAGATGGGACCTGGCTGCATAGGGTCAGAAGGATAGTAGATGGGACCTGGCTACATAGCGTCAGAAGGATAGTAGATGGACCTGGGTCAGAAGGATAGTAGATGGACCTGGATACATAGGGTCAGAAGGATAGTAGATGGGACCTGGCTATATAGCGTCAGAAGGATAGTAGATGGACCTGGGTCAGATGGATAGTAGATGGGACCTGGTTACATAGGGTCATAAGGATAGTAGATGGACCTGGGTCAGAAGGATAGTAGATGGGACCTGGCTACATAGGGTCAGAAGGATAGTAGATGGGACCTGGTTACACATGGTCAGTAGGATAGTAGATGGGACCTGGGTCAGAAGGATAGTAGATGGGACCTGGTTACATAGGGTCAGAAGGATAGTAGATGGGACCTGGCTGCATAGGGTCAGAAGGATAGTAGATGGGACCTGGCTACATAGCGTCAGAAGGATAGTAGATGGACCTGGGTCAGAAGGATAGCAGATGGGACCTGGTTACATAGGGTCAGAAGGATAGTAGATGGACCTGGGTCAGAAGGATAGTAGATGGGACCTGGCTACATAGGGTCAAAAGGATAGTAGATGGGACCTGGTTACATATGGTCAGAAGGATAGTAGATGGGACCTGGATCAGAAGGATAGTACATGGGACCTGGGTAAGAAGGATAGTAGAGGGGACCTAGCTACATAGGGTCAGAAGGATAGTAGATGGACCTGGCAACATAGGGTCAGAAGGATAGTAGATGGACCTGACTACATAGGGTCAGAAGGATAGTAGATGGGACCTGGCTGCATAGGGTCAGAAGGATATTAGATGGACCTGGATACTTAGGGTCAGAAGGATAGTAGATGGAACCTGGGTCAGAAGGATAGTAGATGGACCTGGCTACATAGGGTCAGAAGAATAGTAGATGGTACCTGGCTACATAGGGTCAGATGGATAGTAGATGGACCTGGCTACATAGGGTCAGAAGGATAGTAGATGGGACCTGGGTCAGAAGGATAGTAGATGAGACCTGGCTACATACGGTCAGGAGGATAGGAGATGGGACCTGGCTACATAGGGTCAGAACGATAGTTGATGGGACCTGGCTACATAGGGTCAGAAGGATAGTAGATGGGACCTGGGTCAGAAGGATAGTATATGGGACCTGGCTCAGAAGGATAGTAGATGGGACCTGGCTACAAAGGGTCAGAAGGATAATAGATGGGACCTGGCTACATAGGGTCAGAAGGATAGTAGATGGGACCTGGCTACATAGGGTCAGAAGGATAGTAGATGGACCTGGGTCAGAAGGATAGTAGATGGAACCTGGGTCAGAAGGATAGTAGATGGACCTGGCTACATAGGGTCAGAAGAATAGTAGATGGTACCTGGCTACATAGGGTCAGATGGATAGTAGATGGACCTGGCTACATAGGGTCAGAAGGATAGTAGATGGGACCTGGGTCAGAAGGATAGTAGATGGGACCTGGGTAAGAAGGATGTTAGAGGGGACCTGGCTACATAGGGTCAGAAGGATAGTAGATGGACCTGGCTCCATAGGGTCAGAAGGATAGTAGATGGACCTGGCAACCTAGGGTCAGAAGGATAGTAGATGGACCTGGCTGCATAGGGTCAGAAGGATATTAGATGGACCTGGATACATAGGGTCAGAAGGATAGTAGATGGGACCTGGCTACATAGGGTCAGAAGGATAGTAGATGGGACCTGGCTACATAGGGTCAGAAGGATAGTAGATGGACCTGGGTCAGAAGGATAGTAGATGGAACCTGGGTCAGAAGGATAGTAGATGGACCTGGCTACATAGGGTCAGAAGAATAGTAGATGGTACCTGGCTACATAGGGTCAGATGGATAGTAGATGGACCTGGCTACATAGGGTCAGAAGGATAGTAGATGGGACCTGGGTCAGAAGGATAGTAGATGAGACCTGGCTACATACGGTCAGGAGGATAGGAGATGGGACCTGGCTACATAGGGTCAGAACGATAGTTGATGGGACCTGGCTACATAGGGTCAGAAGGATAGTAGATGGGACCTGGGTCAGAAGGATAGTATATGGGACCTGGCTCAGAAGGATAGTAGATGGGACCTGGCTACAAAGGGTCAGAAGGATACTAGATGGGACCTGGCTACATAGGGTCAGAAGGATAGTAGATAGGACCTGGCTACATATGGTCAGAATGATAGTAGATGGACCTGGCTACATAGGGTCAGAAGAATAGTTTATGGACCTGGCTACATAGGGTCAGAAGTATAGTAGATGGGACCTGGCTACATAAGGTCAGGAGGATATTAGATGGGACCTGGCTTTATAGGTTCAGAAGGATATTAGATGGACCTGGATACTTAGGGTCAGAAGGATAGTAGATGGGACCTGGCTACATAGGGTCAGAAGGATAGTAGATTGGACCTGGGTTAGAAGGATAGTAGACGGACCCTGGGTCAGAAGGATAGTAGATGGGACCTGGCTGCATAGGGTCAGAAGGACAGTAGATGGGACCTGGCTACATAAGGTCAGAAGGATAGTAGATGGGACCTGGGTAAGAAGGATAGTAGAGGGGACCTGGTTACATAGGGTCAGAAGGATAGTAGATTGGACCTGGGTCAGAAGGATAGTAGATGGGACCTGGGTCAGAAGGATAGTAGATGGGACCTGGCTACATAGGGTCAGAAGAATAGTAGATTGGACCTGGGTCAGAAGGATAGTAGATGGATCCTGGGTCAGAAGGATAGTAGATGGGACCTGGCTGCATAGGGTCAGAAGGACAGTAGATGGGACCTGGCTGCATAAGGTCAGAAGGATAGTAGATGGGACCTGGGTAAGAAGGATAGTAGAGGGGACCTGGTTACATAGGGTCAGAAGGATAGTAGATGGACCTGGCTACATAGGGTCAGAAGGATAGTAGATGGACCTGACTACATAGGGTCAGAAGGATAGTAGATGGGACCTGGCTGCATAGGGTCAGAAGGATATTAGATGGACCTGGATACTTAGGGTCAGAAGGATAGTAGATGGGACCTGGCTACATAGGGTCAGAAGGATAGTAGATTGGACCTGGGTCAGAAGGATAGTAGATGGGACCTGCGTCAGAAGGATAGTAGATGGGACCTGGCTACATAGGGTCAGAAGGATAGTAGATGGGACCTGGGTCAGAAGGATAGTAGATGGGACCTGGTTACATAGGGTCAGAAGGATAGTAGATGGGACCTGGCTGCATAGGGTCAGAAGGATAGTAGATGGGACCTGGCTACATAGCGTCAGAAGGATAGTAGATGGACCTGGGTCAGAAGGATAGTAGATGGACCTGGATACATAGGGTCAGAAGGATAGTAGATGGGACCTGGCTATATAGCGTCAGAAGGATAGTAGATGGACCTGGGTCAGATGGATAGTAGATGGGACCTGGTTACATAGGGTCATAAGGATAGTAGATGGACCTGGGTCAGAAGGATAGTAGATGGGACCTGGCTACATAGGGTCAGAAGGATAGTAGATGGGACCTGGTTACACATGGTCAGAAGGATAGTAGATGGGACCTGGGTCAGAAGGATAGTAGATGGGACCTGGTTACATAGGGTCAGAAGGATAGTAGATGGGACCTGGCTGCATAGGGTCAGAAGGATAGTAGATGGGACCTGGCTACATAGCGTCAGAAGGATAGTAGATGGACCTGGGTCAGAAGGATAGCAGATGGGACCTGGTTACATAGGGTCAGAAGGATAGTAGATGGACCTGGGTCAGAAGGATAGTAGATGGGACCTGGCTACATAGGGTCAAAAGGATAGTAGATGGGACCTGGTTACATATGGTCAGAAGGATAGTAGATGGGACCTGGATCAGAAGGATAGTACATGGGACCTGGGTAAGAAGGATAGTAGAGGGGACCTAGCTACATAGGGTCAGAAGGATAGTAGATGGACCTGGCAACATAGGGTCAGAAGGATAGTAGATGGACCTGGCTGCATAGGGTCAGAAGGATATTAGATGGACCTGGATACTTAGGGTCAGAAGGATAGTAGATGGAACCTGGGTCAGAAGGATAGTAGATGGACCTGGCTACATAGGGTCAGAAGAATAGTAGATGGTACCTGGCTACATAGGGTCAGATGGATAGTAGATGGACCTGGCTACATAGGGTCAGAAGGATAGTAGATGGGACCTGGGTCAGAAGGATAGTAGATGAGACCTGGCTACATACGGTCAGGAGGATAGGAGATGGGACCTGGCTACATAGGGTCAGAACGATAGTTGATGGGACCTGGCTACATAGGGTCAGAAGGATAGTAGATGGGACCTGGGTCAGAAGGATAGTATATGGGACCTGGCTCAGAAGGATAGTAGATGGGACCTGGCTACAAAGGGTCAGAAGGATAATAGATGGGACCTGGCTACATAGGGTCAGAAGGATAGTAGATAGGACCTGGCTACATATGGTCAGAATGATAGTAGATGGACCTAGCTACATAGGGTCAGAAGAATAGTTTATGGACCTGGCTACATAGGGTCAGAAGTATAGTAGATGGGACCTGGCTACATAAGGTCAGGAGGATATTAGATGGGACCTGGCTTTATAGGTTCAGAAGGATATTAGATGGACCTGGATACTTAGGGTCAGAAGGATAGTAGATGGGACCTGGCTACATAGGGTCAGAAGGATAGTAGATTGGACCTGGGTTAGAAGGATAGTAGACGGACCCTGGGTCAGAAGGATAGTAGATGGGACCTGGCTGCATAGGGTCAGAAGGAGAGTAGATGGGACCTGGCTACATAGGGTCAGAAGGATAGTAGATTGGACCTGGGTCAGAAGGATAGTAGATGGGACCTGGGTCAGAAGGATAGTAGATGGGACCTGGCTACATAGGGTCAGAAGGACAGTAGATGGGACCTGGCTGCATAAGGTCAGAAGGATAGTAGATGGGACCTGGGTAAGAAGGATAGTAGAGGGGACCTGGTTACATAGGGTCAGAAGGATAGTAGATGGGACCTGGCTGCATAGGGTCAGAAGGATAGTAGATGGGACCTGGCTACATAGCGTCAGAAGGATAGTAGATGGACCTGGGTCAGAAGGTTAGTAGATGGGACCTGGTTACATAGGGTCAGAAGGATAGTAGATGGACCTGGGTCAGAAGGATAGTAGATGGACCTGGATACATAGGGTCAGAAGGATAGTAGATGGGACCTGGCTACATAGCGTCAGAAGGATAGTAGATGGACCTGGGTCAGAAGGATAGTAGATGGGACCTGGTTACATAGGGTCATAAGGATAGTAGATGGACCTGGGTCAGAAGGATAGTAGATGGGACCTGGCTACATAGGGTCAGAAGGATAGTAGATGGGACCTGGTTACACATGGTCAGAAGGATAGTAGATGGGACCTGGGTCAGAAGGATAGTAGATGGGACCTGGTTACATAGGGTCAGAAGGATAGTAGATGGGACCTGGCTGCATAGGGTCAGAAGGATAGTAGATGGGACCTGGCTACATAGCGTCAGAAGGATAGTAGATGGACCTGGGTCAGAAGGATAGCAGATGGGACCTGGTTACATAGGGTCAGAAGGATAGTAGATGGACCTGGGTCAGAAGGATAGTAGATGGGACCTGGCTACATAGGGTCAAAAGGATAGTAGATGGGACCTGGTTACATATGGTCAGAAGGATAGTAGATGGGACCTGGATCAGAAGGATAGTAGAGGGGACCTAGCTACATAGGGTCAGAAGGATAGTAGATGGACCTGGCAACATAGGGTCAGAAGGATAGTAGATGGACCTGACTACATAGGGTCAGAAGGATAGTAGATGGGACCTGGCTGCATAGGGTCAGAAGGATATTAGATGGACCTGGATACTTAGGGTCAGAAGGATAGTAGATGGGACCTGGCTACATAGGGTCAGAAGGATAGTAGATTGGACCTGGGTCAGAAGGATAGTTGACGGACCCTGGGTCAGAAGGATAGTAGATGGGACCTGGCTGCATAGGGTCAGAAGGATAGTAGATGGGACCTGGCTGCATAAGGTCAGAAGGATAGTAGATGGGACCTGGCTACATAGGGTCAGAAGGATAGTAGATTGGACCTGGGTCAGAAGGATAGTAGATGGGACCTGGCTACATAGGGTCAGAAGGATAGTAGATTGGACCTGGGTCAGAAGGATAGTAGATGGGACCTGGCTACATATGGTCAGAAGGATAGTAGATGGGACCTGGCTACATAGGGTCAGAAGGATAGTAGATGGACCTGGGTCAGAAGGATAGTAGATGGAACCTGGGTCAGAAGGATAGTAGATGGTACCTGGCTACATAGGGTTAGAACAATAGTACACCTGCAAACAACAAAAGAAAATTAAGATACATTACAATTGTCTGTCTTTACACCACTCAGTGAAAGGTATTTGCCTATCTCCCATACATATATTTTTAATCAGTATAAAGGAGGAAATGTTGCTTACTTGTTGAGCAAAATCAAAGCTGTAATGCGCTCCTGACGTCCTTGCTTGCTGGTTCAGTAGGGCCCCCAGAGACAACTGCAGGTCTTGACAGGTGGTCTTGCAGTCAGAAACCATCTTCTGGTAGACAGACCTCTAACTCTGAACAAGCAGGATAAGCTGCTCTTGCTTCTTCAGCTTGGCTGACTTAATAGATTCTGGCAGATTGAAGACATGATAGTTGATCCTCCGGCACTGACAGCACAGGTATGTCCTGGGCTTAGTTCTTGAATCCACTGAGTCCTGAAGGAAGACAGCCCGACTACACGTACCTCTGGAAAATACAGAAAAAATGTGAGATCAATAAAAGTAGTGCCAATCATGTTGGAGGTCAATTAAATAATCAAAATGTGTTTATGCTTTACATAACAAGTGTTGTCATCGATTCCTTGTAGAAATGCCACATTGCTGCTTTTGTCACATGGGATGGCAGCAGCTTTCCACCAAAGTGTTTGTGTCTTTGGTGGCATCCTGGTAATACTATTGCATCATCCCGTGCATGGCATGATCGTCCACCAATCAATCAATCAAATGTATTTATAAAGCCCTTCTTACAGCAGTTGATGTCTCAAAATGCTGTACAGAAACAAACTGTTACTCCTAGGAGTTCAGCTTCTTCAATGGTCCCATCCTATGCATAACTCCAGTTGAGGTGTAGGTCTTAGAGAATGCTTTGAACCAAATACAATGCATTTAGTTTTAGATGTATTTAAGACCTGTTTTTTTTTTTATTACCCATTCCCATTCTGACACTGACTGTAACTAAGAGTCTCAGTGAGCTCACTGGCTGTAGGTTCTGATGTGTAGAGTGTGCAATCATCAGCATACATAGTGATTTTAGCTTCTTTGTAAGACAAGTGGCAAATCCTTTGTAAAAATAGAGAAGAGTAATGGCCCAAGGCAACTGCCCAGAGGGATACTGCACTGTATATACCCGATGTTAGAGAAGCTTCCATCAAAGAATACACTGAGTTCTATTGGAGAAGAAACTCTCCAACCATGTGATGGGAGGTGATGTAAAGCCATAACACGTGAATTTTTTATTTTATTTTATTATTATTTTATTTTTTAATTTTTCAATAACAAATGATGATCAAATCAAATCAAATCAAATTTATTTTATATAGCCCTTCGTACATCAGCTGACATCTCAAAGTGCTGTACATAAACCCAGCCTAAAACCCCAAACAGCAAGCAATGCAGGTGTAGAAGCACGGTGGCTAGGAAAAACTCCCTAGAAAGGCCAAAACCTAGGAAGAAACCTAGAGAGGAACCAGGCTATGTGGGGTGGCCAGTCCTCTTCTGGCTGTGCCGGGTGGAGATTATAACAAAACATGGTCAAGATGTTCAAATGTTCATAAATGACCAGCATGGTCGAATAATAATAAGGCAGAATAGTTGAAACTGGAGCAGCAGCACAGTCAGGTGGACTGGGGACAGCAAGGAGTCATCATGTCAGGTATTCCTGGGGCATGGTCCTATGGCTCAGGTCCTCCGAGAGAGAGAAAGAAAGAGAGAATTAGAGAGAGCATATGTGGGATGGCCAGTCCTCTTCTGGCTGTGCCGGGTGGAGATTATAACAGAACATGGCCAAGATGTTCAAATGTTCATAAATGACCAGCATGGTCGAATAACCCAGACAGGATGACCACATCAGTGACTCAACCCACTCAGGTGACGCACCCCCTCCAGGGACGGCATGAGAGAGCCCCAGTAAAGCCAGTGACTCAGCCCCTGAATAGTGTTAGAGGCAGAGAATCCCAGTGGAAAGAGGGGAACCGGCCAGGCAGAGACAGCAAGGGCGGTTCGTTGCTCCAGAGCCTTTCCGTTCACCCTCCCACTCCTGGGCCAGACTACACTCAATCATATGACCCACTGAAGAGATGAGTCTTCAGTAGAGACTTAAAGGTTGAGACCGAGTTTGCGTCTCTGACATGGGTAGGCAGACCGTTCCATAAAAATTGAGCTCTATAGGAGAAAGCCCTGCCTCCAGCTGTTTGCTTAAAAATTCTAGGGACAATTAGGAGGCCTGCGTCTTGTGACCGTAGCGTACGTGTAGGTATGTACGGCAGGACCAAATCAGAGAGATAGGTAGGAGCAAGCCCATGTGATGCTTTGTAGGTTAGCAGTAAAACCTTGAAATCAGCCCTTGCTTTGACAGGAAGCCAGTGTAGAGAGGCTAGCACTGGAGTAATATGATCAAATTTTTTGGTTCTAGTCAGGATTCTAGCAGCCGTATTTAGCACTAACTGAAGTTTATTTAGTGCTTTATCCGGGTAGCCGGAAAGTAGAGCATTGCAGTAGTCTAACCTGGAGCGACAAAAGCATGGATTAATTTTTCTGCATCATTTTTGGACAGAAAGTTTCTGATTTTTGCAATGTTACGTAGATGGAAAAAAGCTGTCCTTGAAATGGTCTTGATATGTTCTTCAAAAGAGAGATCAGGGTCCAGAGTAACGCCGAGGTCCTTCACAGTTTTATTTGAGACGACTGTACAACCATTAAGATTAATTGTCAGATTCAACAGAAGATCTCTTTGTTTCTTGGGACCTAGAACAAGCATCTCTGTTTTGTCCGAGTTTAAAAGTAGAAAGTTTGCAGCCATCCACTTCCTTATGTCTGAAACACATTCTTCTAGCAAGGGCAATTTTGGGGCTTCACCATGTTTAATTGAAATGTACAGCTGTGTGTCATCCGCATAGCAGTGAAAGTTAACATTATGTTTTCGAATGACATCCCCAAGAGGTAAAATATATAGTGAAAACAATAGTGGTCCTAAAACGGAACCTTGAGGAACACCGAAATTTACAGTTGATTTGTCAGAGGACAAACCATTCACAGAGACAAACTGATATCTTTCCGACAGATAAGATCTAAACCAGGCCAGAACTTGTCCGTGTAGACCAATTTGGGTTTCCAACCTCTCCAAAAGAATGTGGTGATCGATGGTATCAAAAGCAGCACTAAGGTCTAGGAGCACGAGGACAGATGCAGAGCCTCGGTCCGATGCCATTAAAATGTCATTTACCACCTTCACAAGTGCCGTCTCAGTACTATGATGGGGTCTAAAACCAGACTGAAGCATTTCGTATACATTGTTTGTCTTCAGGAAGGCAGTGAGTTGTTGCGCAACAGCCTTTTCTAAAATTTTTGAGAGGAATGGAAGATTCGATATAGGCCGATAGTTTTTTATATTTTCTGGGTCAAGGTTTGGCTTTTTCAAGAGAGGCTTTATTACTGCCACTTTTAGTGAGTTTGGTACACATCCGGTGGATAGAGAGCCGTTTATTATGTTCAACATAGGAGGGCCAAGCACAGGAAGCAGCTCTTTCAGTAGTTTAGTTGGAATAGGGTCCAGTATGCAGCTTGAAGGTTTAGAGGCCATGATTATTTTCATCATTGTGTCAAGAGATATAGTACTAAAACACTTGAGCGTCTCTCTTGATCCTAGGTCCTGGCAGAGTTGTGCAGACTCAGGAAAACTGAGCTTTGAAGGAATACGCAGATTTAAGGAGGAGTCCGTAATTTGCTTTCTAATAATCATAATCTTTTCCTCAAAGAAGTTCATGAATTTATCACTGCTAAAGTGAAAGTCATCCTCTCTTGGGGAATGCTGCTTTTTAGTTAGCTTTGCGACAGTATCAAAAAGGAATTTCGGATTGTTCTTATTTTCCTCAATTAAGTTAGAAAAATAGGATGATCGAGCAGCAGTAAGGGCTCTTCGGTACTGCACAGTACTGTCTTTCCAAGCTAGTCGGAAGACTTCCAGTTTGGTGTGGCGCCATTTCCGTTCCAATTTTCTGGAAGCTTGCTTCAGAGCTCGGGTATTTTCTGTGTACCAGGGAGCTAGTTTCTTATGAGAAATGTTTTTAGTTTTTAGGGGTGCAACTGCATCTAGGGTATTGCGCAAGGTTAAGTTGAGTTCCTCAGTTAAGTGGTTAACTGATTTTTGTCCTCTGGCGTCCTTGGGTAGACAGAGGGAATCTGGAAGGACATCAAGGAATCTTTGTGTTGTCTGTGAATTTATAGCACGACTTTTGATGATCCTTGGTTGGGGTCTGAGCAGATTATTTGTTGCAATTGCAAACGTAATAAAATGGTGGTCCGATAGTCCAGGATTATGAGGAAAAACATTAAGATCCACAACATTTATTCCATGGGACAAAACTAGGTCCAGCGTATGACTGTGACAGTGAGTGGGTCCAGAGACATGTTGGACAAAACCCACTGAGTCGATGATGGCTCCGAAAGCCTTTTGGAGTGGGTCTGTGGACTTTTCCATGTGAATATTAAAGTCACCAAAGATTAGAATATTATCCGCTATGACTACAAGGTCCGATAGGAATTCAGGGAACTCAGTGAGGAACGCTGTATATGGCCCAGGAGGCCTGTAAACAGTAGCTATAAAAAGTGATTGAGTAGGCTGCATAGATTTCATGACTAGAAGCTCAAAAGACGAAAACGTCATTTTTGTTTTTGTAAATTGAAATTTGCTATCGTAAATGTTAGCAACACCTCCGCCTTTGCGGGATGCACGGGGGATATGGTCACTAGTGTAGCCAGGAGGTGAGGCCTCATTTAACACAGTAAATTCATCAGGCTTAAGCCATGTTTCAGTCAGGCCAATCACATCAAGATTATGATCAGTGATTAGTTCATTGACTATAATTGCCTTTGAAGTAAGGGATCTAACATTAAGTAGCCCTATTTTGAGATGTGAGGTATCATGATCTCTTTCAATAATGACAGGAATGGAGGTGGTCTTTATCCTAGTGAGATTGCTAAGGCGAACACCGCCATGTTTAGTTTTGCCCAACCCAGGTCGAGGCACAGACACGGTCTCAATGGTGATAGCTGAGCTGACTACACTGACTGTGCTAGTGGCAGACTCCACTATGCTGGCAGGCTGGCTAACAGCCTGCTGCCTGGCCTGCACCCTATTTCATTGTGGAGCTAGAGGAGTTGGAGCCCTGTCTATGTTGGTAGATAAAATGAGAGCACCCCTCCAGCTAGGATGGAGTCCGTCACTCCTCAGCAGGTCAGGCTTGGTCCTGTTTGTGGGTGAGTCCCAGAAAGAGGGCCAATTATCTACAAATTCTATCTTTTGGGAGGGGCAGAAAACAGTTTTCAACCAGCGATTGAGTTGTGAGACTCTGCTGTAGAGCTCATCACTCCCCCTAACTGGGAGGGGGCCAGAGACAATTACTCGATGCCGACACATCTTTCTAGCTGATTTACACGCAGAAGCTATGTTGCGCTTGGTGATCTCTGACTGTTTCATCCTAACATCGTTGGTGCCGACGTGGATAACAATATCTCTATACTCTCTACACTCGCCAGTTTTAGCTTTAGCCAGCACCATCTTCAGATTAGCCTTAACGTCGGTAGCCCTGCCCCCCGGTAAACAGTGTATGATCGCTGGATGATTCTCAAGTCTAATACTGCGGGTAATGGAGTCGCCAATGACTAGAGTTTTCAATTTGTCAGAGCTAATGGTGGGAAGCTTCGGCGTCTCAGACCCCGTAACGGGAGGAGTAGAGACCAGAGAAGACTCGGCCTCTGACTCCGACCCGCTGCTTAATGGGGAAAACCGGTTGAAAGTTTCTGTCGGCTGAATGAGCGACACCGGTTGAGCGTTCCTACAGCATTTCCTTCCAGAAACCGTGAGAAAGTTGTCCGGCTGCGGGGACTGTGCCAGGGGATTTATACTACTATCTGTACTTACTGGTGGCACAGACGCAGTCTCATCCTTTCCTACACTGAAATTACCCTTGCCTAGCGATTGCGTCTGAAGCTGGGCTTGTAGCACAGCTATCCTCGCCGTAAGGCGAGTACAGCGACTGCAATTAGAAGGCATCATGTTAATGTTACTACTTAGCTTCGGCTGTTGGAGGTCCTGACGAACCGTGTCCAGATAAAGCGTCCGGAGTGAAAAAGTTGAGTAGGAAAAAACAAAAATATAAACGGTAATTAAAAAGTAAAAACCGTAAATTTGTCAGGTAGCAAAACAAATCCAGAAACCCCATGAAATCAGGAAAAGCACATTGGTGCCTGCTTTTCCTGGTAAAACACCCTGAATTTGTCAGTTCTGGTGTTGAGACCATTTCTTGACATTTGTATCAATAACATCAAACATGCAGTTCCAGGCGGTGCAGTTGCTGTACCAGGTGGTGATACAGGACGACAGGATACTCTCGATGGTGCGTCTGTAAAAATGTGTGAGGGTCTTATGGGCAAAGCTGAAATTCTTCAGCACCATGAGGTTGAAGAGGCACTTTTGCACCTGCTTCACCACATTGTCTATGTGAATGGACCATTTCAGAGTGTCAGCGACGTGAACGCTGAGGAACTTGAAGCTTTTCTCCTTCTCTATTGTGGCATCGTCGATGTGGATGGGGCGTGCTCCCTCTGCTGTCTCTTGAATACCACGATCAGTTTTATTGACGTTGAGGGAGAGGTTATCTTCCTGGCACCACTCCTCCAGGACCCTCACCTCCTCCCTGTAGACTGTCTCGTCATTATTGGTAATTAGGCCTACCACTGTTGTGTTGTCGGCATAATGGGACAACTCCATAAGGAATACGTTCTGATGCCTTTTGGCCTGCGGAACTTTTTTATGAAATGAAATGTATTCATTAACGGAAAGCATTTCCAATTTGAGGATAAGCTAGGAATATTTAAGATGTTTATCTAGACAGAATATGTCAAAGTGGGTATAATTAAGACATCTGTTGCATCATGTAATATGCAAATATTGGGTAAAAAGCTCCATGGTTAATGGTATCATCCATAAAGAGGGGCCATTGGTATAAAAGTACCTGTTCAACCTGTGAGCTGGAGGGATGGTCTAGCTCTGATATATGAACTGTGTGGGGAGGCTGTCCATAGCGTGGTGGGGTTTGGCGAGGTAGGTTTGGTTAATTCCAACGACCAACACACAGTAATCTCAGAATTTCTCTAGGCAATATTTTTTTGAAAACATTTGTTTTTCACTGACGTTTGTCACTGACCCCCTGCAACTGAAAAAAGCATTTTATGGGACTCCTGTTTCCACAAATCGAGGACAAAGACCAATCTAAGGCCCATCAAAAATTCTCTGTGCTACACCAAACAATATCTCCCCTGTACCTCCCAGTTATGGATACCAAAAATATTTGGTTAAATCACATTATCTGGTGTAACAATCTGTAGTTTAGAGAACTGGTGATCAGCAAATGACGGGAAAGGTCATGATGAAATTGCCATTCAAAAAGAAACAAAGTAAAACATACAGTACGATCAGTGTAGTGAAGTTCAGGGAATACTAAAGCTTCGGGAGGATTGTTGTCATGATCAAACTGCTATTCAGCTTTTCTGGAGTCTTCTGCTTGAAATCCATTTAGAGGGATACAGTCCTGCTACAATGACACATGCAGGCAAAGGAATTATCTTTCTCTCCATCTGGAATCCACTCCAGGAAGAAGCCCTGGCACCACACGGTATTGTCTGACAAAAATATAATAGATTATACTCTATTGTACAGTTTAAACGACAGTTGAACTGTGCCAGCATAACATCACCATTAGGGTAGACAAGTTGAACATGCATACATGTGATCAGGCACAGAGATTACATTTATAACAATGTCTAGCCTAATAGAAAGAAAGCTGGCATAACCCTCAACCTCTGCACTGTGACCATACTGTACAAATGTACATAGATAGGTAGGCAGACAGTATCTAGCTACAGCCAAATCTAACAGGCATGCTTAGGCAACTATTTGTATAGTAAAACCAGTTTATTAGTTTGAGATTTACAACAGTAAATTGTTGTATTATTATTTTTCCTCACTGTTGTCTAATAAACTTAGCTAGCTAGCTGGATAGCCAATACTTGTTATTTACATCTGTTTGGAATCCTATCTTTCATCATGCTTATAATTTTGTGAGATTGAAAGGCATCCACAGTCATAATCATAACTACTGTCAACCCAAGTCAATTATGTTACATAGCGAGCTAGTACCAGGCTAACTAGCTAGCCAACTCCAGTCATGTGCTAATGTTTGCTGGTAAACCTAGCTTTAGGTGGCTCATTGTAATGTTGTAGCTTGCTGTTTAGTAGTCATATTTACGAATAAAAATAGAAAGGGTTTTACAATTGAGATGGATATCCGATTGCAAAACCTCTTCTATTTTTAGTCATAGATGTGGCTACCTAAATTAGCAAACAGAACAATTATTGGATATCTCTCCATGCTAACAGTATGTTAGCCAAGAACACCCAATATGGGTTTCAGTAGATAAACTAAAGTTAGGTGGCTTGCAGGAATAATAACCTACTTAGCTAGCCCCCATATTTGTCATCTGTCATCTGTCTTCTTGGTGATGGCATCGGCTGTAGCAGAGCTTATAGCTAAATCCAACTCTTTTTTTCAAATCGTCTTCGCTATATTCCCGGTTGAAACATATATGGTTGAATGTCAACATGTCACTAATAGAACATCTAATAAAAATGCTCCATTGTTGAATTCGTATTGATAAAAGGAATCCCTTGAAGCCATTGTGGTCTATTTTAGTTTTGTCCAAAGGATTGTGTTGTTAGTGTCCACTACCCTTTAAGAAAAAGCCCAGCTTAGGGAAAGGATGGGTGCCAGAGTACCAAGCACCACATAAGTTGCAGTCTCAGTAACTGAAAGGTTGCAGGATCGAATTCCCGAGCTGACAAGGTAAAAATCTGTCATTCTGCCTGTGAGCAAGGCAGTTAACCCACTATTCCCGGGCACCGAAGATGTGGATGTTGATTAAGGAAGTCCCCGCACCTCTCTGATTCAGAGGAGTTGGGTTAAATGTGGAAGACACATTTCAGTTGAAGGCTTTCAGTTGTACAACTGACTAGGTATCCCCCTTTCCATTTCAAAGACTGGAAATAGAGCTTTATAATGTGATCAGTATAATATAGAGCCTTATAGTGTGATCAGTCTCACATAGAGCCTTATAGTGTGATCAGTAGAACATAGAGCCTTACAGTGTGATCAGTCTCACATAGCGCCTTATAGTGTGATCAGTCTCACATAGAGCCTTATAGTGTGATCAGTAGAACATAGAGCCTTACAGTGTGATCAGTCTCACATAGCGCCTTATAGTGTGATCAGTCTCACATAGAGCCTTATAGTGTGATCAGTCTCACATAGCGCCTTATAGTGTGATCAGTCTCACATAGCCTTATAGTGTGATCAGTAGAACATAGAGCCTTATAATGTGATCAGTAGAACATAGAGCCTTATAGTGTGATCAGTCTCACATAGAGTCTTATAGTGTGATCAGTCTCACATAGAGCCTGATAGTGTGATCAGTCTCACATAGAGCCTTATAGTGTGATCAGTAGAACATAGAGCCTTATAGTGTGATCAGTATAACATAGAGCCTTCCAGTCTGATCAGTATAACATATGTGCGTAAGACCTTTAAACAGGTCAACATTCACAAGGACGCAGTGCCAGACGGATTACCAGAACGTGTAGTTCGAGCACGCGCTGACCAACTGGCAAGTGTCTTCACTGAAATGTTCAACCTCTCCCTGTATGAGTCTGTAATATATGTTTTAAGCAGACCACATAGTGTCTGTGCCCAAGAACACTAAGGTAACCTGCCTAAATGGGGCGGCAGGTAGCCCAGTGGTTAGCGTGTTGGACTAGTAACTGAAAGGTTGCGTGATTGAATCCCTGGGCTGACAAGGTAAAAATCTGTTGTTCTGCCCCTGAACAAGGCAGTTAACCTGAACAAGGAACGCCCCCCCCCCCCCCCCCCCCGTTCAGCTCAAACCGTGGCGCATGGGATGCAAAAATGCAAAAAAAAAATATTCTTAGAAATATTTAATCTCCACACATTAACAAGTCCAATAGCTCAAATGAAAGATAAACACCTTGTTCATCTACCCAGCATGTCAGATTTTTAAATGTTTTATGGCGAAAACACACCACATATTTATATTAGACCACCACCGAAACCAAGACAAGAGGCAGCCATTTTGTCCCAGAAAATATAAAATTATAAAAGCAGGATTAAAAAATAAATCATTCACTAACCTTTTGAAAATCTTCATCAGATGACAGTAATAGGACATGTTACACAGTACATTTTTTTTTTCTCAATAATATGCCATTTATATCCATAAATGTCCATTTACATTGAATTCATGTTCAGAAAATACTCAAAAATGTCAGCAGAAAATGTAGGTAGCGCCGCAAGATAACGTAAATAGACATCATAAACTTTGACTAAATATACATGTTCTACATATAGTTAGAAAGATACACTGCTTCTTTATGCAATCGCTTTGTTACATTTATTTTTAACGTTACAGAAATCGCACACTATTCAATATTCTGAGACGGCGCTCAGATATAAGCTACATTTCTCCGTAATGTTGGAGTCAACAGAAACACAGATTTCAGCATAAATATTCCCTTACCTTCGATGGTCTTCGTTCAGAATGTTCTGGAAAGGTTCATACTTACCCAATACATTGTTTGGTTTCAAGTCTTGCGTCTTTGTATTAGCTACTGCTAATAACATCAGCTGAAATGCACCCAAAATGTCCTCTGGTCCGGAAAAGTTGCGCATCAAAACTTCAAAATTACATATTATATGTTGACTAAACAGGTCAAACTAAGTACAAAACCAAGCTTTAGGATGTTATAGACATACAAAACAATTTTCAATTCAACCGGTCATTGTTTGTCCTTCTTCTGAGTACTGGAACAAAGGAATGGCTGTGACCAATTCGCGCCCTAACGCACAGGTTTTTTCTCGTGGCACTTCCTCAAATCACTCCCATATGGCCAATTCTCGCGGGATTTGAACGAGTAAACGCTCTACAGAATGAGGACATCTAGTGGAAGACATAGAAAGTGTCCACAGATCCATAAGTGCTTGGGAAGGGTGGGGGCGATGACGTCAAAGTTACTCCAACTTTCATGACCACAAAACTAGTTTGGAAGAATGCCTGCCCTGTGAGTTCTGCTATACTTACAGACATAATTCCAACGGTTTTAGAAGCTTTAGAGTGTTTTCTATCCAATAATAATTATTATATGCATATATTAGCAATTTTTGACAATTTTTTTTTCAGTTTACTATGGGCACGCAATTGCTCCAAAGGGGGCAGTAGTCAGCCATATCTTTAACAGGCTGACTTGCCTAGTTAAATAAAGGTACAAAAATAAAATTACTTCCGATCCGTAGGTCTGTAGCTTTGAAAAGCTGGTCATGGCTCACAACAACACCATTATCCCAGAAACCCTAGACCCACTCCAATTTGCATACTGCCTCCAGATGGTGCAATCTCTATTGCCCTCCACACTGTCCTTTTCCACCTGGACAAAAGGAACACCTGTGTGACAATGCTATTCATTGACTACAGCTCAGCGTTCAACACCATAGTGCCCACAAATCTCATCAATAAGCTAAGGACCCTGGGACTAAACACCTCACTCTGCAACTGGATCCCAGACTTCCTGACGGGCCGCTGCCAGGTGGTGAGAGTAGGTAACCACACACCCGCCACACTGATCCTCAACACAGGGGCGCCTCAGGGGTGTGTGCTCAGTCCCCTCTTCTATTCCCTGTTCACCCACGACTGCAGGGCCAAACACAACTCCAACCATCATTAAGTTCGCTGACGACACAACAGTGGTATTTCTGATCACCGACAACGATGAGACAGTCTATAGGGAGGAGGTCAGAGAACTGACAGTGTGGTGCCAGGACAACAACCTCTCCCTCGATGTCAGCAAGACAAAGGAGTTGATCATGGACTACAGGAAAAGGCGGGCTGAACAGAACCCCATTAACATTGACAGAGTTGTAGTGTAGCGGGTCGAGAGTTTCAAGTTCCTTGGTGTCCATGAGCGGTATTAATTTAGGCAGGACTATTTTAATCTGCTTGAAACATGTAGGTATTACAGACTCAGTCGGGGAGAGGTTGAAAATGTCAGTGAAGACACTTACCAGTTGGTCTGCGCGTGCTTTGAATACACATCCTGGTAATCCATCTGGCCCGTAGCTTTGTCAATGTTGAGCTGTTTAGAGGTCTTGCTCACATAGGCTACCGAGAGCGCTATCACACAGTCATTCAGAACAACTGGTGCTCTCGTGCATGCTTCAGTGTTGCTTTCCTCAAAGCGTGCAGAAATGGCGTTAAGCTCGTCTGGTCGGCTCGCGTCACTGTGCAGCTCACGTCTGGGTTTCCCTTTGTAGTCCGTAATATTCTTTTAAGCCCTGCTACATCTGACGAACGTCAGAGCCGGTGTAGTAGGATTCAATCTTAATCCTGCATTGACGCTTTTCTTGTTTGATGGTTCGTCTGAGGGGCTAGTGGGATTTCTTATAGGCATCCGGATTAGTGTCCCGCTCCTTGAAAGCGGCAGCTCTAGCCTTTAGCTCGATGCAGATGTTGCCTGTAATCCATGGCTTCTGGTTGGGATATGTACGTATGGTCGCTGTGGTGACGGTGTCATTGAATCACTTATTGATGAAGCCGATGACTGAGGTGGTATACTCCTGAATGCCATTGGAGGAATCATTGAACATATTCCAGTCTGTGCTTGCAAAATAGTCCTGTAGCATAGCATCCGCGCCATCTGACCACTTCCGTATTGAGCGAGTCCCTGGTACTTCCTTGCTTTAGTTTTTGAGCTTTGTATGCATCTCTGTGTGGAGAAAAGGTGGTCTAGGATTTTCTTTCTCTGGTTGCACATGTGACGTGTTGGTAAAAATTTGGTAAAACTGATTTAAATTTGCCTGGATTAAAGTCCCCGGCCACTCTGGGTGAGCATTTTCTTGTTTGCTTACGGCCTTATAGAGTTGGTTGAGTGCGGTCTTAGTGCCAGCGTCAGTCTGTGGTGGAAAATAGGTGGCTACGAATAATATAGATGAGAACTCTCTTGGTAGATAGTGTGGTCTACAGCTTATCATAAGGTACTCTACCTCAGGTGAGAAATACCTCGAGACGTTTTTAATATGACATTGCGCTCCAGCTGTTTTTGACAAAAAGACACACACCCCCACCCTCGTCTTACCAGACATAGCTTCTCTGTTCTGCTGGTGAAAATCCCTCCAGCTCTATATGTTCCGTGTTTTCATTCAGCCATGACTCGGTGAACATTATATTACAGTTCTTAATGTCTCGTTGGTAGGATAATCATAATCGTAAGTCATCCATCTTATTTTCCAATGATTGCATATTAGCAAGTAGAATTGATGGCAATGGGAGTTTACTCGCTTGCCTATGGATTCGCAGAAGGTAGCCTGATCTACGTCCTCTTTTCCTCTGTCTTTTCTTCACACAAATTACGTGGATCTGGGCCTGTTCCCGTTAGAGCAGTATATCTTTCTCATCGGACTCATTAAAGGAAAAAGCTTCTTCCAATCCGTGGTGAGTAATCCCATGTCCAGAAGTTATTTTCGGGCATAAGAGATGGTAGCTGCAACATTATGTACAAAATAAGTACAAAAACAAGTTACAAACAATGCAAAAAAATATATACAAAATTGCACAATTGATTACGGGCATGTAAAACATCAGCTATCCTCTTCTGCTCCATTTGATCAATTAGAGCAATTGTTTTGATCTTCCTTAAGTTAAGCCGAAGAAAGTTGTAGTTTAACTAGCTAGTTCATGTGTCGGGTTAGGGTTAGGAGGAGTGGGTAAACTAGCTAGTTCATGGGTCGGATTAGGGTAAGGAAGATTAGGTTAGCTAGTTAGTTCATGTGTCAGGTTAGGAGAATTGAGTTAACTAGCTAGTTCAAGTGTCAGGTTAGGGTTATGAGGATTGGGTTGAATAGCTAGTTCGTGTGTCAGGTTTGGTTTAGGAGGATTGGGTTAGCTAGCTAGTTAATATTTTGGGTTAGGATTAGGAGGAGTGGGTTAACTAGCTTGTTCATGTGTCAGGTTAAGCTAGTTTGTTCATGTGTCAGGTTATATTTAGAAGGAGTAGGTTAGTTTGCTAGTTCATGTGCCAGGATAGGATTAGGAATAGAAGGAGTGGATTAGCTAGATAGTTCATGTGTCAGGTTAGAATTAGGGTAAGGAGTGGGTTAGCTAGTTGGTTCAGGTTTGGATGTGGCTTACCAGGTTAGTGGAGTCCAGCCATACTCCCTCTGACAGTTTAAAGTTGATTCCCTCTCCCTCCCTCCCACCATATCTTTCTCTTTCCCTCCCTCCCTCCCACTCTTTTTCCCTCTCTGTCTTTCTCTCCTCAGGTTTCCCCCGGAGCACTTTAGGAAGAAATTCGAAGTCAGGAAAACCAACGCTCCCGGTAGAGATGGTGACATTTACAAGTATGTGTGAATGTGTGTGTGTAGGTGTGGCTTGCTCTAAATCGTTAGCCTAGTGTGATTACCACAGGACTCAACCACCACTACCACAGGCAGCGTGTGTGTGTGTGAATATTGTCTGATATTGTATTGCAGTGAATTCAAAGGGCAACCGGATTGGGACTCGAACCGGGACCCAGTCTGTCATTCCAATACCTTAGCCATTCCGTCAAGCGGTATGAATTGTATAACAAGTTTGCTGGTGTTGTACTAAGGAACTTGAGTTTGTGTGTGTGTATGTGTATGTGTGTGTGTGTGTGTGTGTTTTAGAAGGCTAATACACTACAAATTAAAAGTCAAATATTACGGTAGGTATTAAGGTATGACATTACAACACAATTTCACACTCAGTTCGTGTAAATACGTACAAAAAGAATTTCATCAGATGGCGTGCGTTTTTTGTGGCTTAATTTTTGTGGCTTAAATACATTTCTTGGGGCAAACTTCGGAACAACCTTTTGAAAAATATTAGAGCAATGCATGTTGGGCCGTGGTGTTCTTCATTGCCTTTTTTTGTGTCCCACATTTATATAAAAAAACAAAGTGATAACAACCCAATAGTGATAATCAACCAGGTTGTCACCAAAATAATTATTATATGATAATATCCCTATGTAGGTTTTTTTATTATGAATGCCAATAATGTTTTCAATGCTTGTTTTCGCTTAATACTTTGGGAAACTCATGCACTTGTAGTCAGAAAGGCCATTTTTTCATGTAGGCAACAGTAGGCCGACATGATTTTCTTCATAACCAATTCCATATTTGTGGACTCTACATTACACAATATTCTTCATAATGCATTTCATTCAAGGTTACACTTTTATCATATACTCTAGCAGTCAACATTTTGGATAAACATACTCATTCAAAGGTTTTTCTTTATTTTTACTATTTTCTACATTGTAGAATAATAGTTAAGACATCAAAACTATTAAATAACACACATGGAATCATGTAGTAACCAAAAAAGTGTTAAACATGTCAAAATATATTTTATATTTGAGATTCTTCCAATAAATCACCCTTTGCCTTGATGATAGCTTTGCACATTCTTGGTATTCTCTCAACCAGCTTTACCTGGAATGCTTTTTCTAACCATCTTGAATAAGTTCCCACATATGCTGAGCACTTGTTGGCTGCTTTTCCTTCACTCTGCGGTCCACCTCATCCAAAACCATCTCAATTGGGTTGTGGTCGGGTGATTGTGGAGGCAAGGTCATCTGATGCAGCACTCCATCACTCTCCTTCTTGTTCAAATAGCCCTTACACAGCCTGGAGGTGTGTTGGGTCTTGTCCTGTTGAAAACAAATGATAGTCCCACTAAGCGCAAACCAGATGGAATGGCTTATTGCTGCAGAATGCTGTGATTGTCATGCTGGTTTAGTATGCCTTGAATTCTAAATAAATCACAGATGGTGTCCCCAGCAAAGCAGCCCCATAACTTCTCTTCCATGCTTCACAGTGGGAACCACACATACAAAGACCTTCCATTCACTTTGCATCTCACAACGACATGGCAGTTGCAACCAAAAATCTCAAATTTTGACTCATCAGACCAAAGGACAGATTTACACTGGTCTAATGTCCATTGCTCATGTTTTTGGCACAAGCAAGTCTTTTATTTTTATTGGTGTCCTTCAGTAGTGGTTTCTTTGCAGCAATTCGACCTGGAAGGCCTGATTCACGCAGTCTCCTCTGAACAGTTGGTGTTGAGATGTGTCTGTTACTTGAACTCTGTGAAGCATTTATTTGGGCTGCAATATCTGAGGCTGGTAACTCTAATTAACTTATGTGCAGCAGAGGTAACTCTGCGTCTTCCTTACCTGTGGCGATCCTCATGAGAGACAGTTTCATCATAGCGTTTGATGGTTTTGGCGACTGCACTTGAAGTTCTTGAAATTTTCCAGATTGACTGACATTAGTTTCTTAAAGTAATAATGGACTGTTGTTTCTCTTTGGTTATTTGAGCTGTTCTTGCCATAATATGGACTTGGTCTTTTGCCAAAAATCTTCTATATACCACCCCTACCTTTTCACAACGCAACTGATTGGCTCAAACACATTAGGAAAGAATGAAATTCCACAAATTAACCTGTTAATTGAAATGCATTCCATGTGACTACCTGATGAAGCTGGTTGAGAGAATGCCAAGAGTGTGCAAAGCTGCCATCGAGGCAAAGGTGGTGGCTACTTTGAAGAATCTCAAATTCATTACAGATATGTTTTAATTGATCAGTCCAGACTCGTTATAGATATGTCTTAATTGATCAGTCCAGATTCGTTGCAGATATGTCTTAATTGATCAGTCCAGACTCGTTATAGTTGTAAATACCATGGAGTTGCACCAGTGGAATTTAAACCAAACAGTTTTTTTTTTTGCAGTTCTTCTGTTTCCCCACATGTATTGATTGATTAATTTCCCATCGTGTAAATGTATTCCCATTGCCCAATCAAATACTTTAATCGATACCCCAAAAATCAGCTTTTTAATTCAACCCTCATAAAATCAGACATAGAACCAGTATCCCAAAGTATTAAGTCTGAGAAAACAGAATTGGCATGAATTAAAAACAAACAAATGTAGGGCTACTAATACAGTGCCTTGCGAAAGTATTCGGCCCCCTTGAACTTTGCGACCTTTTGCCACATTTCAGGCTTCAAACATAAAGATATAAAACTGTATTTTTTTGTGAAGAATCAACAACAAGTGGGACACAATCATGAAGTGGAACGACATTTATTGGATATTTCAAACTTTTTTAACAAATCAAAAACTGAAAAATTGGGCGTGCAAAATTATTCAGCCCCTTTACTTTCAGTGCAGCAAACTCTCTCCAGAAGTTCAGTGAGGATCTCTGAATGATCCAATGTTGACCTAAATGACTAATGATGATAAATACAATCCACCTGTGTGTAATCAAGTCTCCGTATAAATGCACCTGCACTGTGATAGTCTCATCATGAAGAACAAGGAACACACCAGGCAGGTCCGAGATACTGTTGTGAAGAAGTTTAAAGCCGGATTTGGATACAAAAATATTTCCCAAGCTTTAAACATCCCAAGGAGCACTGTGCAAGCGATAATATTGAAATGGAAGGAGTATCAGACCACTGCAAATCTACCAAGACCTGGCCGTCCCTCTAAACTTTCAGCTCATACAAGGAGAAGACTGATCAGAGATGCAGCCAAGAGGCCCATGATCACTCTGGATGAACTGCAGAGATCTACAGCTGAGGTGGGAGACTCTGTCCATAGGACAACAATCAGTCGTATATTGCACAAATCTGGCCTTTATGGAAGAGTGGCAAGAAGAAAGCCATTTCTTAAAGATATTCATGAAAAGTGTTGTTTAAAGTTTGCCACAAGACACCTGGGAGACACACCAAACATGTGGAAGAAGGTGCTCTGGTCAGATGAAACCAAAATTGAACTTTTTGGCAACAATGCAAAACGTTATGTTTGGCGTAAAAGCAAAACAGCTGAACACACCATTTGTCTTCCAACAAGACAATGATCCAAAACATAAAGCAAAATCTACAATGGAATGGTTCAAAAATAAACATATCCAGGTGTTAGAATGGCCAAGTCAAAGTCCAGACCTGAATCCAATCAAGAATCTGTGGAAAGAACTGAAAACTGCTGTTCACAAATGCTCTCCATCCAACCTCAATGAGCTTGAGCTGTTTTGCAAGGAGGAATGGGAAAAAATGTCAGTCTCTCGATGTGCAAAACTGATAGAGACATACCCCAAGCGACTTACAGCTGTAATCGCAGCAAAAGGTGGCGCTACAAAGTATTAACTTAAGGAGGCTGAATAATTTTGCACGCCCAATTTTTCAGTTTTTGATTTGTTAAAAAAGTTTGAAATATCCAATAAATGTCGTTCCACTTCATGATTGTGTCCCACTTGTTGTTGATTCTTCACAAAAAAATACAGTTTTATATCTTTATGTTTGAAGCCTGAAATGTGGCAAAAGGTCGCAAAGTTCAAGGGGGCCGAATACTTTCGCAAGTCACTGTATATTATCAATATCTCAGTGACAACCTGGTTGATTAACAATATTGGGTTGTTATCACATTAGTTTTTTTTATATAAATGTGGGACACAAGGCAGTGTAGAACACCATTGCCCATCATTCATTGCTCTAATAACTTTCAAAAGGTTGTTCCGAAGTCTGAACACCAAAAATGTATTTTCCAATGAATGAAGTTGCACAAAAATGTGTTTATTTTCCTACGAATTAAGCATCACAAAAATGCCCCAAAAACAACATTTTGGACAAATTTGCACCAATTGAGTGTGAGATTGTCATTATTGTTATTATTATTTCTAAGATAGATAATGTTAAACAATATTCCACTTCTCTCTGTCTCTCTCTTTTCCTCTCTCTCCACCTCTCTCTAGGGTTGATTGGAGGTTTTGTCACGCCTGCTTTGACAGACTGGCCAGAGCTCAGGTCTCAACAGTTTGGCAATTATCCTCTAACACACACACACACACACACACACACACACACACACACACACAGCCTGCATGTCAATGCGTCAATGACAGGAGATGGAGATAGGCTGTCTGTATTTCTCCACTCTCTCAATCTCTCTCTCTCATTAGTGTGTGTGTGTGTAAGGGGTTTGGTTGGTTGGGAATAACTGTAGAGGTGTGAAACTCTGGAGACCTGTGTAGCTCAGTTGGTAGTCCATGGGGCTGGCAGTGCCAGGGTTATGAGTTCAATTCCCATGGGGGACTAGTATGACCACATATGACTCACTACTGTCAGTTGCTCTGGAGAAGAGTGTCTGCTAAATTTCTAATGTTTCAGTCTGACATACCAGGCTGGTCACAAGAAAAGCACAGTTGATTTTGGACATTTGAAAAAGTCCTGAGGATGTCGATATATAGAATGCATTTGTAGTTGTTCACCCCCATAAAAGAACAATGGCACTGGGCTTGAACTCAGAGAGCACGGCTTAGATCACACTTGTCTAACAAGCAGGGAGAGTGCTTGATAATACTTAATGGAAGCAAAAAATTACTTTTAGTATCAAGCCTTCCCCAAACCATAGCCCTAACTTTAACCATTCTGAATTAATACCAAAACTTAACCCTTTGTGTTGTTTCTGTTTTTAACTCTGTAACCACGTGGAATGAATGGGCAGAAAATCGCCTTTCATCCAATTGTGGCAAATTCCGAATTGAAAGTATAAAATCAGGTTGAATATACCATCCATCTTAAGCCTTTCCAGACACACACACATGCATGCACGCACACACACACACACAGACACACACACACACACACACACACACACACACACAAACACACACACACACACACACACACACACACACACAGAAGCAATTGCAAAATTGGGGCAACAGAAATTAAAGCTTGATCACAAGGAAAGGGAATAGAAACATGAGCCATTCGATAAAGAAACATCTGGAAGCACTCCAAATCCAGTTGGGCCATCCTCAACAAAGTTTGATCTTAGTCAGAACAGCCGGCTTGTACCGCCTTTCAATGAAAAAGAGCTGGATATATAATAATCTCTGTTTGAGCAGATTGCCACATCAATAAAGTGGCCGCGAGATGTTTGGTCAAGGCTCCTCCAAAGTATTCTTGTGAGAAAGGCTAAAAGTGTATGCCGCTTTATCTCTTGACCAGTGTCTTGACTCTCTCTCCGTGGTGAATATTGAAGTGGTGAATATCGAAAGGACCCATCAGCAAATGTTTGACGATAGCCAGACCCCCCCCCCCCTTTCAACCACAGGAGAGGACACGGGGGAGTTTGGCTTGTTTTATGACATAAATACTTTGCAGAAACTCTCCCTTTGTCTCCGCAGAAATGGAAGGCTTAAAACAGAGAGACTTTGCCGCCAAAACCCCAACATCTAAAAGTGGATAATGAAGCAATATTTCTAACATAAAGAATGTGAGAAATGGTCGGTGGGGATATAAAGAACAATCCTGTCAGTGTTTATTATTTTGTGATATTATTAAGGATGGTATAACTAAATAACTGTATCTCTGAGGGTGTACAGTACACATTCTAGTTGTCTGGTTCACATTTAAATGTTGTATAAAAATTATTAAGTATGACAAAATGCTTTAAAAGATAAAAATGTGATTTTAGACTTCTAAAGGAGATAATGGCTTTTCATATAATTGTATTTATTTTTATTTCACCTTTATTTAACCAGCTAGGCTAGTTGAGAACAAGTTCTCATTTACAACTGCGACCTGGCCAAGATAAAGCACAGCAGTACAACAGACAACAACACAGAGTTACACATGGAATAAACAAACATACAGTCAATAATACAGTAGAAAAAGTCTATATGCAGTGTCATGACGTTGGCCTGGGGGTAGGTTTATGACAGTCATAAATACCTCTTCCCATCTTTGTCCTCTCTCTACCCTACTGATGTGAAAACCCCTTGGTTAACATAGAGGTTCTGGGAACATCAGAATATGGGGGGAAATTAACTATATTCTGGTAATCTGACCAATTGAACATATGCGGTGGTACTTAATGAATATGATGGCAGTTCGGTTGTCATCTGAGTCATTCTCATCAATGATAAGATGACAAACTCTACAGTGGAAAGTCTGCACATTGTAGTTATCGGATTCACATGGAATTATTATTCAATTTAAATGTTTGAATACAACATTATTGGTGAGAGATTTGGGTTTTCATAAGGTTAGGGCTCTGCTCAGTCAGTGGCCCGCCCCTGTGAAGGGGCGGTTAATAAAAGTTATAAAACTTTTCAAACACGCCCTCCTCTCCCTTCCTATATAAAGCCTTGACGACAATATAACCTCCTGTTCCAAGTACGTGAGGTCTTCAGCCTCTGCGTTAAAAGGACTAACATGTCAACTACAGAACTAAGCCAAACTCATCGTGAGCTTTGGTTGCGAATGGTATGAACTTTGAACTGTTATTCACTGCAGAAATTATACCTCCTAGCCGTTGAGTAAGCACCAGCAAACGCAGGCTAGGATAGAACAGACAGAGTATCCCGTCTACCACATAACGACGTTACTACAAAGTATCCAATTGACCACCTGAGACATTCTTCAAAGGACAAAGAACTCGGTTTGGTAACACGGCCTTCCATCTACCACCAACCTACCGAAGCGCAGCTCAGAGTAAATACAGTGCCTTGCGAAAGTATTCGGCCCCCTTGAACTTTGCGACCTTTTGCCACATTTCAGGCTTCAAACATAAAGATATAAAACTGTATTTTTTTGTGAAGAATCAACAACAAGTGGGACACAATCATGAAGTGGAACGACATTTATTGGATATTTCAAACTTTTTTAACAAATCAAAAACGGAAAAATTGGGCGTGCAAAATTATTCAGCCCCCTTAAGTTAATACTTTGTAGCGCCACCTTTTGCTGCGATTACAGCTGTAAGTCGCTTGGGGTATGTCTCTATCAGTTTTGCACATCGAGAGACTGAATTTTTTTTCCCATTCCTCCTTGCAAAACAGCTCGAGCTCAGTGAGGTGGATGGAGAGCATTTGTGAACAGCAGTTTTCAGTCCACAGATTCTCGATTGGATTCAGGTCTGGACATTGACTTGGCCATTCTAACACCTGGATATGTTTATTTTTGAACCATTCCATTGTAGATTTTGCTTTATGTTTTGGATCATTGTCTTGTTGGAAGACAAATCTCCGTCCCCGTCTCAGGTCTTTTGCAGACTCCATCAGGTTTTCTTCCAGAATGGTCCTGTATTTGGCTCCATCCATCTTCCCATCAATTTGAACCATCTTCCCTGTCCCTGCTGAAGAAAAGCAGGCCCAAACCATGATGCTGCCACCACCATGTTTGACAGTGGGGATGGTGTGTTCAGCTGTGTTGCTTTTACGCCAAACATAATGTTTTGCATTGTTGCCAAAAAGTTCAATTTTGGTTTCATCTGACCAGAGCACCTTCTTCCACATGTTTGGTGTGTCTCCCAGGTGGCTTGTGGCAAACTTTAAACAACACTTTTCATGGATATCTTTAAGAAATGGCTTTCTTCTTGCCACTCTTCCATAAAGGCCAGATTTGTGCAATATACGACTGATTGTTTTCCTATGGACAGAGTCTCCCACCTCAGCTGTAGATCTCTGCAGTTCATCCAGAGTGATCATGGGCCTCTTGGCTGCATCTCTGATCAGTCTTCTCCTTGTATGAGCTGAAAGTTTAGAGGGACGGCCAGGTCTTGGTAGATTTGCAGTGGTCTGATACTCCTTCCATTTCAATATTATCGCTTGCACAGTGCTCCTTGGGATGTTTAAAGCTTGGGAAATATTTTTGTATCCAAATCCGGCTTTAAACTTCTTCACAACAGTATCTCGGACCTGCCTGGTGTGTTCCTTGTTCTTCATGATGCTCTCTGCGCTTTTAACGGACCTCTGAGACTATCACAGTGCAGGTGCATTTATACGGAGACTTGATTACACACAGGTGGATTGTATTTATCATCATTAGTCATTTAGGTCAACATTGGATCATTCAGAGATCCTCACTGAACTTCTGGAGAGAGTTTACTGCACTGAAAGTAAAGGGGCTGAATAATTTTGCACGCCCAATTTTTCAGTTTTTGATTTGTTAAAAAAGTTTGAAATATCCAATAAATGTCGTTCCACTTCATGATTGTGTTTCACTTGTTGTTGATTCTTCACAAAAAAATACAGTTTTATATCTTCATGTTTGAAGCCTGAAATGTGGCAAAAGGTCGCAAAGTTCAAGGGGGACGAATACTTTCGCAAGGCACTGTACATGCTTGACCTCTCCCCTCTCTCCGGCCCAAACAACTTAGTCTTGACATAGAACAGATACTGCAACCCTGCCACAGTATTATACAAAAATAACATTCTGATGAGAAGTAACTTACAAACATATGATGAATATAAAACATCTTACCTATGTTACCAACCAATTCTGATTATTCCCCAACACCACTCCTGGCTAGCTTTTCCATCCTGGAGCAAGCACCAATTAGCCTGAAGCTAGCCCGGCCAGGGCTCCTGTTTTACCACCGAAGCCCACTCCTGGGCTATAATATCCAGACCCCTTCTACTGCCGGTACAGTGCATTGAACCCCGCCGTTCCTCTACGACTGGAATACCGACATAATCTCACCGAGGATTCCAACAGGCCCCTCAGGAGCGACGTCTGCTGAAGGCCCATTCTGCTAACCTGCTAGGCCTGCTAGCTACCTAGAGCTACCTGGAACCCTACTAATTCCACGACTGGTCTATCGACGTCACAGCACGAAGAGGCAAAAACAGACTTACCCCCATCGCGACGTCCCCCAATGGCTAACTTGCTAGCCCCGGTCTGCTAACTGCTAGCTTGCCTGCCCCTGGTTTGCTAACTGCTATCTGCCTGCCCCTATCTGCCTGCCCCATCACCTGGTTTAAACGTCTCTAGAGACTATATCTCTCCCATCATTACTCAATGCCTAGGTTTACCTCCAATGTACTCACATCCTACCTTACCTTTGTCTGTACACTATGCCTTGAATCTATGCTATCGAGCCCAGACACCTGCTCCTTTAACTCTTTGTTCTGAACATGCTAGACGGCAAGTTCGTATAGCCTTTAGCCGTACCCTTATCCTACTTCTCCTTTGTTCCTCTGGCGATGTAGAGGTTAATCCAGGTCCTGCAGTGCCTAGCCCCACGCCCACTCCCCAGGTGCTCTCATTTGTTGACTTGTAACCGTAAAAGCCTTGGTTTCTTACATGTTAACATTAGAAGCCTGCTCCCTAAGTTTGTTTTACTCACTGCTTTAGCACACTCTGCCAACCCGGATGTCTTAGCCGTGTCTGAATCCTGGCGTACGAAAACCACCAAAAACCCTGAAATATCCATCGCTAACCATAACATTTTCCGCCAAGATATAACTGCTAAAGGGGGCGGTGTTGCAATCTACTGCAAAGATAGTACTACAGAACTCTGCAGGCTATCCACGTCTGTACCCAAACAATTCGATCTTCTACTTCTAAAAATGCACCTTTCCAGAAACAAGTCTCTCACTGTTGCCGCTTGCTATAGAGCTCCCTCTGCCCACAGCTGTGCCCTCAATACCATATGTGAATTGATTGCCCCCCATCTATCTTCTGAGCTCGTGCTACTAGGTGACCTAAACTGGGACATGCTTAACACCCCGGCCATCCTAAAATCTAAGCTTGATGCCCTCAATCTCACACAAATTATCAATGAACCTACCAGGTACAACTCCAAATCTGTAAACATGGGCACCCTCATAGATGACATCCTAGCTAACTCGCCCTCCAAATACACCTCTGCTGTTTTCAATCAAGATCTCAGCGATCACTGCCTCATTGCCTGCATCCGTAATGGGTCTGCGACAAAACGACCTCCCCTCATCACTGTCAAACGCTCCCTAAAACACTTCTGCGAGCAGGCCTTTCTAATCGACCTGGTCAGGGTATCCTGGAATGACATTGACCTCATCCCGTCAGTAGATGATGCCTGGCTATTCTTTAAAAGTGCCTTCCTCACCATCTTAAATAAGCATGCCCCATTCAAACAATGTAGAACTAAGAATAGATATAGTCCTTGGTTCACTCCAGACCTGTCTGCCCTTGACCAGCACAAAAACATCCTGTGGCGTTCTGCATTAGCATCGAATAGCCCCCATGATATGCAACTTTTCAGGGAAGTTAGGAACAAATATACACAGGCAGTTAGGAAAGCTAAGGCTAGCTTTTTCAAAACAGAAATTTTCATCCTGTAGTACTAACTCAAAAAAGTTCTGGAACACTGTAAAGTCCATGGAGAATAAGAGCACCTCCTCCCAGCTGCACACTGCTCTGAGGCTAGGAAACACTGTCACCACCGATAAATCCACTGTAATTGAGAATTTTAATAAGAATTTCTCTACGGCTGACCATGCTTTCCACCTGGCTACCCCTACCCCGGTCAACAGCCCAGCACCCTCCACAGCAACCCGCCAAAGCCCTCACCATTTCTCCTTCACCCAAATCCAGATAGCTGCTGTTCTGAAAGAGCTGCAAAATATGGACCCCTACAAATCAGCCAGGCTAGACAATCTGGACCCTTTCTTTATAAAACTATATGCGGAAATTGTTGCAACCCCTATTACTAGCCTGTTCAACCTCTCTTGCGTATTGTCTGAGATTCCCAAAGATTGGAAAGCTGCTGCGGTCTTCCACCTCTTCAAAGGGGGTTGACTCTAGACACTCTAGACCCAAACTGCTACAGACCTATATTTATCCTACCCTGTCTTTCTAAAGTCTTCGAAAGCCAAGTTAACAAACAGATTACCAACCATTTTGAATCCCACGTACCTTCTCCGCTATGCAATCTGGTTTCAGAGCTGGTCATAGGTGCACCTCAGCCACACTCAAGGTCCTGAAAGACATCATAACCGCCATCAATAAGAGACATTACTGCACGGCCATATTCATCGACCTGGCCAACGCTTTCGACTTTGTCAATCACCACATTCTTATTGGCAGACTCGACCGCCTTGGTTTCTCAAATGATTGCCTCGCCTGGTTTACCAACTACTTCTCTGATAGAGTTCAGTGTGTCAAATCGGAGGACCTGTTGTCCGAACCTCTGGCAGTCTCTATGGGGGTGCCACAGGGTTCAATCCTCGGGCCGACTTTCTTCTTTGTATACAACAACAATGTTGCTCTTGTTGCTGGTGATTCTCAGATAAACCTCTACGCAGACAACACCATTCTGTACACTTCTGGCTCCTCTTTGGACACTGTGTTAACTAACCTCCAGATGAGCTTCAATGCCATACAACTCTCCAACCGTGGCCCCCAACTGCTCTTAAACGCAAGTACAACTAAATGCATGCTATTCAACCGATCACAGCCCGCACCTCCTCGCCCATCCAGCATCACTACTCTGGACGGCTCTGAATACGTGGACAACTACAAATACCTAGGTGTCTGGTTAGACTGTACACTCTACTTCCAGACTCACATTAAGCATCTCCAATCCAAAATTACATCTACAATAAATCATCCTTCACTCATGCTGCCAATCATACCCTCGTAAAACTGACCATCCTACCGATCCTCGACTTCGGTGATGTCATCTATAAAATAGCCTCCAACATTCTACTCAACAAACCGGATGCAGTCTATCACAGTGCCATCCGTTTTGTCACCAAAGCCCCATACACTACCCACCATTGCAACCTGTACACTCTCGTTGGTTGGCCCTCGCTTCATACTCGTTGCCAAACCCACTGGCTACAGGTTATCTACAAGTCTCTGCTAGGTAAAGCCCCGCCTTGCTAGGTAAAGCCCAGTAAAGCCCTGCCTAAAGCCCCGCCTTATCTCAGCTCACTGGTCACCACCAGCAGGTTTTTCTCACTGGTCACCCCCAAAGCCAATTCCTCCTTTGGTCGTCTTTCCTTCCAGTTCTCTGCTGCCAATGACTGGAACGAACTGCAAAAAATCTCTGAAGCTGGAAACACTTATCTCCCTCACTAGCTTTAAGCACCAGCTGTCAGAGCAGCTCACAAATTACTGCACCTGTACATAGCTCATCTATAATTTATCCCAAACAACTACCTCTTTCCCTAATGTATTTATTTATTTATTTTGCTCCTTTGCACCCCATTATTTATATTTCTACTTTGCACATTGTTCCACTGTAAATCTACCATTCCAATGTTTTACTTGCTATATTGTATTTACTTCGCCACCATGGCCTTTTTTTGCCTTCCCTCCCTTATCTCACCACATTTGCTCACATTGTATATAGACTTATTTTTCTACTGTATTATTGACTGTATGTTTTGTTTATTCCAAGTGTAACACTGTGTTGTTGTTTTTGTCGCACTGCTTTGCCTTATCTTGGCCAGGTCGCAGTTGCAAATGAGAACTTGTTCTCAACTAAAAAATAATAAATAAAATAAATAAAAAAATATTTGTGCTACCCATGACTGTGTTTTTGTATTTTAATATATACAGTTGCTTGCGAAAGTATGCACGCGCCTTGGCATTTTCCTATTTTGTTACTTTACAACCTGGAATTGAAAAAATATTTTTGGGGGGTTTGTATGATTTGGTTTACATAACATGGCTACCACTTTGAAGATGCTAAATATTTTTTATTGTGAAACAAGCAAGAAATAACTATTCACCCCCCCAAAGTCAATACTTTGTAGAGCCACCTTTTGCAGCAATTACAGCTGCAAGACTCTTGGGGTATGTCTCTATAAGCTTGACACATCTAGCCACTGGGATTTTTGCCCATTCTTCAAGGCAAATCTGTGCCAGCTCCTTCAAGTTGGATGGGTTAAGCTGGTGTACAGCAATCTTTAAGTCGTACCACAGATTCTCAATTGGTTTGAGGTCTGGGCTTTGACTACCCCATTCCAAGACATTTAAATGTTTCCCCTTAAACCACTAGAGTGTTGCTTTAGCAGTAGGCTTAGGGTCATTGTCCTGCTGAAAGGTGAACCTCCGTCCCAGTCTCAAATCTCTGGAAGACTGAAACAGGTTTCCCTCAAGAATTTCCCTATATTTAGCGGCATCCATCATTCCTTCACTTCTGACCAGTTTCCCATTCACTGCCGATGAAAAACAATCCCACCGCGTGATGCTGCCACCACCATGCTTCACTGTGGGGATGGTATTCTCGAGGTGATGAGAGATGTTAGGTTTGTGCCAGACATAGCGTTTTCCTTAGTGCCAAAAAGCTAATTTTAGTTTCATCTGACCAGAGTACTTTCTTCCATATGTTTGGGGAGTCTCCCACATGCCTTTTGGCAAACACCAAATGTTTAAGCAATGGCTTTTTTCTGGCCACTCTTCAGGCGGCAGGGTAGCCTAGTGATTAGAGCGTTGGGATAGTAACCGGGAGGTTGCAAGTTCAAATCCCCGAGCTGACAATGTACAAATCTGTCATTCAGCCCTGAACAGGCAGTTAACCCACTGTTCCTAGGCCGTCATTGAAAATAAGAATTTGTTTTTAACTGACTTGCCTAGTTAAATAAAGGTAAAATAAATAAATAAATAAAGCCCAGCTCTCTGTCCTATGGACAGATGCTTTGCAGCTCCTTCAGGGTTATCTTTGGTCTCTTTGTTGCCTCTCTGGTTAATGCCCACCTTGCCTGGTCCATGCGTTTTGGAGGGCGGCTCTCAATTGGCAGGTTTGTTGTAGTGCGTATTCTTTCCATTTTTTAATCATGGATTTAATGCATTCAGGTGGACTTTATTTAACTAATTGTGTGACTTCTGTAGGTAATTGGTTGCACCAGATCTTTTTTAAGGGCTTCATAGCAAGGGGGTGAATACATATACACGCACCACTTCTCTCTTTTTATTTATTTTTATTTATTGAAACAAATACTTTTTTTCATTATTCTTCACTAATTGGGACTATTTTGTGTATGTCCATTACATGAAATCCAAATAAGAATCCATTCAAACTACAGACTTTAATGCAACAAAATAGGAAAAATGCCTAGGGGGATGAATACTTTTGCAAGGCACTATACACATACATTTTAACATATATACATTTTAATATATATACAGTGGGGAGAACAAGTATTTGATACACTGACGATTTTGCAGGTTTTCCTACTGACAAAGCATGTAGAGGTCTGTAATTTTTGATCATAGGTACACTTCAACTGTGAGAGATGGAATCTAAAACAAAAATCCAGAAAATCACATTGAATCATTTTAAAGTAATTAATTTGCATTTTATTGCATAACATAAGTATTTGATCACCTACCAACCAGTAAGAATACCAGCTCTCAACGACCTGTTAGTTTTTCTTTAAGAGGCCCTCCTGTTCTCCACTCATTACCTGTATTAACTGCACCTGTTTGAACTCGTTACCTGTATAAAAGACACCTGTCCACACACTCAATCAAACAGACTCCAACCTCTCCACAATGGCCAAGACCAGAGAGCTGTGTAAGGACATCAGGGATAAAATCGTAGACCTGCACAAGGCTGGGATGGGCTACAGGACAATAGGCAAGCAGCTTGGTGAGAAGGCAACAACTGTTCGCGCAATTAATTAGAAAATGGGAGAAGTTCAAGATGACGGTCAATCACCCTCGATCTGAGGCTCCATGCAAGATCTCACCTCGATGGGGCATCAATGATCAGGAGGAAGGTGAGGGATCAGCCCAGCACTACACGGCAGGACCTGGTCAATGACCTGAAGAGAGCTGGGACCACAGTTTCAAAGAAAACCATTAGTAACACACTACGCCGTCATGGATTAAAATCCTGCAGCACACGCAAGGTCCCCCTGCTCAAGCCAGCACATGTCCTGGCCCGTCTGAAGTTTGCCAATGACCATCTGGATGATCCAGAGGAGGAATTGGAGAAGGCCATGTGGTCTGATGAGACAAAAATAGAGCTTTTTGGTCTAAACTCCACTCGCCGTGGTTGGAGCGAAGAAGAAAGTTGTGTACATCCCCATGAACACCATCCCAACCGTGAGGCATGGAGGTGGAAACATCATTCTTGTGGATGCTTTTCTGCAAAGGGGACAGGACGACTGCACCGTATTGAGGGGAGGATGGATGGGGCCATGTATGACGAGATCTTGGCCAACAACCTCCTTCCCTCAGTAAGAGCATTGAAGATGGGTCGTGGCTGGGTCTTCCAGCATGACAACTACCCGAAACACACAGCCAGGACAACTAAGGAGTGGCTCCGTAAGAAGTGGCCTAGCCAGTCTCCAGACCTGAACCCAATAGAAAATCTTTGGAGGGAGCTGAAAGTCCGTATTGCCCAGCGACAGCCCCGAAACCTGAAGGATCTGGAGAAGGTCTGTATGGAGGAGTGGGCCAAAATCCCTGCTGCAGTGTGTGCAAACCTGGTCAAGATCTACAGGAAATGTATGATCTCTGTAACTGCAAACAAAGGTTTCTGTACCAAATATTAAGTTCTGCTTTTCTGATGTATCAAATACTTAGTGGGGCAAATAAGTATTTAGTCAGCCACCAATTGTGCAAGTTCTCCCATTTAAAAAGATGAGAGAGGCCTGTAATTTTCATCATAGGTACACTTCAACTATGACAGACAAAATGAGAAAAAAAATCCAGAAAATCACATTGTAGGATTTTTATGAATTTATTTGCAAATTATGGTGGAAAATAAGTATTGGTGGAAAACCTGCAAAATCGTCATTGTATCAAATACTTATTCTCCCCACTGTATATATATTAACATGTATATATGTTAAAATGTATGTGCATAGTGCCTTGCAAAAGTATTCATCCCCCTAGGCATTTTTCCTATTTTGTTGCATTAAAGTCTGTAGTTTGAATGGATTCTTATTTGGAAAACCTGCAAAATCGTCAGTGTATCAAATACTTGTTCTCCCCACTGTAAGTATTTGATACATCAGAAAAGCAGAACTTAATATTTGCTACAGAAACCTTTGTTTGCAATTATAGAGATCATACGGTTCCTAAGATGAGATAAGAGATAAGATGAGAGCACCCCTCCAGCTAGGATGGAGTCCATCACTCATCAGCAGGCCAGGCTTGGTCCTGTTTGTGGGTGAGTCTCAGAAAGAGGGCCAGTTGTCTACAAATTCTATCTTTTGGGAGGGGCAGAAAACAGTTTTCAACCAGCGATTGAGTTGTGAGACTTTGCTGTAGAGCTCATCACTCCCCCTAACTGGGAGGGGGCCAGAGACAATTACTCGATGCCGACACATCTTTCTAGCTGATTTACACGCTGAAGCTATGTTGCGTTTGGTGACCTCTGACTGTTTCATCCTAACATCGTTGGTGCCGATGTGGATAACAATCTCTATACTCTCTACACTCGCCAGTTTTAGCTTTAGCCAGCACCATCTTCAGATTAACCTTAACGACGGTAGCCCTGCCCCCTGGTAAACAGTGTATGATCGCTGGATGATTCGTTTTAAGTCTAATACTGCGGGTAATGAAGTCGTTTGATGTATAAGACCCCGTAACGGGAGGAGTAGAGACCAGAGAAGACTCAGACTGACTGCTACTCGTTGCTTAATGGGGAAAACTGTAGAAAGTTTCTGTAGGCGGAATGTCGACACCGGTGGAGCATTCCTACAGCATTTCCCTCCAGAAGCCATGAAAAAGTTGTCCAGCTGTGGGGACTGTGCGAGGGGATTTATGTTACTACCTGTACTTATTGGTGGCACAGACGCTGTTTCATCCTTTCCTACACTGAAATGACCCTTGCCTAACGATTGCTATCCTCGCCGTAAGGCGATCGTTCTCCTGTATATTATGAGTACAGCGACTGCAATTAGAAGGAATCATGTTAATGTTACTACTTAGCGTCGGCTGTTGGAGGTCCTGACGAACCACGTCCAGATAACGCGGAGTGAAAAAGTTGAATGAAAAAAAGTTGAGTGAGGGAAAAACTAAAAATATAAACGGTAATTAAAAGAAAAAAATGTGAAGTTGTCAGGTAGCTAAGTAAGGTTGGCAACAAAACGCACAGCAACACGTAAACAAAATGTTGTCAGCAAAACAGTAGCCAACTGCTGCTTTCTGTGTATCAAAGCCCATGTTTACCACCTGCTTCATTCTTCAATCATACCTGTAGGTAAATTCATGTGTGCCTGACCTTGTATAAAAAGGGTCCTTCCCAGAATTTTTCTGCATATTTAAAGCCACTTTCCTGCAATTGATTATTGTTTCTCAACAGGGATTCCATGTTTACCTGCAGAACATAGTCTTTCTTAGGTTTTTGCTGGAATAAACTAAATTGCAAAAGTAGACTAGACTAGTTTTTCTGACTAGAATACTAACCTAACTCCTTCCCTCAAAGTCCCAACCACAGTAATTGATTCATAGGTCTGAAACCCAACCAACTCTGTGACTCAAAAACACCCTGCCCCCTCCCCTGACAACCCCATCCACAGTGACTGATTGACAGGCCAAACGATTAAATGGAAATTTCCCCCAAAATACTAAAAGACTCAAAGGTTCTCATAAGTATTGATCATATAGGCCTAGATGATATTAAAACATCTAAAAAACTGAATTCATATATAAAAATAAAAATAAACATTTTAAAAAAATATTTTACTCCCTTTTCTCCCCAATTTCGTGGTATCCAATTGTTAGTAATTACTATCTTGTCTCTTTTCATTTTTTATTATTATTTTCTACTCAGTACCACAACAAATTGTGCCAGTCTTGGAGATAAAGTCATTAAATTATTCAACATTTTAGCTGTGTATTTGGGATAGAATCAAGGCATTAGACTGCAAAAGAGGCCACCAAAACAGTGCTCGTTCATGCACTCAGCACGTAATTCCCTGGCCGGCTACTTTTCCTACTTGGCTGGCAACTTTTCCTACTTGGTTGTCTACTTTTCCTACTTGGTTGTCTACTTTTCCTACTTGGCTGGCTACTTCATGCACTTACCAAATACACTGCTCATTAGAACTCTAGATCCCTGTAGGCAAGAAAGCCACCACATTCAGAACACCCACCATGAGCGTGTTTAGACCTAGTTCCAACCCTGTTAAATCCTCTCTACAATACCCCCTAACAGCCTGATCTCTCTATAGAGTAACCTAGCAGGGCCCTTGTCTCCATATGAACTACGAAACCTGTAGCGTGTGTGTGTGTGTGTGTGTGTGTGTGTGTGTGTGTGTGTGTGTGTGTGTGAATTTGGTTGATTAGTCCAGGTTTAATGCAGCTGGTCGGGATAGCCTGAGGACATCTAACAGCACTATTGTAGGAAGACAGGGAGAGGGATGCAGGGGTAAATACAAAAAGGGAGGGGTGAGAGAGAGTATAGAGAGGGCAACGGAGTGAGAGAGAGGGGAAGATAAAGTGTTTATGTTAATATGGTTAATTAAAAGCAGAGAGAAAGATAATGTGTTCATGTTAATATGGTTAATTAAAAGCAGAGGGATCAGCACTGGGCTCTAGCAGCGACAGATATGACCTAGGGCAATACACAGACATACACAGAACTCTGTGATGGACAGCCAGGATAGTAGATAAACGTAGCATACATTATCTAGACATAGCCTGGGTAATATACAACATCTAGACACAGCCTGGGTAACATACAGTATCTGGACATAGCCTGGGTAATATACAACATCTAGACACAGCCTGGGTAACATACAACATCTAGACATAGCCTGGGTAATATATAACATCTAGACACAGCCTGGGTAATATACAACATCTAGACACAGCCTGGGTAACATACAACATCTAGACATAGCCTGGGTAACATACAACATCTAGACATAGCCTGGGTAATATATAACATCTAGACACAGCCTGGGTAATATACAACATCTAGACATAGCCTGGGTAATATACAACATCTAGACACAGCCTGGGTAATATACAACATCTAGACATAGCCTGGCTAATATACAACATCTAGACACAGCCTGGGAAACATACCGTAGTTCTACGTATTCTGGGTAACATACAGCAGAGACATAGCCTGGGGAACATACTGTTGTTAGATGTATTCTGGGTAACATTCCGTAGTTAGACACGGCCTGGATAACATACATTAGAGATATAGTGCATTCAGAAAGTCTTCAGACACCTTGAATTTTTTAAGGTTTTGTAAGAGCCTTATTCTAGAACTAATAAAATAAACACAAATATTCAGCAATTACACACAATACCCCATAACGACAAAGCAAAAACATTTATAGAATATAGAATATATTATATAGAAAACATTTTTTTTTACTTAAGTATTCAGTATTCAGCTCAGGTGCATCATGTTTCCATTAATCACCCTTGATGTTTCCACAACTTCATTGGAGTCCACCTGTTGTAAATTCAATTGATTGGACATGATTTGGAAAGGCACACACCTGTCTACATATTGTCTGACCGTTGACAGTGCATGTCAGAGCAAAAACCAAGCCTTGAAGTCGAAGGAATTGTCCGAGACAGGATTGTGTCGAGGCACAGATCTGGTGAACGGTATCAACACATTTCTGCAGCACTGAAGGTCCCTAAGATCAGTGGCCTCCATCATTCTTAAATGGAAGTAATGTGGATCCACCAAGACTCTTCCTAGATCTGGCCACCCGGTCAAACTGAGCAATCAGGGGAGAAGGGCCTTGGTCAGGGAGGTAACCAAGAACCCGATGGTCACTCTCACAGAACTCTAGAGTTCCTCTGTAGAAATGGGAGAACCTTCCAGAAGGAATCATCTCTGCAGCACTCCAACAATCAGGCCTTTGTGGTAGAGTGGCCAGATGAAAGCCACTCCTCAGTAAAAGACATGACAGCCCGCTTGGAGTTTGTCAAAAGGCACCTAAAGACTCTCAGACCATGAGAAACAAGATTATCTGGATTGAAATCTTTGGCCTGAATGCCAAGCGCCATGTCTCGAGGAAACCTGGTACCATCCCTATGGTGAAGCATGGTGGTGTCAGAATCATGCTGTATGGATGTTTTTCAGCGGCAGGGACTGGGAGACTAGTCAGGATCAAGGCAAAGATGAATGGAGCAAAGTACAGAGAGACCATTGATGAAAACCTGATCCAGAGATCTCAGTAGCTCAGACTGGGGCGAAGGTTCACATTCCAACAGGACAATGACCCTAAGCACACAGCCAAGACGTCGCAGGAGTGGCTTCGGGACAAGTCTCTGAAAATCCTTGGATGGCCCAGGCAGGGACTTGAACACGATTGAACATCTCTGGAGAGACCTGAAAAAGCTGTGCAGCAAAACTCCCCATCCAACCTGACAGAGCTTGAGAGGATATGCAGTGAAGAATAGGAGAAACTCCCCAGATACAGGTGTGCCAACTTTGTAGCGTCATACCCAAGAAGACTCTAGGCTGTAATCCCTGCCAAATGTGTTTCAACAAAGTACTGAGTAAAGGGTCTGAGTACTTATGTAAATGTAATATTATTTTTTTCTTTTTAGAAATTAGCAAAAAAAAAAAAAAATTGTTTTACTGTTTTTGCCTGGTCATTATGTGCTATTGTGTGTAGATTGAGTATTTGTAAATCAATTTTAGAGTAAGTCTGTAACATAACAAAATGTGGAAAAGTCAGGGGATTTGGATATTTTCCAAATCACTGTATACAGTACTTAAAAAAAAAATCACTGTTGCCCGGGGACATTCAGACAAGTCTTATGAGGCATCTTAGAGCAAAACAACCAAGATGCTCCCGAGAGTCTCATCTTTCCATAGAGGGGAAATAGTTTGTAGGCCAAACCGATCGGCCGCTATGGATGTTTTCATGAGAAGACCAATTTTGGGGGTGTCTCATGGTCTGACAAGCACCGCTCTAGCTCTTTCATCACAGATGTGGAAGTGTGACATTGGTGGATGGATCCAATGCAACAAAAAAAACTAGATATTTAGCTTAAACTGACAGATTTTTATGGGGATTGTTGTATTACGCTAATTAGATTGTACGCGGCCTGTGGCATCGACCTTAGACAAGCTTAACTAACTAACCCTAGAGAAAGATAGAGATATGACAATGTTCCCGACATCGACATGGATTTCTTTAAACTTGTCAGATAGGATACTGCTGATACAGGCGTGCAGAATGCTAATTCATATATTTTCAATCAGAATGTTATTTATGAAGATTAATATTAGATTAAAGGAGTAAATCTGGTAGGCCTAAAACATTCTTCCTCACCTCAAGTTAAGCTGTCTGAGTCTGGTGCTCACTGCCTTCATAGGCCTACACTAGCTAAAGTCTAATAATATATAGCTGGTGCTCACTGCCTTCATAGGCTTGCAGTAGCTCAGTCTAATCATAGCCATACCGTACATAACATTCACAAAAAGTTCAACTTTATTAGGGTAATATCAAAAGTCACGTAATTGTTAATAGGGAAAATATGAACAATATAACCATGTGTATGTGACCAATAACATCTGCTAACCATGTGACCAATAACATCTGCTAACCATGTGTATGTGACCAATAGCATATGTTAACCATGTGTATGTGACCAATAAAATATGATTGGATTTTATTTAAATTCGCTGCATTGAATTAAGTTTTGCATCCTGTCCTCTTTGGTTTTTCCTTGTCATGGTTTGAGTGGCATAGTAGGCCTACTGGTAATTATATATTATTGATTCAAACACAAAGTTACAGCTGGAACTTAAAATAGCCAATGAAAATGTCTCAACAGAATGAAACCTTAAAAAAAGCTTTGAACAGACCAGGCCTATATTGCAGTTATTACAATTAAAGGTCATTGGCCTACCATAGGTCTACCAAACATAGGTCTACCCAATATAGGCCTACCCAACAAATGACAGCAATAGGCTAATGATATCTAGACACCCTAGAGTTGATGTCTGCGCCCCTGTGGAAATAAAATGTGCATAATCTAAAAATACCCATTAAAATATGTTGGTTCAAGCTAGAGATCTTTTTTTATTTTGCATTGGATGTTTCTCAATCCACTGGATCCGCCAATGTCGCACTTCCGCATCTTCGGTGAAAGGTGACAAAGCTGGAGCGATGTTTGTTAGACCATGAGACATCCCGAAACTCGGTCTTCTCACAAAATCGTCTGTAGCGTGCGAATGGTTTGGCCTACAAACTATCTATGGCAAGATGGATCTTACAAACACTTACATGTCGGTACGAACACGTACATGATGGTTGTTTTGCTCTAAGACGCCCACAGGCCTCACAAGACTCATCTGAAGGTCCCCTGGTACCAGTTGAACAAATTAATGGAAGTATACAGAGACTGTTTAAAGACAAAAAAGGTGTTAAAAACATGTAAAAATATAATAATTAACAAACGTTTCCTGATCTTTCTCTGAGACATATGACATATTTTTATACTTAAAATTTAAAATCAAAGATCTAAACAATCCTTGGTATGACCTTAAAACAATTCCATATAGTTTAGTAGAAGCTCCCACCCTGGATTGTTAAATAGGCCTAATGACTAAACAACTGATAACTTAACAAATATATAAAAATGAAAGGTAGAAATTGTGTCAAACCTGAATAGCGATTTGCAGTGTCCAGTTGGCCATGTCAACGTTATTCTCATCTTTGTCCACAGAGGACAATCCCCTTGTTGGGATCTTTTCACTCTACTCTTTCTCCTCTTTCACTTCAATGAAAAATAACGACATCTTCGTATTCAACAGTAGCCTCTTTCTCTCTCAGCCTGTGGGGTGAAGAGCCGGAAAACCAATTTCAGCTGGACATAAGCTATATGTTTAATTGAGTTGCAATTGGCTGACAGACAAGCTCGTGCAGTTCTCATCACACAAACACTAAATTAACAGAGGAGAGGTCCAGTTGAGGTCCAGTCATACCTGAGACCCGTGGCAATTATGTTAGACCTGACCCAGATCCGAGACAAAAGTCAGAATTTAGGACCCCGACCCGCTTCAGATCTGGGAATTTCAGGTCTGTTGAAACCTTGAAGACCTCTAGTTTAAGGTAATGGTGTCGTGATAATAGGATATTTAAGGTAATGGTGTCGTGATAATAGGATAGTTAAGGTAATGGTGTCGTGACAAAATGACTTAAGGTAATCCTTGCAGTTAGCTAAATGAAAGACTATATTATTCTGCACCAATGCTAAATGTATATTAGTGCTAATACACTAGCTATAGAAAATGGATAGCTATTCTATTTGAGGCTATAGCAATTGATTGGTAATTACACACTCCCAGTCTGAGAGCTAAGGGCGGTGCCCCAGTCGAGTCCTGGAGGCCGGTTTGTGGCGCTTTGCTAAAACGCTGTGATTACACTCTGAGAACGCTGTCACAGCACAACTGGGAGAACACATACGCACTGCTGGATCCTGAGTTGAAGCACATTTGCACTTCTGAGACATACTTAACCCATATGCTTTCTGCATGAACATGTATTTTAACCACATTACTTCCTTTGTCTGTGTGTGTGGATGAAAGTTAGTAATTTCATACGTGGTCAAACACTGCAGAGCAGCTTTAGCATGGAGTGATGCTGGAACTCCTTAACTGTTCAATGCCTTTAGCTCCAGGCAAGGTCTGCCTCCACACACACAGTCCCAAAATAACCCTGCAAAGACAGAACCAAACCTGATCCAAAATAAAATGGAATATTCTAGCAAACTTGATCCAAAAAAAGTTATGTCCCCCAGATCAAACAGAAGGGGGAACTAACAGAGTCACTGACCAACAACCAAAAAAGAAACAGGTGGGGTTTTAGGAGACGTTCTGAAAAACCCTCATGGGGTTGTCCACTGAAAGTTGACTAGCAACAACTGGAACCTAAAAAGACACCCACCATGATCTGTAGACCCGGACGGAGTCTTTCAAGAGCTACGACCTGAAGATCAATGATGTCGTCATGATTCCACCTTGTTTTTTTCAGAGTTCCCAGTTGTTTTTTTAAATTTTATTTATTTATTTTATTTTTTGAATTTTACCCCTTTTTCTCCCCAATTTCGTAGTATCCAATTGTTGTAGTAGCTACTATCTTGTCTCATCGCTACAACTCCCGTACGGGCTCGGGAGAGACGAAGGTTGAAAGTCATGCGTCCTCCGATACACAACCAACCAAGCCGCACTGCTTCTTTAACACAGCGCACATCCAACCCGGAAGCCCAATGCGCCGGAGGAAACACCGTGCACCTGGCCACCTTGGTTAGCGTACACTGCGCCCAGCCCGCCACAGGAGTCGCTGGTGCGCGATGAGACAAGGACACCCCTACCGACCAAGCCCTCCCTAACCCGGGCGACGCTAGGCCCCACGGACCTCCCGGTCGCGGCCGGTTACGACAGAGCCTGGGCGCGAACCTAGGGACTCTGATGGCACAGCTGGCGCTGCAGTACAGCGCCCTTAACCACTGCGCAACCCGGGAGGCCAGAGTTCCCAGTAGTTTTGAAAGCACCATAAATCCATAGAATGCCAGACTTGGATGACAAAATTTGCCTACGAACAACCGCCTTGCCACCTTCCTGTTGAAGTGATTTCAAAGATCAAATCAAATCAAATCAAATTTATTTATATAGCCCTTCGTACATCAGCTGATATCTCAAAGTGCTGTACATAAACCCAGCCTAAAACCCCAAACAGCAAGCAATGCAGGTGTAGAAGCACGGTGGCTAGGAAAAACTCCCTAGAAAGGCCAAAACCTAGGAAGAAACCTAGAGAGGAACCAGGCTATGTGGGGTGGCCAGTCCTCTTCTGGCTGTGCTGGGTGGCGATTATAACAGAACATGGCCAAGATGTTCAAATGTTCATAAATGACCAGCATGGTCCAATAATAATAAGGCAGAACAGTTGAAACAGGAGCAGCAGCACGGCCAGGTGGACTGGGGACAGCAAGGAGTCATCATGTCAGGTAGTCCTGAGGCATGGTCCTAGGGCTCAGGTCCTCCGAGAGAGAGAAAGAAAGAGAGAATTAGAGAGAGCACACTTAAATTCACACAGGACACTGAATAGGACAGGATAAGTATTCCAGATATAACAAACTGACCCTAGCCCCCCGACACATAAACTACTGCGACATAAATACTGGAGGCTGAGACAGGAGGGGTCAGGAGACACTGTGGCCCCATCCGAGGACACCCCCGGACAGGGCCAAACAGGAAGGATATAACCCCACCCACTTTGCCAAAGCACAACCCCCACACCACTAGAGGGATATCTTCAACCACCAACTTACCATCCTGAGACAAGGCCGAGTATAGCCCACAAAGATCTCCGCCACGGCACAACCCAAGGGGGGAGGCGCCAACCCAGACAGGAAGATCACATCAGTGACTCAACCCACTCAAGTGACGCACCCCTCCCAGTGACGGTATTAAAGAGCCCCAGTAAGCCAGTGACTCAGCCCCTGTAATAGGGTTAGAGGCAGAGAATCCCAGTGGAAAGAGGGGAACCGGCCAGGCAGAGACAGCAAGGGCGGTTCGTTGCTCCAGAGCCTTTCCATTCACCTTCACACTCCTTGGCCAGACTACACTCAATTATATGACCCACTGAAGAGATGAGTCTTCAGTAAAGACTTAAAGGTTGAGACCGAGTCTGCGTCTATTACATGGGTAGGCAGACTATTCCATAATAATGGAGAATAATATAGTAGAAAGCAATGCCTCCAGCTGTTTGCTTAGAAATTCTAGGGACAATTAGGAGGCCTGCGTCTAGTGACCGTAGCGTACGTGTAGGTATGTACGTCAGGACCAAATCAGAGAGATAGGTAGGAGCAAGCCCATGTAATGCTTTGTAGGTTAGCAGTAAAACCTTGAAATCAGCCCTTGCCTTGACAGGAAGCCAGTGTAGGGAGGCTAGCACTGGAATAATATGATCAAATCTTTTGGTTCTAGTCAGGATTCTAGCAGCCGTATTTAGCACTAACTGAAGTTTATTTAGTGCTTTTGTTGCCGGAAAGTAGAGCATTGCAGTAGTCTAACCTAGAAGTGCATCATTTTTGGACAGAAAGTTTCACATTTCTGCAATGTTATGTAGATGGAAAAAAGCTGTACTTGAAACAGTCTTGATATGTTCTTCAAAAGAGAGATCAGGGTCCAGAGTAACACCGAGGTCCTTCACATTTTTATTTGAGACGACTGTACAACCATTAAGATGGATTGTCAGATTCAACAGAAGATCTTGTTTCTTGGGACCTAGAACAATCATCTCTGTTTTGTCCGAGTTTAAAAGTAGAAAGTTTGCAGCCATCCACTTCCTTATGTCTGAAACACAAGCTTCTAGCGAGGGCAATTTTTGGGCTTCACCGTGTTTCATTGAAATGTACAGCTGTGTGTCATCCGCATAGCAGTGAAAGTTAACATTACGTTTTCGAATGACATCCCCAAGAGGTCAAATATATAGTGAAAACAATAGTGGTCCTAAAACGGAACCTTGAGGAACACCGACATTTACAGTTGATTTGTCAGAGGACAAACCATTCACAGAGACAAACTGATATCTTTCCGACAGATAAGATCTAAACCAGGCCAGAACTTGTCCGTGTAGACTAATTTGGGTTTCCAATCACTCCAAAAGAATGTGGTGATCGATGGTATCAAAAGCAGCACTAAGGTCTAGGAGCACGAGGACAGATGCAGAGCCTCAGTCTGATGCCATTAAAAGGTAATTTACTACCTTCACAAAGGCAGTCTCAGATCTATGATGGGTCTAAAACAAAACTGAAGCATTTCGTATACATTGTTTGTCTTCAGGAAGGCAGTGAGTTGCTGTGCCACAGCCTTTTCTACAATTTTTGAGAGGAATGGAAGATTCGATATAGGCCAATAGTTTTTTATATGTTCTGGGTCAAGGTTAGGCTTTCTCAAGAGAGGCTTTATTACTGACACTTTTAGTGAGTTTGTTACACATCCGGTGGATAGAGAGCTGTTTATTATGTTCAACATAGGAGGGTGAAGCACAGGAAGCAGCTCTTTCAGTAGTTTAGCTGGAATAGGGTCCAGTATGCAGCTTGAAGGTTTAGAGGCCATAATTATTTTCATCATTGTGTCAAGAGATATAGTACTAAAACACTTGAGCATCTCTCTTGATCCTAGGTCCTGGCAGAGTTGTGCAGACGCAGGACAACTGAGCTTTGAAGGAATACGCAGATTTAAAGAGGAGTCTGTAATTTGCTTTCTAATAATCATGATCTTTTCCTCGAAGTAGTTCATGAATTTATTACTGCTGAAGTGACAGCCATCCTCTCTTGGGGAATGCTGCTTTTTAGTTAGCTTTGCGACAGTATCAAAAAGGAATTTCGGATTGTTCTTATTTCCCTCAATTAAGTTGGAAAAATAGGATGATCGAGCAGCAGTGAGGGCTCTTCGATACTGCACAGTACTGTCTTTCCAAGCTAGTCGGAAGACTTCCAGTTTGGTGTGGCGCCATTTCCGTTCCAATTTTCTGGAAGCTTGCTTCAGAGCTCGGGTATTTTCTGTATACCAGGGAGCTAGTTTCTTATGATAAATGTTTTTAGTTTTTAGGGGTGCAACTGCATCTAGGGTATTGCGCATATAACTAGCATATAACATCTCATTTATAAAACACAGACTAGACAGCAAGCACATAACAACTCATTTACGTATAAAACACAGACTAGAGAGCTAGCACATAACATCTAATTTATAAAACACAGACTAGACAGCGAGCACATAACATCTCATTTATAAAACACAGACTAGACAGCGAGCACATAACATCTCATTTATAAAACACAGACTAGACAGCTTGCACATAACAGTCTGTGGCAAAAATGGTGCTAGCTGTACCTGGTACCGAAACCCACGTACGACAAACTGAGCATTAATTTTCCACAATGTTCATTGATACTCCCATTTTAATAGAATCTGCGATGTTCTACATTTTGGGAGTTGAGACGTAAAAAGTGTATCATTAGAAAGGGTAACTTCTCCTCTGTTACAGTAAAATAATGTCTCCATGTGTTTTGGTGCCTATATGACCCATTCTGTTGTACCAAACCACAAATGCAAATAGCGAGTTGAAACTGTTCGTCAGAGGGGAAGAAATTATCTTTCATCTTTGTTGTTGTGAGTGGCAGAGGGAAGGGCTTGGTGTCTGTGTTGTGGGAGGAGCTTGGTGTCTGTGTTGTGGGAGGGGCTTGGTGTCTGGAGTGGGAGGGGCTTGGTGTCTGTGGAGTGGGAGGGGCTTGGTGTCTGTGGAGTGGGAGGGGATTGAGGTATTTGGAGTGGGAAGGTTCACAGTGCACACAGCACAGAAGGAAGGAAGGAAGGAGACAACCAAGAAAAAACTGCAAACATGGATTCTTGCGATTCAGGAATTTGGAACATCGCACTAAAACCGAAATTCTAATTAATATACTTGATTTGATATATCGCCCAGATCTAACACAACACAAGCTGTGGGCCTATCACATGGACTACGAATGATAATTGATATCGCTCAAGCAGCCATGGGTGATGCTCGCCTCTGGCCTCCAACCCTCACACACACACACACACACGCACGCACGCACTCACGCACGCACACACACACACAACCTCCAGTCGACATCAGAGAAATGCGGCCTGAGAAGCGGAGGGCATCGGCCATTTAGCGTCACACTCATTCTGACAACATATTTAGTATTGCTCTCATTCTGACAGGGAGAGACACGGTGTCTGTCTGTCTGACTGTCTTTCTGCAGTAGATTATAGGTTATGGGACAGGGAGGTAGGGTTATGGGACAGGGGTTTAGGGTTATGGGACAGGGGTTTAGGATTATGGGACAGGGGGTTAGGGTTATTGGACAGGGGTTAGGGTTATGGGACAGGGGGTTTAGGGTTATGGGACAGGGGGTTTAGGGTTATGGGACAGGGGGTTAGGGTTATGGGACAGGGGGTTAGGGTTATGGGACAGGGGTTTAGGGTTATGGGACAGGGGGTTAGGGTTATGGGACAGGGAATTTGGGTTATGGGACAGGGGGTTAGGGTTATGGGACAGGGAATTTGGGTTATGGGACAGGAAGTGAGGATTTAGGGTTATGGGTAAGGGAGTTAGGGTTATGGGACAGGGATTTAGGGTTATGGGACAGGGGACAGGGGACAGGGGGTTAGGGTTTAGGGATATGGGACAGGGGGTTATGGTTATGGAACAGGGGGTTAGGGTTATGGGACAGGGGGTTAGGGTTATGGGACAGGGGGTTAGGGTTATGGGACAGGGGGTTAGGGTTATGGGACAGAGGGTTAGGGTTATGGGACAGGGGGTTAGGGTTACGGGATAGGGGGGTAGGGTTATGGGACAGGGGGTTAGGGTTATGGGACAGGGGGTTAGGGTTATGGGACAGAGGGTTAGGGTTATGGGACAGGGGGTTAGGGTTACGGGACAGGGGGTTAGGGTTATGGGACAGTGGTTTAGGGTTATGGGACAGGGGGTTAGGGTTATGGGACAAGGGGTTAGGGTTACGGGACAGGGGGTTAGGGTTATGGGACAGGGGGTTAGGGTTATGGGACAGGGAGTTAGGGTTATGGGACAGTGGTTTAGGGTTATGGGACAGGGGGTTAGGGTTATGGGACAGGGGGTTGGGGTTATGGGACAGGGTGTTAGGGTTATGGGACAGGGGTTTAGGGTTATGGGACAGGAGACAGGGGTTTAGGGTTATGGGACAGGGGGTTAGGGTTATGGGACAGGGAGTTAGGGTTATGGGACAGTGGTTTAGGGTTATGGGACAGGAGGTTAGGGTTAGCATTATGGGACATGGTTTTAGGGTTATGGGACAGGGCTTTAGGGTTATGGGACAGGGGCTTAGGGTTATGGGAATGGGGGTTAGGGTTATGGGACAGGGGGTTAGGGTTATGGGACAGGGGGTTGGGGTTATGGGACAGGGTGTTAGGGTTATGGGACAGGGGTTTAGGGTTATGGGACAGGTTGTTAGGGTTATGGGACAGGGAGTTAGGGTTATGGGACAGGGGGTAAGGGTTATGGGACAGGGGGTAAGGGTTATGGGACAGAGTTTTAGGGTTATGGGACAGGGGAGTTAGGGTTATGGGACTGGGGTTTAGGGTTATGGGACAGGGGACAGGGGTTAGGGTTATGGGACAGGGGACAGGGGTTTAGGGTTATGGGACAGGGGTTTTGGGCTATGGGACAGGGGTTTAGGGTTTAGGGTTATGGGACAGGGGATTAGGGTTATGGGACATGGGGTTGGGGTTAAGGGACAGGGGGTTAGGGTTATGGGACAGGGGAATAGGGTTATGGGACAGGAGGTTCGGGTTATGGGACAGGGTTTTAGGGTTATGGGACAGGGGGTTAGGGTTATGGGATAGGGTTTTAGGGTTATGGGACAGGGGGTTAGGGTTATGGAACTGGGGGTTAGGGTTATGGGACAGGGCGTTAGGGGACAGGGGTTTAGGGTTATGGGACAGGGGGTTAGGGTTATGGGACAGGGTTTTAGGGTTATGGGACAGGGGGTTAGGGTTATGGGACAGGGGGTTATGGGACAGGGAGTTAGGGTTATGGGACAGGGGGTTAGGGTTATGGGACAGGGGGTTAGGGTTACGCGACAGGGTGTTAGGGTTATGGGACAGGGGGTTATGGGACAGTGGGTTAGGGTTATGGGACAGGGGGTTAGGGTTATGGGACAGGGGGTTAGGGTTATGGGACAGGGGGTTAGGGTTATGGGACAGGGGTTTAGGGTTACGGGACAAGGTGTTAGGGTTACGGGACAGGGGGTTAGGGTTATGGGATAGGGTTTTAGGGTTATGGGACAGGGGTTAGGGTTATGGGACAGGGCGTTAGGGGACAGGGGTTTAGGGTTATGGGACAGGGGGTTAGGGTTATGGGACAGGGTTTTAGGGTTATGGGACAGGGGGTTAGGGTTATGGGACAGGGGTTATGGGACAGGGGGTTAGGGTTATGGGACACGGGGTTAGGGTTATGGGACAGGGGGTTAGGGTTACGGGACAGGGTGTTAGGGTTATGGGACAGGGGGTTATGGGACAGTGGGTTAGGGTTATGGGACAGGATATAGGGGTTATGGGACAGGGGGTTAGGGTTATGGGACAGGGGGTTAGGGTTATGGGACAGGGGGTTATGGGACAGTGGGTTAGGGTTATGGGACAGGGGGTTAGGGTTATGGGACAGGGGCTTAGGGTTATGGGACAGGGGCTTAGGGTTATGGGACAGGGGTTTAGGGTTACGGGACAAGGTGTTAGGGTTACGGGACAGGGGGTTAGGGTTATGGGATAGGGTTTTAGGGTTATGGGACAGGGGGTTAGGGTTATGGAACAGGGGGTTAGGGTTATGGGACAGGGCGTTAGGGGACAGGGGTTTAGGGTTATGGAACAGGGGGTTAGGGTTATGGGACAGGGCGTTAGGGGACAGGGGTTTAGGGTTATGGGACAGGGGGTTAGGGTTATGGGACAGGGGTTTATGGGACAGGGGGTTAGGGTTATGGGACAGAGATTTAGGGTTATGGGACAGGGGGTTAGGGTTACGGGACAGGGTGTTAGGGTTATGGGACAGGGGGTCATGGGACAGTGGGTTAGGGTTATGGGACGGGGGGTTAGGGTTATGGGACAGGGGGTTAGGGTTATGGGACAGGGGGTTAGGGTTATGGGACAGGGGGTTAGGGTTATGGGACAGGGGTTTAGGGTTACGGGACAAGGTGTTAGGGTTACGGGACAGGGGTTTAGGGTTATGGGACAGGGGGTTAGGGTTACGGGACAGGGGGTTAGGGTTATGGGACAGGGCGTTAGGGTTACGGGACAGGGTGTTAGGGTTATGGGACAGGGGGTCGTGGGACAGTGGGTTAGGGTTATGGGACAGGGGGTTAGGGTTATGGGACAGGGGGTTAGGGTTATGGGACAGGGGGTTAGGGTTATGGGACAGGGGGTTAGGGTTATGGGACAGGGGTTTAGGGTTACGGTGACAAGGTGTTAGGGTTACGGGACAGGGGTTTAGGGTTATGGAACAGGGGGTTAGGGTTATGGGACAGGGCGTTAGGGGTCAGGGGGTTAGGGTTATGGGACAGGGGGTTAGGGTTATAGTACAGGAGGTTAGGGTTATGGGACAGGGTTTTAGGGTTATGGGACAGGGAGTTAGGGTTATGGGACAGCGCGTTAGGGGACAGGGGTTTAGGGTTATGGGACAGGGGGTTAGGGTTATGGGACAGGGGGTTAGGGTTATGGGACAGGGTTTTAGGTTTATTGGACAGGGGGTTAGGGTTATGGGACAGGGGGTTATGGGAAAGGGGGTTAGGGTTACGGGACAGGGGGTTAGGGTTATGGGACAGGGGGTTAGGGTTACGGGACAGGGTGTTAGGGTTATGGGACAGGGGGTCATGGGACAGTGGGTTAGGGTTATGGGACAGGGGGTTAGGGTTATGGGACAGGGGGTTAGGGTTATGGGACAGGGGGTTAGGGTTATGGGACAGGGGTTTAGGGTTACGGGACAAGGTGTTAGGGTTACGGGACAGGGGTTTAGGGTTATGGGACAGGGGGTTAGGGTTACGGGACAGGGGGTTAGGGTTATGGGACAGGGTGTTAGGGTTACGGGACAGGGGGTTAGGGTTATGGGACAGGGGGTTAGGGTTATGGGACAGGGGGTTAGGGTTATGGGACAGGGGGTTAGGGTTATGGGACAGGGGTTTAGGGTTATGGGACAGGGGTTTAGGGTTATGGGACAGGGGGTTAGGGTTATGGGACAGGGGGTTAGGTGTGTGTCAGTAGAATATTGGGTTATGGCTAGCTAGTTGCAGTACAGTAGTGTAGTGGTAACAGTGGGTTAGGGTTAAGGGTGTTAGGGGGGTTAGCAGTAGAGTAGCCCGGGGGGCTTCTGCCATTCTCAGCCAGAGGACACACACTGTCACTCTCTGTCTGCATCACTGTCTGCACCCACCGCTGTGTTTGTGTCTACAGTGTGTACAGAATAGAGTTTGTGTGTGTGTGTGTGTGTGTGTGTGTGTGTGTGTGTGTGTGTGTGTGTGTGTGTGTCAGTCTCTGTCTGTGTCAGCTGCTTAAAGCTGCCAGGCCATATTGTGTCCACCACACAGAAGTATTCCTGTCTGAGCTCTGATTGGCTAACACATAGCTCTGGGGCACTGAGGTGGAAAGGAGGGGGAGTGGTTGGAAGGAGGGAAGAGAGGAATGAATGGGTCGGCAGTTCAAATCCCAGGTTGGACGGGGAAATCTGATCGGTACCCAAAATTATAAGATATATCTCTGTGTAAATAATGTTAAATTGTGTGATCAAAAAGAGAGTAACTAACTTACTTGCTAGTCAAATCAATTCTGAGTTCTGAGACAGTCAACTGAGTAACTTGACTGTTATTTGACAGTGGACATCTCTTGCTAATTTACAACAGTTGACCTCAATCATTTGGTGGAGAGGAGAGGAAGGAGAGAGGAGAGGAGGAAAGAGTGGAAGGAGAGAGGAGAGGGGGAAGGAGAGAGATCAAGAGGAAGGAGGGAGAAGAGGAGGAAGGAGTGGAATGAGAGAGGAGAGGAGGAAGAAGGGAGGAAGGAGAGGAGGAAGGAGGAAGGAAGGAAGGAGAGAGGGGAGGAGGAAGGAGAGAGGAGAGGGGGAAGGAGAGAGATCAAGAGGAAGGAGGGAGAAGAGGAGGAAGGAGTGGAATGAGAGAGGAGAGGAGGAAGGAGGGAGGAAGGAGAGGAGGAAGGAGGAAGGAAGGAAGGAGAGAGGGGAGGAGGAAGGAGCAAGGAGGGAGGAAGGAGAGAGGGGAGGAGGAAGGAGGGAGGAAGGAGAGGAGGAAGGAGAGAGGAGAGGAGGAAGGAAGGAGAGAGGAGAGGAGCAAGGAGAGAGGAGAGGAGGAAGGAGAGAGGAAGGAGAGGAGGAAGGAGAGAGGAGAGGAGGAAGGAATGAGAGAGGAGAGGAGCAAGGAGAGAGGAGAGGAGGAAGGAGTGGAAGGAGAGAGGAGAGGGGGAAGCAGAGAGATCAAGAGGAAGGAGAGGAAGGAGAGAGGAGAGAGGAAGGAGAGGAGGAAGGAGAGAGGAGAAGAGGAAGGAAGGAGAGAGGAGAGGAGAAAGGAGAGAGGAGAGGAGGAAGGAGAGAGGAGAGGGGGAAGCAGAGAGATCAAGAGGAAGGAGAGGAAGGAGAGAGGAGAGCAGGAAGGTGGGAGGAAGGAGAGGAGGGAGGAGGAAAGAGAGAGGAGAGGAGGAAGGAGGGAGGAAGGAAGGAGAGAGGAGGAGGGAGTAGAAGAAGAGAGGAGAGGAGGAGGGAGGAAGGAAGGAGAGAGGACAGGAGGAAGTAGCAAGGAGGGAGGAGAGGAGGTGAGAGGGGGGAGGAAGGAGAGAGGAGAGGAGGAAGGATGGAGGAAGGAGAGAGGAGAGGAGCAAAGAGTGGAAGGAGAGAGGAGAGGAGGGAGGAGAGAGGAAGGAGAGAGATCAGGAGGAAGGGGAGAGGAGAGGAGGAAGGAGTGGAAGGAGAGAGGAGAGGAGGAAGGTGGGAGGAAGGAGAGAGGAGACGAGCAAGGAGTGGAAGGAGAGAGGAGAGGAGGGAGGAGAGAGGAAGGAGAGAGATCAGGAGGAAGGGGAGAGGAGAGGAGGAAGGAGTGGAAGGAGAGAGGAGAGGAGGAAGGAGGGAGGAAGGAGAGGAGGAAGGAGAGAGGAGAGGAGTAAGGAAGGAGAGAGGAGAGAAGTAAGGAGTGGAAGGAGAGAGGAGAAGAGGAAGGAGAGAGGAGAGGAGCAAGGAGAGAGGAGAGGAGCAAGGAGAGAGGAGAGGAGGAAGGTGTGGAAGGAGAGAGGAGTGAGGGAAGGAGAGAGATCAAGAAGTTGGAGAGGAAGGAGAGAGGAGAGGAGGAGGGAGGGAGGAAGGAGAGTGGAGGGGAGGAAGGAGAGAGGAGAGGAGGAAGAAGAGAGGAGCAAGGAGAGGAGGAAGCAGTGAGAGGAGAGGAGGAAGGAGTTAGGAGAGGAGCAAGGAGAGAGGAGAGGAGGAAGGAGTGAAAGGAGAGAGGAGAGGGAAGGAGAGAGATAAAGAGGAAGGAGAGGAAGTAGAGAGGAGAGGAGGAAGGAGGGAGAAAGGAGGAAAGAGAGAGGAGAGGAGGAAGGAGTAGAAGGAGGAAGGAGGAAGGAAGAAGAGAGGACAGGCGGAAGGAGCAAGGAGGGAGGAGAGGGGGAGAGAGTGAAGGAGGGAGGAAGGAGAGAGGAAGGAGAGAGGAGAGGAGGAAGCAGTGAAAGGAGAAAGGAGAGAAGCTAGGAGTGGAAGTAGAGAGGAGAGGAGGGAGGAGAGAGGAAGGAGAGAGATCAGGAGGAAGGAGAGAGGAGAGGAGGAAGGAGAGAGGAGAGGAGGAAGGAGTGGAAGGAGAGAGGAGAGGAGGAAGGAGGGAGGAAGGAGAGGATGAAGGAGAGAGGAGAGGAGGAAGGTGTGGAAGGAGAGAGGAGAGGAGAAAGGAGAGAGGAGAGGAGGAAGGAGAGAGGAGAGGAGGGAAGAGAGAGGAAGGAGAGAGAGTCGGAGGAAGGAGAGAGGAGAGGAGAGGAGGAAGGAGTGGACGGAGAGAGGAGAGGAGGAAGGAGGGAGAAAGGAGAGGAGGAAGGAGAGAGGAGAGGAGGAAGGAAGGAGAGAGGAGAGGAGTAAGGAGCAAGGAGGGAGGAAGGAGAGAAGAGAGGAGGAAGGAGGGAGGAGAGGAGGAAGGAGGGAGGAAGGAGAGAGGACAGGAGGAAGGAGCAAGGAGGGAGGAAGGAGAGAAGAGAGGAGGAAGTAGAGAGGAGAGGAGGAAGGAGAGAGGAGGGGAGGAAGGAGAGAGGAGGGGAGGAAGGAGAGAGGAGAGGAGGAAGGAAAGAGGAGAGGAGGAAGGAGAGAGGAGAGGAAGGAGAGAGGAGAGGAGGAAGGAGAGAGGAGAGGAGGAAGGAGAGAGGAGAGGAGCAAGGAGAGAGGAGAGGAGCAAGGAGAGAGGAGAGGGGCAAGGAGAGAGGAGAAGAGGAAGCAGTGGAAGGAGAGGACAGGAGGAAGGAGAGAGGAGAGGAGGAAGGAGTGAGGAGAGGAGGAAGGAGAGGAGGAAGGAGAGAAGGAAGGAGAAGGGAGAGGAGGAAGCAGCGGAAGGAGAGAGGAGAGGAGGAAGGAGAGAGGAGAGGAGGAGGGAGAGGAGAGGAGGAGGGAAAGAGGAGAGGAGGAAGCAGCGGAAGGAGAGAGGAGAGGAGGAAGGAGAGAGGAGAGGAGGAGGGAGAGGAGAGGAGGAGGGAAAGAGGAGAGGAGGAAGGGGTGGAAGGAGAGAGGAGGAAGGAGGGAGGAGAGGAGCAAGGAGAGAGGAGAGGAGGAAGGAGAGGAGGAGGGAGGGGAGAGTAGGAAGAAAGAGGAGAGGAGTAAGGGGGGAGGAAGGAGAAAGGAGAGGAGGAAGGGGGGAGGAGAGGAGCAAGGAGAGAGGAGAGGAGGAAGGAGAGGAGCAAGGAGAGAGGAGAGGAGGAAGGAGAGAGGAGAGGAGGAAAGAGGGAGAGAGGAGAGGAGGAAGGAGAGAGGAGAGGAGGAAGGAGGGAGGAAGGAGAGAGGACAGGAGGAAGGAGCAAGGAGGGAGGAAGGAGAGAGGAGAGGAGGAAGGAGAGAGGAGAGGAGGAAGCAGTGGAAGGAGAGAGGAGAGGAGGAACAAGTGGAAGGAGAGAGGAGAGGAGAGAGGGGAGAGGAGAGGGCAGACTTTTAACTGTTTTAATTGTGGTGTTGAGAGTTGGTTAACCCTAAGTGTTTGGCCCTGAGGACATCATGAAAACTTAATCACACCACCTGGGAAAGGCAGCCAGGCAGCCACCTCAAGGACAGAGCGGGTAGGGAGGTGCTATGCAAGAGTGTTGAATCTCAGTCATTTCATGCACATACACACAAACAGAAAACACACAGAGACTCAAACACACACACACACACACACACACACACACACACAGAGAGAGACAGTATGTCTCATTTGCTGTGGCGATTTTAGCATGTACATCTTGGTGGAAAAAGCAAAGCCACTACACAACACAACACTAAACAATACATTAAGTGCACTATAATGGTGACAAACGGTGCCCACAAACGACCAACATAAAGCTGTCCCAACAGTAGTCCCAACATCTTACCACTGCTACACCTGGCTATCAATGGAGCCTGGCAGCGAAACAGTTCATTCAGCCTCATTCACTGCATTTAAAAAAAAACATGGCTGACTTTCTTAAACAATCATGGTTTCTAATGACAGTTGAGATGTACAAACTATGGCACGAGGGGACGACAAGTGGATAAGAGGCAATCTGTAATTTCAATTAAGACGTTAATGAGCAGGCTAGGATGGACGTAGTCAATATAACTATTTGTTTAGCACTTTTGAAATGTACAGCGACAGAATTCAGAACCCGGGCCGTTCTTACAGTGTTCTCCCTGTACACCAAATCAGAACCGTAGGATAATTAAAGGGGGCATATAAGCAGACAATGAAAGCTCTTACAATAATTGATGATTACATTTCTTTAAAACAGGTTATAGGCTTGTGCACCACCAAGTCAGAACAGTATGTGAAATTACGAGGGGGAATTAAGAGGGGGAAATAGACCAAATTATTAGGGTGAGGCACATGGGCTACTAACATCTTACTACACAACATACACTTAGTATTACTTTCTTAGCTACAGTATACAGATATCCCTGGCATATTACATAATTTATGCAGAAGCATACATTACATTTATGGACTCACTTGAACAGGAAGGTGGCAAGGTGATAGGCTAATTTTGTCATCAAAGTCTGGCATTCTATGGATTTATGGTGCTTTCAAAACAATTGGGAAGTCTGAAAAAAACAAGGTTAAATCATGATTAAGTCATTAATCTTTAGGTTGTAGCTCTAGAAAGAGGCCGGATTTACAATTCCGAGTTGGATGACCATTCAAAACGTATTTTCCCAGTCAAAGCTCATTTATTCCCTACTTCCCAGTTGTCTTGAACTCACTGAAGTCAAGTTTTTGCAGTTCCGAGTTAACAGTTGTTTTGAACACGGAACAAATCATCCTTCATTGACAGCATGGCCAATGTTGAATGTTTATGATTTGAAACTTGGAAAAGTCCCAGATTTGGCACCACACAACCACTCCACTGAATAGCAGGCTTGTGATTGTATTGCAATGCCACCGTCACTGATTCCTTCCAAACCACTCATTGTGGAATTTGCGATTTCCAACTTGTTGTGTAATGTTTATGTCCATGAGCACAGATAGATCTATAATTTCTCTTCATTATTTCTCTTCATATGACAAGGATTAATAAGGATGTGCCAGTACATTGTCGACTTGATCCATGATGATGACTGCTAGCTAAGATTTTGAACATATGATGTTCACATGATCAGTCCAATCAAAGCTACTGTATATATAACGTGATTTGACGTAATTTTATCTGTGGCCAATGACAATGCACCCAAGGGGCTAGAATTTTCTAGCTCTACACTTAGACTTGGCGGTGACATAGTGTCCTCATGAGTGACAGAACACTGAACCAATCACGGTGCATCACTCCGTATTTTCTGCTGGCTTGCCCCACCACCACAGAAAGCACTGAATGCAGGTTGAAACACCTGCATTTTGGAGATGCCTTGCTCAAGAAAACAAAAAAGAGACCATGCTTGTATGCAGCTTTAAAGTTTTTTTACAATCAATTTGGCACTAATTTCAGAACCTTGTGGTCATTTTCAAAACACAAAACGGTCATCACTTGTAACACAGGCTGTCCAATGTTCAAAACATTGCATTATGCATTAATATCTTTAAAGAAACCTTGCACTTGCAGAATAATTGGTTCAAATAATTAATTTATCATGGAATACCATAGGAACATTCATTTAGATCACCCACAAACAAGATACCGATAGTTTCACTGTGTAGTTGTTCATACAATCATTAAATATTGTAGTACAAAATATGTGATACATTTTTCATTATGCTCCTTCCGTGGCCTCCAATTGGTCTTAAATACAAGTAAAACTAAATGCATGCTCTTCAACCGATCGCTGCCTTCACCTGTCCGCCTGTCCAACATCACTACTCTGGACGGCTCTGACTTAGAATACGTGGACAACTACAAATACCTAGGTGTCTGGTTAGACTGTAAACTCTCCTTCCAGACCCACATCAAACATCTCCAATCCAAAGTTAAATCTAGAATTGGCTTCCTATTTCGCAACAAAGCATCCTTCACTCATGCTGCCAAACATACCCTTGTAAAACTGACCATCCTACCAATCCTCGACTTCGGCGATGTCATTTACAAAATAGCCTCCAATAGCCTACTCAACAAATTGGATGCAGTCTATCACAGTGCAATCCGTTTTGTCACCAAAGCCCCATATACTACCCAACATTGCGCCCTGTACGCTCTCGTTGGCTGGCCCTCGCTTCATACTCGTTGCCAAACCCACTCGCTCCATGTCATTTACAAGACCCTGCTAGGTAAAGTCCCCCCTTATCTTAGCTCGCTGGTCACCATAGCATCTCCCACCTGTAGCACACGCTCCAGCAGGTATATCTCTCTAGTCACCCCCAAAACCAATTATTTATTTGGCCGCCTCTCCTTCCAGTTCTCTGCTGCCAATGACTGGAACGAACTACAAAAATCTCTGAAACTGGAAACACTTATCTCCCTCACTAGCTTTAAGCACCAACTGTCAGAGCAGCTCACATATTACTGCACCTGTACATAGCCCACCTATAATTTAGCCCAAACAACTACCTCTTTCCCTACTGTATTTATTTTATTTATTTATTTATTTTGCTCCTTTGCACCCCATTATCTTTATTTCTACTTTGCACATTCTTCTTCTTCTTAAATAAAGGTGTTCTCAACTGGCCTACCTGGTTAAATAAAGGTGAAATAAAAAATAAAAAATAAAAATACATCACTGTAAAAGGACTAGTAAAGAGAATACTACAGACACAGTGGAATCATTGAACAGAATATGAAATGTATTGATGAAATACAATAAAATCACAACATCTTTGAATCAAAGCATCTCAGAAACAGCTGCCCTCCTGGGATTTTTACGCACTACAGCCTCTAGAGTTTACAGAGAATGGTGCGATAAGCAAAACACATTCAGTGAGCGGCAGTTCTGTGGGCAAAACACCTTGTTAATGAGAGAGGTCAGAGGAGAATGTCCAGACTCATTCAAGATAACAGAAAGGCCACAAATGCTCAAATAACAGCTGTTTAAAACTGTGGTGTACAGAATGGCATCTCTTAACGTACAACACCATGAATAATTCAGGCTGTTGTGGAGGCAAAAGTACTAGATATGTGTACCTAATATTGTGGCCGGTGAGTGAACAGTAATTTCAAATCTGAAAACATGGTCTGGAAAAGTGGTACCTGGGACCATAGAAACAGTGTCTGAAAGAATGATGATGAAATATTACATCCATAGATAATGTAGTCCAATTGGTTCATGTTCCACGGTAATTGGTGTCAATGGATCTCGTTATCCGGAAACTTTCATGATCTAAACATGGAATCTTGTTTGTCAGTTTCCTTAATAAAACTATGCATTAAGAGTAAAGCAACTTTTACTTATCATTTTGAGTTGTGAGTTCAGTTGAGTCGAGTTGAGAGTTAGATCACTGTAATGAAATGAATAGACAGTCATCTCAGATGTAATGTGTGAATTGCATTTTGAAATGGTAATACTTTGATGTTAAATTGTGTCATTTTGAATAGGTGATTTTAGTGCAATGAACAAATTATCTTATATTTATGTGTATTGTATCCAAGCAATTAGAAAAAGTGTTAAGAGTTCTGAAAAATGAGCATTTTGATCATCGGTTGTGAGTTTTGTGTCTAGAGTTTTGAAAAATGACACCAAGGTTCCGAAGTGCCAAAGTGATTGTAAAAACTGTATTAACTCAATGCATTGTTTGCAAAATGTAAAAAAAGTATTATTGCCCCACCTGCCCTGAATGACTGATCGCCTGTGTGTGTGTGTGTGTGTGTGTGTGTGTGTGTGTGTGTGTTTGTGTGTTTGTTTGTGTGTGTGTGTGTGTGTTACTGATGGTCCTGTGGGACTTGTCTGCATGCTGATCAATGCCATTGACTACATTGTACCGTATCTATTCTGTATGATAATATATGACTCTTTACTGAATTTTATGAGGCTGTCCACATACATCACACCCACACCTCAGCATAGTACTCTGTACACCTGAGAGATTTTTCTCTACTGGCAGGAAACAGAACAACTTATTCATTATTCATATCATTATAATTTATTTATTTATTTCTCTAAAGAATCAATGTTATTTCATCGTGGTTACAATATGCACAGCATGTGCCGCACACGCACACACACCATTATCATATTGGTTGCTTAGGGCTGCCCACTGTCAGACAGAACGATGTCAGTAGAGACAGTGTGCATGTGTGTGTGTGTGAGGACAGACACGTGTCTCCTCTGGGGAGGTAATTAGCTTGTGAATATTCATATATGCAAACACATGAATAATATCCCTCCAAAGGTTAGCTCATTAATTACAATCAACAATTAAAGGAAATACTTTTATATTGAATTATTTTTGCTGTTTACATGGCACTGATATTTATGCATAACTTACGGTGTGGTCAAAACCCATCAGCATGTGTCTCTATTGTACATAGTCAACAGGCCATGTCTATACAAAGACACAAAGCAATACTGTGACTACAGATACATGGAGAATTCATTGCCAAACACACACACACAAACCCTAGTACTAGCTGTAGTTGGTTGGTAGCTGAAGGGGATGTGGTCTTCAATCCTCTTCAGTCTGGTTAAATTCACTCAGATCCATTTCCAAACTACTACTGCTCTAACACACACACGCACACACACACACACAAATACCCCTCTCGCTCCTGTCTAGTGTGTCATGTGAGAGGGCCATGTCCCAACATGGCTCCTAAACTCAGCAAGAAAAGAAGCGTCCTCTCACTGTCAACTGCATTTATTTTCAGCAAACTTAAATCTGTCTAGGATCGGCGTTCCACTAGCGGAACCCCACCTCAACATTCCACTGAAAAGGCAGCGTGCGAAATTCAAAAATATTTTTTAGAAATATGTAACTTTCACCCATTAACAAGTCCAATACAGCAAATGAAAGATACACATCTTGTTAATCTACCCATGGTGTCCGATTTAAAAAATAATTTACAGCAAAAGCACCATATATGATTATATTAGGTCATAGTCAAGTCACAAAAACACACACAGACATTTTCCAGCGAAAGAGAGGAGTCACAAAAAGCAGAAATATAGACAAAATGAATCACTAACCTTTGATGATCTTCATCAGAGGACACTCATGTGACATCATGTTACACAATACATGTATGTTTTGTCCGATAATAATGTGCATATTTATATCCAAAAATCTCAGTTTACATTTGCGCCTTACGTGCAGTAATATTTTGATTCCAAAACATCCAGTGATTTTCCCAGAAATACTCATAATAAACATTGATAAAAGATACAAGTGTTATTCACAGAATTAAAGATAGACTTATCCTCTATGCAACCGCTGTGCCAGATTTTTAAAAAAACTTTACGGAAAAAGCATAATCTGAGAACGGCGCTCAGTACCTGCTTATAAACAACTAGACAATTCCGCCATCTTGGAGTCAACATTAGTTCGAAAAAAAAACTATAAATATACACTATAAATATTCACTTACCTTTGATAATATTCAACAGAAGGCACTCCCAGGAATCCCAGTTCGACAATAAATGACTGATTTGTTGCATAAAGTTCCATAAAGCCCATCATTTAACCACCTGTTGTTAGCGTGTTCAGTCCAGCAATCCATCTTCATGGAGGCGCGACCATTTCCCCCATGACAAAAACTCAAAAAGTTCCGTTACAGGTTGCAGAAACAAGTCAAAACATTCTAGGTCAGAACTGTCTAGAGTAGTGATGCTAGTTGGAGGAGGGTGCGGGCAGCAATCGGTTGAAGAGCATGCATTTAGTTTTACTAGCATTTAAAAGCAGTTGGAGGCCACGGAAGGAGTGTTGTATGGCGTTGAAGCTCGTTTGGAGGTTTGGTTGCACAGGGTCCAAAGATGGGCCAGATGTATGCAGAATGGTGTCGTCTGCGTAGAGGTGGATCCGAGAATCACCAGCAGCAAGAGCGACATCATTGATATATACAGAGAAAAGAGTCAGCCAGAGTTTGAGCCCTGTGGCACCCCCATAGAGACTGCCAGAGGACCGGACAACATGCCCTCCGATTTGACACACTGAACTCTCTGAGAAGTAGTTGGTGAACCAAGCGAGGCAGTCATTTGAGAAGCCAAGGCTATTGAGTCTCCCGATGAGAATGCGGTGATTGACAGAGTCGAAAGCCTGGGCAGGGTCGATGAAGACGGCTGCACAGTACTGTCTTTTATCGATGGCGGTTATGATATTGCTTAGGACCTTGAGCGTGGCTGAGGTAAACCCACGACCAGCTAGGAAACCAGACTGCATAGTGGAGAAGTTACGGTGGAATTCGAAATGGTCGGTGATCTGTTTATTAACTTGCTTTAAAACCTGTTATGGCTGCTGTCCCTGTACAGGGACCAACATCAGGGGAAATTTCAGAGTGACAACTAAAAATACAATTTCGTAACATTAAACATTCTTGAAAATGCAAGTGTCTTACACCCTTCAAAAGATTAGAATCTTGGTAATCCAATTTAAAATAGCTATTACAGAGAACAAATCCCATGCTTTTGTTTGAGAAGAGCAATCGAGAACAGAAACATTTTCTGCCATGACAGTTTTTACACATTTACATCTGAAGGTAAAATTATGACTTACATTCTGATATCTTGCTCTTATTTCTCTTCCTGAGTATCCAATTGATCAAATGAAGTGCCGTTTTCTTTGATAAAATCCATTTTTGTAGCCTAAATCTAAACATTTTGTAAACTATTTGTGCAGTGAATTCCATCTCTATCCATTTTTTACTGAGCATTCGGCGTGATTCGCCCCTGTAAACAATCGTTTACATAGTCATGGTGGGTGTCAGTGCATTCCTCTGGATGTTTGCAACACAGTCAACACAGTTTTTTTTGCAGGGAGAATTGACTGAAGTGAGCTGATTTGAAGACAACGATAAATGACTACCTGACGCACCAATAATTTTAGCGAAGCTTCATTGATTGACTATATTTCTGCCCAATGACCACTGAGCTTCTTGAAATCTAGCTGGGTAGATAGCCAATGAGCTGAGGTAAACGCCAGTATGTAATAGTTTGGGGTTGGACCACAATTCCTTGGTTGTAATCGCACGCGCAGGGAACTCCATTTTCGCCTTGACGATCAGAGGGGTTGCTGTAAGGCTTTTTACGCGCAGCTGTATTTCGGAAAGTTGTAGTTTCAACGATTTCATTGAAGATATCCTGGCAAATACTTCATGTAAAGCGAAGTCAAACTCGAAAGTAAAAGTGAAAGTGAGACAGATTTTTTGTTTGAGGAATCTTGGAGTGTTATCATTCAAACGAACTGAGGAGCTGTTTCTGCAAGGACAGGACGTACTTCTGGACGGGTAAGTGCTAATGCCGTTTTATGAAATATAAAAATATATATATATTATATATAAAAAATATTTTTTTTTGCAATGAAATGTGTAGTTTTTTTTTGTGTGTGTGTGTGTGTGTGTGTGTGTGTTGGTTTGTTTGGGTGTGTGGGTATGTATATATATATATACACACACAACAATGGCCGGATGTCACGGTTTTCTAGGTGTGAAGGAGAGTCGGACCAAAATGCGGCGTGTCTATTGCAATCCATGTTTAATGAAGAAACACACTAAACACAAACACTACCAAAACAATAAACTTAACGAAAACCGAAACAGCCTATACTTGTGTATCCTAACACAGAACAATGACATCAGGACACTAAAGACAATCACCCACGACAAACTCAAAGAATATGGCTGCCTAAATATGGTTCCCAATCAGAGACAACGATAAACACCTGCCTCTGATTGAGAACCACTTCAGACAGCCATAGACTTAGCTAGAACACCCCACTAGCTACAATCCCCATACATACCACCTACAAAAACCCATGCCACACCCTGGCCTGGCCAAATAAATAAAGATAAACACAAAATACTTCGACCAGGGTGTGACAGAACCCCCCCCCTAAGGTGCGGACTCCCGAACGCACCTCAAAACAATAGGGAGGGTCCGGGTGGGCGTCTGTCCATGGTGGCGGCTCCGGCGCGGGATGTGGACCCCACTCAATCAATGTCTTAGTCCCCTCTCCTCGCGGCCCTGGATAGTCCACCCTCGCCGCCGACCATGGCCTAGTAGTCCTCACCCAGAACCCCACTGGACTGAGGAGCAGCTCGGGACTGAGGGGCAGCTCGGGACTGAGGCAGCTCGGGACTGAGGGGAAGCTCAGGCAGGTTGATGAATCTGGCAGATCCTGGCTGACTGGCAGATCTGGAAGAGTCTGGTCGACTGGCAGATCTGGAAGAGTCTGGTCGACTGGCAGATCTGGAAGAGTCTGGTCGACTGGCGGATCTGGAAGAGTCTGGTCGACTGGCGGATCTGGAAGAGTCTGGTCGACTGGCGGATCTGGAAGAGTCTGGTCGACTGGCGGATCTGGGAGAGTCTGGTCGACTGGCGGATCTGGGAGAGTCTGGTCGACTGGCGGATCTGGGAGAGTCTGGTCGACTGGCGGATCTGGGAGAGTCTGGTCGACTGGCGGATCTGGGAGAGTCTGGTCGACTGGCGGATCTGGGAGAGTCTGGTCGACTGGCGGATCTGGGAGAGTCTGGTCGACTGGCGGATCTGGGAGAGTCTGGTCGACTGGCGGATCTGGGAGAGTCTGGTCGACTGGCGGATCTGGGAGAGTCTGGTCGACTGGCGGATCTGGGAGAGTCTGGTCGACTGGCGGATCTGGGAGAGTCTGGTCGACTGGCGGATCTGGGAGAGTCTGGTCGACTGGCGGATCTGGGAGAGTCTGGTCGACTGGCGGATCTGGGAGAGTCTGGTCGACTGGCGGATCTGGGAGAGTCTGGTCGACTGGCGGATCTGGGAGAGTCTGGTCGACTGGCGGATCTGGGAGAGTCTGGTCGACTGGCGGATCTGGGAGAGTCTGGTCGACTGGCGGATCTGGGAGAGTCTGGTCGACTGGCGGATCTGGGAGAGTCTGGTCGACTGGCGGATCTGGCAGAGTCTGGTCGACTGGCGGATCTGGGAGAGTCTGGTCGACTGGCGGATCTGGGAGAGTCTGGTCGACTGGCAGATCTGGAGAGTCTGGTCGACTGGCAGATCTGGGAGAGTCTGGTCGACTGGCAGATCTGGGAGAGTCTGGTCGACTGGCAGATCTGGGAGAGTCTGGTCGACTGGCAGATCTGGGAGAGTCTGGTCGACTGGCAGCTCTAGCTGCTCCATGCTGACTGGCTGCTCCATGATGACTGGCTGCTCCACGCTGACTGGCAGCTCTGGCTGCTCCATGCTGACTGGCAGCTCTGGCTGCTCCATGCTGACTGGCAGCTCCATGCTGACTGGCGGCTCTGGCTGCTCCATACTGACTGGCGGCCCTGGCTGCTCCATGCTAACTGACAGCTCTGGCGGCTCCTTGCAGACTGGCAGCTTTAGCGGCATCCTGCAGACAGGCAGCTCTGGCGGCTCCTTGCAGACTGGCAGCTCTGGCTGCTTCATGTAGACTGACAGCTCTGGCTGCTCCTTGCAAACTGACAGCTCGGGCTGCTTCATGCAGACGGACAGCTCAGGCTGCTCCATGCAGACTGACAGCTCAGGCTGCTCCATGCAGACTGACAGCTCCTTGCAGACTGGCAGCTCCTTGCAGACTGGCAGCTCCTTGCAGACTGGCAGCTTGAGCGGCATCCTGCAGACAGGCAGCTCTGGCGGCTCCTTGCAGACTGGCAGCTCCTTGCAGACTGGCAGCTCCTTGCAGACTGGCAGCTCCTTGCAGACTGGCAGCTCTGGCTGCTTCATGTAGACTGACAGTTCTGGCTGCTCCTTGCAAACTGACAGCTCGGGCTGCTTCATGCAGACGGACAGCTCGGGCTGCTTCATGCAGACGGACAGCTCAGGCTGCTCCATGCAGACTGACAGCTCATTGCAGGCTGGCAGCTCCCTGCAGACTGGCAGCTCCCTGCAGACTGGCAGCTCCTTGCAGACTGGCAGCTCGGGCTGCTTCATGCAGACTGGCAGTTCTGGCTGCGCTGAACAGGCGGGAGATTCCGGCAGCGCAGGAGAGCAGAAAGGCTCTGGCCGCGCTGAACAGTCGGGAGACTCCGATAGCGCAGTAGAGAAGAGAGGCTCTGGCTGCGCTGAACAGGCGGGAGACTCCGGCAGCGCAGGAGAGGAGAAAAGCTCTGGCTGCGCTGAACAGGCCGGAGACTCCGATAGCGCAGTAGAGAAGAGAGGCTCTGGCTGCGCTGAACAGGCGGGAGACTCCGGCAGCGCAGGAGAGGAGAAAAGCTCTGGCTGCGCTGAACAGGCCGGAGACTCCGATAGCGCAGGAGAGAAGAGAGGCTCTAGCTGCGCTGAACAGGCGGAAGACTCCGATAGCGCATGAGATGAGAGAGGCTCTGGCTGCGCTGAACAGGCGAGGCGCACTGTAGGCCTGATGCGTAGTGCTGGCACAGGACGTGCAAGGCTAGGGATGGGCACAGGAGGCCTGATGCGTGAGACTGGAACTAACTTCACCAGCCGACTAAAACGGACCTCAGGACGAGTATGGAGCGCTAACCCAGGTGCCATCAAATCCCTGACACGTTCCGTCAGGCGAATTCTATGCAAAATGCACCAACACAGCAACTCCCTCATTTCTCTCTCCTCCAATTTCCCCATTAACTCCTTCACAGTCTCTGTTTCACTCACCTCCAACACCGGCTCTGGTTCTGGTCTCCTTGGCTCCTCACGATAAACAGGGAGAGTTGGCTCAGGTCTGGCTCCTGACTCTGCCACACTCTCCCTGAGCCCCCCCCCCAAGAAATGTTTGGGGCTGACTATGGGGCCTCCGTCCGCGCCGCCTTGCTTGCTTCGCAAACTCCATTCTCCTATATCCTTCCGCGCACTGCTCCATCGAATCCCAGGCGGGCTCCGGTACTCTCCCTGGGTCGGCCGCCCACCTGTCGATCTCCTCCCAAGTCGTATACTCCTCTTTGGGCTGCTCCTGTTGTTTCTTCTCCCGCTGCACCTTTGGGCGGCTACACTCCCCTGGTTTAGCCCAGGGTCCTCTCCAGTCGAGGATTTCCTCCCATGTCCAGAAATCCTTATTGCGCATCTCCTCGCGCTGCTCCTGCCTGTTGACACGCTGCTTGGTCCTTTTGTGGTGGGTGATTCTGTCACGGTTTTCTAGGTGTGAAGGAGAGTCGGACCAAAATGCGGCGTGTCTATTGCAATCCATGTTTAATGAAGAAACACACTAAACACAAACACTACCAAAACAATAAACTTAACGAAAACCGAAACAGCCTATACTTGTGTATCCTAACACAGAACAATGACATCAGGACACTAAGGACAATCACCCACGACAAACTCAAAGAATATGGCTGCCTAAATATGGTTCCCAATCAGAGACAACGATAAACACCTGCCTCTGATTGAGAACCACTTCAGACAGCCATAGACTTAGCTAGAACACCCCTCTAGCTACAATCCCCATACATACCACCTACAAAAACCCATGCCACACCCTGGCCTGACCAAATAAATAAAGATAAACACAAAATACTTCGACCAGGGTGTGACACCGGAGTTGAATGGAACACCTTAGTGACTGTTCCCTCTGCTCTATATAATCAATACATATCTGTTTATTTTATGTGATGATAAAAGGCTCATACAATACAAATATTTTTTTAATGTTTTCTTTCACAGTGATAGCGACTCCGACTGGGAGGCCCCGGTGCCAAGCTGCCCGCTCTACCTGTGCCCCCAGTGGTGTTCATATGCCACAGTTCATTACTGCAGGCATGACTCTGCCTCAGAGCCAAAAGGGCACAGCATGGAGGCGTCATTGTGTTCTGTGTCGCATGAAATGCACCACTTGTTCAGTTTGCCTCTGCTTTACATCAGAAAGAGACTGCTATGGGACATGGCACAGGCAGCAAAATATTATGACGAGGACTTCCAAGGGGTGTGTACAGTTTTTTTTTAAATATTTATTTTCTAATATTTTTTTTAACATTTTTTGTGTGTGTGTGTTAGAATTGCTTTTTTATATGTTGTATATAGTTATTTGCACTGCTGTATATAGTTATAGGTCATTTCACCAATTCAGCCACTTGGGTACATTTGGGCAACTTGTGTGGGACACCTGGGCGACTTCATGCTAAATGTCATGTAGCTCACCCATTCCTGAAGTTATCAGTCTGACACTTTGCACACCTACAGTTGCCCTCTTGTGTTATCCATCAAAATTATCTCCAGCATCCTATCTGACTGTGTGGCTATTCTAGTACATGTGAAAGATGATACTACAACAATAAAAAACAGAAAATGTATGCTCTTTCTTTCTCTTTTCTTCCACCATATCTACTGTGTTATATTCTCCTACATTCAATTAACATTTCCACAAACTTCAGAATGTTTTCATTCAATTGATACCAAGAATATGCATATCCTTGCCTCTGGGGCTGAGCTACAGGCAGTTAGATTTGGGTATGTCTTCAGGTGGAAATTGAGAACAAAGGGTTGCAGCCATAACAGGTTTTAAGAAGATGTTAGAAAGGATCTCAGACAATACAAAAGAGAGGTTGAATAGGCTAGTAATAGGGGTTGCAACAATTTTGTCAGATAATTTTAGAAAGAGAGGGTCCAGATTGTCTAGCCCGGCTGATTTGTAGGGATGCAGATTTTGCAGCTCTTTCAGAACATCAGCTGATTCGATTTGGGTGAAGGAGAAGGGGGTGCTGAGGTGTTGGCCGGAGTAGGGTAGCCAGGTTTAAAGCATGCCCAGCCTTGGAAAAATGCTTATTGAAATGATCGATCGATTATCGTAGATTTATCGGTGGTGACAGTGTTTCTTATCCTCAGTGCAGTGGGCAGCTGGGAGGAGGTGCTCTTATTCTCCATGGACATTACAGTGTCCCAAAACTTTTTGGAATTAGTGCTACAGGAAGAACATTTCTGTTTGAAAAAGCTAGCCTTAGATTCCCTAACTGACTGAGTATATTGGTTCCTGACTTCCCTGAAGAGTTGCATATCGCAGGGGCTATTCGATGCTAATGCAGAACGCATCAGGATGTTTTTGTGCTGGTCAAGGGCAGTCAAGTCTGGGGCGAACCAAGGACAATATCTGCTCTTAGTTCTACATTGTTTGAATGGGGCATGCTTATTTAAGATGGAGAGGAAGGCACTTTTGAAGAGCAACCATACATCCTCTACTGACAGGATGAGGTTGTACCTGGTAGGTTACTTGATCATTTGTGTGAGATTGAGGGCATCTATCTTAGATTGTAGGACCATAGGGGTGTTAAGCAAGTCCCAGTTTAGGTCAGCTAACAGTTTCGAACTCTGAAGATAGATGGGAGGCGATCAATTCATCCAGGGTACAGCTATAGCAAGTGGCAACAGTGAGAGACTTGTTTCTGGAAAGGTGTATTTTTAAAAGAAGAAGCTCGAATTGATTGGGCACAGACCTGGATAGTATGACAGAGCTCTGCAGGCTATCTCTGCAGTAGATTGCAACTCCACCCCCTTTGGCAGTTCTATCTTGTCGAAAATTTTTATAGTTAGGGTAGTTAGTATAGTTAGATGAAAATGTTAGGATTTTCGGTGGCCTTCCTAAGCCAGGATACAGACATAGCTAGGACATCCGGGTTGCCGGAGTGTGCTAAAGCAGTGACTAAAACAAACTTAGGGAGGAGGCTTCTAAAGCATGCATGAAACCAATGCTTTTACGGTTACAGAAGTCAACAAATGAGAGAGCCTGGGGAATAGGTGAAGATCTGGGGGCTACAGGGCCTGAATGAACCTCTACATCACCAGAGGAACTGAGGAAGAGTAGGATAAGAGTATGGCTAAAGGCTAAAATAACTGGTTATCTAGTGCGTTCAGAACAGAGAGTAAAAAGGGCAGGTTTCTGGCACAGAAGGATAGATTCAAGGCATAATGTACAGACAAGGGTATGGTAGGGTTTGAGCACAGTGGAGATAAGCCTAGGCATTGAGTGACAATGAGAGAGGTTTTGTCTCTAGTAGCACGATTTAAGCCAGGTACGGTCACCGCATGTGTGGGGGTGGAACAACAGGGCTAGCTAAGGCATTTTGAGCAGGGCTGGAGGCTCTACATTCCTAACCGGGGGATCACGTGACCCTTGAACGAGATGGCCGCATGAACTAAGAGCTCCACACAAGTAGTTTCCAACTACTAATCTTACCTCCACTCCAAGTTCAAACTCATTTAGCTTTAGTAAGAAAAAGTCATGGCGGCTACAAAAGGCGACACTACAGGTGACAGAAAAAGTTAGCACCATTAGCCAGGAGCAAGAGGACCCGCTCCCCAATGAGGCCCAACGAATGCCAACCTCGCACTCTGTCGAAGACATCCTTTCTGAGTTGAGATCCCAACGTACAGAACTCAACACTAATTAAGATGCCATTAATTCTCAGCTCAGTGCGATAGTGGGCAAGGTGACAATCCTGGAAAACGCTTTGCCTGACATCAACAACAAGAACGCGGGGCGCCTGGACGAGGCAGAGAGGCGAATCCTGTCCATGGAAAACTTATTGACAGATGCCATGGAAATAATAGCATATGCTAAAAAGAAAATAGAGCATCTGGAAGAGAAAACAGAGGACCTGGAAAACAGGGGGCGAAGGAATAATTGTGTTCTATTAAATCTGGGCGAAAAAGAAGAGGGAAACATGCCACTGATCCGCTACCTGCAAGACAAACTTCCCGAGTGGCTCCACCTGTCCACCGACAGGCCCATAGAACTCAAGAGAGCTCACTGAGCACTAAGGCCCCCACCAGCAGCCAGACAACCACCGCGCCCAATCACCATACGTTTCCTGAGATTCACCGACAAGGAACGAGTCCTACAGGGGGCGAAAAACAAGACCATCACAGTGAGAAACACCAAACTCACTTTACACCAGGACCTGTCAGCTGGAATACGCCGAAAGCGGCGAGAGTTTGACGAAGTGAAGAAATACTCCATTGACCGAGGCATCTTCAGGGGATTCAAATACCCAAAGGAGCTCAGGATTCTTCACAAAGTAGCCTTGCGACACTTCAAAACTCCGAAGAGGCAAAACGTTTTTTGAATCCTGGTCAATGAGAAACGGACCAATGACTAAATGCGTTTAATGCTATTACTAAAGGAGGTAAGACAACATATAGCCGATATCCAAAGACTCACCCGCCCTGCTAAATGTCATTATAGCCGTCCAATTTATATTTATTTTCCTTTAGCTGAGAGGGATAGGCTCTATAGCCTAACCTAGGCCTACTAATGTTTTTGTTGCTATTATTACTTGGGGTTCCCTATGTCCCTTGGAGGAGGTATATGTAGGCTGGGATATTGATAATATTTTCTCCCTCTTTTAGTGTGGTCTGGACGATGGCTACTGTGTCATTTAATCAATGCGGGGCAGAGAGGATGAGGCATTTATTTGGTGGAGAAAGGGAGACGTGCGTTGCTAACTGTTCCCGTTTTTTTTTGGAACACAGAATTGAGACTGAGCGGGGGGTAATAGATCCAACGGGATGTGTCGAGTTGTTTGGGAACTCGGCTGGGGTGTTCAGAGAATGTTATTTTATGTACACTATTTACTTTCCTTTTATGTGAACACAGCTGTAACTACTATCCACTTTTACCCAGCGATGACTTGCACTAAAGTTCGATTACTGTTCGATGACGATGACTAGCACCTTAAATCTATTGACATGGAACTGCCATGGTCTAGGGCATGCAATAAAACGGAAAAAGATACTATGTGCTCTAAAAAAGGAAAAAGCAGAGATCGCTCTATTACAAGAGACACACCTCTGTGATGCTGAACATGCCAAACTCCGCAGAGCTTGGGTGGGACAGGTGTATTTTTCATCTTTCAAATCAAACAGTAGAGGCACAGCCATACTTATCCATAAGAATGTTCCATTCATAATTGACAAAAACATATCTGATCCGGAGGGGAGATTTATTTTGATAACTGGGTCACTATATGGTCAACCAATTACTATCTTAAACATATACGCCCCTAACACAGATACTCCGGCTTTCATGTCAAAAATGATAACCCTGTTCAATGAGCATTGTGTTTCTTTTGGCGTGGTGGCCGGAGATTTTATTTGTATCCTTAACCCAACCCTAGACAAATCATCTCAAGTCCCCACCACAAATCCTAGATCTGCAAAGATGTTGAACTCTCTTACTAAAGACATGGGACTGATAGATATCTGGAGAGAGACTAATAGCTCATCTATGGCCTATACATACTACTCTAATGTCCATAACACCTACTCCCGTATAGATTACATTTTTATCCCAAAGAGTTTCATAAATTCAGCCACATGTACAATTGGACCCATAGCACTTTCAGATCTCGTCTTAGTCCACCTCCGCTTTGACCTCTGCAAAAAGATATAAAACGAAGCGTTCCATACATTGGTAACTACATGGATAGACAACTACACACAAGACAATAAAGATTCTCCTGTTTCTCCGGCCACAATGTGGGACGCTTCTAAAGCCACACTAAGAGGCCATCTAATCGCATATGCTTCCTCTAAGAAAAAAGCAATGGAAGCACACAGGCTAGATCTTGAGAGGGAGCTGGAATGCTGTGAAAGAATACATAAACAATCCCCAGACAGCACCTCCTAGATTCATCTTAAAGCAGCCAAAGCCAAACTGAATTTGGACTACACTCGGGAGATAAAAAAAAGAGTTTCCTTTACTAAACAGAAATACCATGAGTATAGCAATAGGCCCAGTAGATTGCTTGCTTACCAATTAAAAAAGGAGCAGTCAGAGCGTACAATCATGGCTATCCGAACAGCAGAGGACGAGGTCACATATGACCCAAGAAATATAAATTTAATTTTATGATTTTTACTGCAAACAATATAGAGTGGGGAGAACAAGTATTTGATACACTGCCAATTTGGCAGGTTTTCCAACTTACAAAGCATGTAGAGGTCTATAACACTTCAACTGTGAGAGACGGAATCTAAAACAAAAATCCAGAAAATCACATTGTATGATTTTTAAGTAATTAATTTGCATTTTATTGCATGACATAAGTATTTGATCACCTACCAACCAATAAGAATTCCGGCTCTCAACGACCTGTTAGTTTTTCTTTAAGAAGCCCTTCTGTTCTCCATTCATTACCTGTATTAATTGCACCTGTTTGAACTCATTACCTGTATAAAAGACACCTGTCCACACACTCAATCAAACAGACTCCAACCTCTCCACAATGGCCAAGACCAGAGAGCTGTGTAAGGACATCAGGGATAAAATTGGAGACCTGCACAAGGCTGGGGTGGGCTACAGGACAATAGGCAAGCAGCTTGGTGAGAAGGCAACAACTGTTGGCGCAATTATTAGAAAATGGAAGAAGTTCAAGATGACGGTCAATCACCCTCGGTCTGGGGCTCCATGCAAGATCTCACCTCGTGGGGCATCAATGATCATGAGGAAGGTGAGGGATCAGCCCAGAACTACATGGCAGGACCTGGTCAATGACCTGAAGAGAGCTGGAACCACAGTCTCAAAGAAAACCATTAGTAACACACTACGCCGTCATGGATTAAAATCCTGCAGCGCACGCAAGGTCCCCCTGCTCAAGCCAGCGCATGTCCAGGCCCGTCTGAAGTTTGCCAATGACCATCTGGATGATCCAGAGGAGGAATGGGAGAAGGTCATGTGGTCTGATGAGACAAAAATATAGCTTTTTTGGTCTAAACTCCACTCGCCGTGTTTGGAGGAAGAAGAAGGATGAGTACAACCCCAAGAACACCATCCCAACCGTGAAGCATGGAGGTGGAAACATCATTCTTTGGGGATGATTTTCTGCAAAGGGGACATGACGACTGCACCGTATTGAGGGGAGGATGGATGGGGCCATGTATCGCGAGATCTTGGCCAACAACCTCCTTCCCTCAGTAAGAGCATTGAAGATGGGTCGTGGCTGGGTCTTCCAGCATGACAATGACCCGAAACACACAGCCAGGGCAACTAAGGAGTGGCTCCGTAAGAAGCATCTCAAGGTCCTGGAGTTGCCTAGCCAGTCTCCAGACCTGAACCCAATAGAAAATCTTTGGAGGGAGCTGAAAGTCTGTATTGCCCAGCGACAGCCCCGAAACTTGAGAGATCTGGAGAAGGTCTGTATGGAGGAGTGGGCCAAAATCCCTGCTGCAGTGTGTGCAAACCTGGTCAAGAACTACAGAAAATGTATGCTCTCTGTAATTGCAAACAAAGGTTTCTGTACCAAATATTAAGTTATACTTTTCTGGTGTATCAAATACTAATGGCATGCAATAAAATGCAAATGAATTACTTACATGCTTTGTAAGTAGGAAAACCTGCAAAATCGGCAGTGCATCAAATACTTGTTCTCCCCACTGTACCTCTGAGAGAAAACACACGGAGGCAGAACTCCACTCTTTCATAGAGGGAATCTCGCTACCTAAACTATCAGAGACCGACTAAGAAGATATCAACTCCCCCTTCACTCCTGAGGAGTTCCTGGAGGCAATTACCTCCATGCCACCTAATAAGTCCCCAGACCCAGATGGATTCCCCAGAGAGTTCTACAAAGCTTTTTGGCCCCAGCTCAGCCCTATCTTCGACTATAAAATAATTACCAAATTGCTCGCCAAAAGACTAAACACTCTTCTTCCCAAAATAATAAAAGCGGACCAAACTGGATTTATTAGAGACAGATACTCTTCTGATAACATTTGCCGTCTTATTGATATTATTGACTAAGTAAATGCACAGAAGACCCCTGTCCTGCTGGCTTCACGGGATGCTGAGAAGACGTTTGACAGGATGGAGTGGAGCTTTCTGTTTTCAGTCTTAGAAAAGTTCAATATGGGCCAAATTTTAATAAATGGATCAAATCACTATACTCTCATCCAAATGCCATGGTGACTACTAATGGACTGAACTCTGACAGATTCCCTCTGGAACGGGGCACAAGACAAGGGTGCTCGCTGTACCCCCTGCTCTACTTGTTGGGGGCGGAGCCTCTGGCAGAGCTGATAAGGAGCAATCCAAGTATTATGGGTGTTTCTGCAGGCGGCCTGCAGCACAAGATTTAGCTTTACGCGGATGATGTCTTGCTCTACATATCCAACCCTGAGAAATCCCTCCCTCTCATTTTAGACACAATTGCTCAGTATGGCAAGTTTTCAATTTTAACAAATCCACTGTCTGCCTGAATCTCCCTCCCAATTAGCTTAGTAGGAAGAATTAATGCCATCCGTATGAACGTCCTCCCTAGACTGAACTATTTATTTCAGATGCTCCGATGCTATCTCCCAGTTTCCTTTTTCAAAACAACTAACCAAAGCATTACCAAATTTATATGGGGCAATAAAAAACCTAGGATCAAGTTTTCCACTCTATCGAAACCTGAATCTAAGGGTGGTCTTGCCCTTCCCTCCCTTCAATTTTACTACTGGTCTGCCCAAATCCGCAACATGCTCACATGGATCACAAACAGACAAGAGTCAACGTGGATTCAGATAGAAGCCCAATCCTGTGGTTCATTGCCCTTAAGCTCAATTATATTCATTAATAACTTTAGTGAAGTGGGCAACATAGCCAAAACCTTTGTGATTTACAGCACCCTACTAGTGTGGAGGGACTGTAAGAAATACCTGGGCATTTCCTCCCAAATACAGTGCCTTGCGAAAGTATTCGGCCCCCTTGAACTTTGCGACCTTTTGCCACATTTCAGGCTTCAAACATAAAGATATAAAACTGTATTTTTTTGTGAAGAATCAACAACAAGTGGGACACAATCATGAAGTGGAACGACATTTATTGGATATTTCAAACTTTTTTAACAAATCAAAAACGGAAAAATTGGGCGTGCAAAATTATTCAGCCCACTTAAGTAAGGGAATACCCCCCTGATTTGGACAAAAATTAATGGCAAAATATTGGCATTGGACAAACCATATACACGATGTCCAATACCACCCAATTTGGCGTTGATTCATGCAAAGTATATTGCAAATGCCATATGGCAATTGCCAATTGTAACACTTCAAAAATCCAATAGGGGGCGTGTGCGTTCCACCGGGGCTTTTCATATTGCAAATGCAACCCAAGTCAACATCCAAAAGCAACATTTTGAAAAAAGGATTTAAAAAAAAAAAACTTAGCACCCCTTAAAAAAGTGCTTTCTGGACCTTTTTTCGAAATTCTTTAGATTTTTGTGTCAATTACACATGTGTAAGAACTGTATGAGTATACTTTTGTCATCATAATTATTTATTTTTTAATTACATGCGCATAAGGCATATGTTTTGTCCATTTGCAATATGATTTCATAGGAAGTCAAAAGTCAAAAATGTCAAAATTTGGTAAAAAACTTCACACATCCTTAAAAAAGTGCTTTCTGGACCGTTTTTCAAAATTCTTTCGATTTTTGTGTCAATAACACATGTATAAGAACTTTATCAACATACTTTAGTCATACTTTATTATCATATTATATTTTTTTTTTACTTGTGCATGAGGCATATGTTTTCTCCATTTGCAATATGATGTCATAGGAAGTCAAAAGTCAAAGTCAAAAGTAACGATTTTCCTCCGTGCAACTGGTGATCTAAAATGTGCAACAAATTTTTTTTGATTTTTTTTGTTTATGTTTCCTTACTTTTTCAAAGTCACTGTGCATTTGCAATATGTTTTAATGGGCAGGTACCATCACGAATTTGTCATGCTCAAAATTCAAACTTTACTTTGCTCAAACTATACCTTTGTCAACTTGTATTATCATATTTCTTTTTGTTTTACTTGTGCATAAGGCATATGTTTTCTCCATTTGCAATATGATGTCATAGGAAGTCAAAAGTCAAAGTCAAAAGTAAATATTTTCCTCCGTGCACCTGGTGATCTGAAATGTGCAACTGGTGACCTGAAATGTGCAACTGGTGATCTAAAATATGCAACTGGTAACCTAAAAAAAAAATGTTTTTATTTTTTTTGTTTATGTTTCCTTACTTTTTCAAAGTCACTGTGCATTTGCAATATGTTTTAATGGGCAGGTACCATCACGAATTTGTCATGCTATAAAAATCCTGCAGGAATGTGAAATTGACTGGCCCGATGAACTCGGGATGGCTTTGCAGTGATTCTGGGTCATCTCAATCGCTCGTTTGGGTTGATTTCAGAATGTCGCTTTTGGTGATGTTTTTTCACTATAGAATCATATTGCAAATGCACGTGCAACTGGTCACCCAAAACTAAAAAAAAATGTTGATTTCATTATGTCCATTTGTTTATGTTTCCTTACTTTTTCAAAGTCACTGTGCATTTGCAATATGTTTCAATGGGCAGGTACCATCACGAATTTGTCATGCTATAAAAATCCTGCAGGAATGTGAAATTGACTGGCCCGATGAACTCGGGATGGCTTTGCAGTGATTCTGGGTCATCTCAATCGCTCGTTTGGGTTGATTTCAGAATGTCGCTTTTGGTGATGTTTTTTCACTATAGAATCATATTGCAAATGCACGTGCAACTGGTCACCCAAAACTAAAAAAAAATGTTGATTTCATTATGTCCATTTGTTTATGTTTCCTTACTTTTTCAAAGTCACTGTGCATTTGCAATATGTTTCAATGGGCAGGTACCATCACGAATTTGTCATGCTATAAAAATCCTGCAGGAATGTGAAATTGACTGGCCCGATGAACTCGGGATGGCTTTGCAGTGATTCTGGGTCATCTCAATCGCTTGTTTGGGTTGATTTCAGAATGTCGCTTTTGGTGATGTTTTTTCACTATAGAATCATATTGCAAATGTACAAGAGTCAAGTGGACAAGAGTCCATCAGTCAATTAGATATCATTCTGACCACCAAACTGATACAAACTGACACCAAACCCACTTTTTCCAACTCGTTTAGTAGCCAACTATTACATACTTCAGAGCTGGCCCAAAATTCACAACGCCTTCGGTTCAAACCATAAAAAAAACATAAAACACGTAGTTACGTTCTAGCTCCATTTCGGACATTATGCGAAGGCCTATGTGAGGCGACCCCGAATCCCGAGTTTCGGCTCGATAGGTCATTTGCTGTCTGAGAAAAACCCTAATTGGTGCTGAAAATCCACTTATTTCCATGCCTTGCTACGGGGTCCTTGAACGAGCTATCGGACAGAAACGTTGGGGTCCGTCTCTATGGGCCGAGCCGGTTTCAACGCACCTAGCCTTGCGTCTCTGAGACTTTTCTAAACGTCGTCATTTTCGTGATGCAAAAATGAATTGAAAGTATTGCAAATGTACGAGGCTGTTTCTCGGTCCGAGAACCTTCTAGAGCCACGTAACTCACCACGCACCATCGACCGGAGGTCTAGAACAGGTTTCTAAAGTTTCGGAACTCTAGGTCCGACCGTTCTTTTTTAGCTCGAACAAAGCTAACTATTGCAGCCACTGTCTGTCTCTACGCACCCCAATACGTTCCTCCTTCCAAGTTGTGTTTTAGTGTGATTTTTTTTTCCTTTGATTTTTTTGGGGAAAAATGGGGGTTGGGGGTTGATGGGGGTTGCCTAATCACATATATGAAGTTTTGGACAGATCTGACTTTTTTAACCCTTCGAAACAGCCCCTGAGACACCAATTATGGCACTTCCGGTTGGCACAGGAAGCTATAAGTAAACACATGTCTTGATTTACATGGCCACTTACAGAATCCTGAGTTTTAAGTCTTTACGTTAAGAATTGACTGATCTACACAGGGTTGAATGCACCATGTCTATCAAACTGCAGGCAGGGTATGGATATACACTTTTAGGGGCATTTTAACCACTTCCGGTTGGTCCAGGAAGCTTAGATTCGACACAGGTAGACCTCATAGTGGCCTGATGGACTGGTACCGAAGACAGGTTCATACGGCATTCATAACCCACATAGGCCTCAGGTTGAAATTAGGGGTGCAGGCAATGTATTCCTATGGGGAGAGATGACACCGTAATCTGTGAGATCAAAAAACACTGTTTTACTGTTAAGGGTTAATGCCACATGGTCAAGGTTAGGCTTGCACAAGGAGAGGACCTTAGGAACATTCATGTGGTGGAATTTTTCTTCTCACCCTAACGGTTCTCTCACTGTCACCCAAAAGCAAATGACATTGTGGGGCAGGCTTCATTTTGGGCCTACTATTCTAATGTTCGCTGCGCCTAGACCGAGCGAGCTACGGTCAAGCGGGATATCTCGTTGAACTCGGCACGGCCTAGGGATTATGGTAATGCATTGCATTGCCTGCTCTCTGTGTCTTTAAGCACCGCACTTTGTCACTCCATCCTTGCTGTGTGTGTGTGTGTGAGAGCTTTTCTTTGACATCTGTTGGGAGAAATGACTGACTTACAGTTTATGGGGGTTGCCTAATCACACATATGAAGTTTTGAAAAGATCTGACCTTTTTAACCCTTGGAAACAGCCACTATGACACCATTTAAGGCACTTCTGGTTGGCACAGGAAGCTATAAATAAACTCATATCCTGATTGGGGTATGCATTTACATAATCCTGAGTTTTAAGTATTTACGTTAAGAACTGAGTTATTGTGTTATTTCAGAAAATCATAGAAAATCACAGAAATGTCGCAGAGCTCCGCAGCACACTTTAAAAAGATTCGTATGAACACCCTGCAACTGGATCTGTAACCGTTGAAAAAAAAAAACGCCTATTTGTGACCATCACCAATTTGTCATTGTTCCGTTTCTCTTAAATGACGATAGATAAATGGCTGGTTCTTTTTTTATTGACACCGGAGGCTCCTTGACTTTGACCTGAAGTGGGAAAATAATTTATCTATTTCCATTTTAAGCCTTTAATCCCAGAAAAATGGCCGTAACTCAAAAACCGTCGAGGCCTAGACGCCATCCCGTTCGGGGCCAACTGCCCATTATGCCAAACCTACGCTCACCAAGTTTCGGCTTCGAAATATTTTCCGTTTTTGAGATAAGGCACCGTCGTGACTCGTGATGTTTTGCCAAATTGCCATATGATTCCGTATGCCATCTGGTGGGAATTTCCGGGAAGGCGGAAAAACGGTCCAAAACTTATTAAACGGAAACCGAACGTCCGACAAAGTTCATTCGATGACTTCCCGGTAGGTCCGGCCCTACCGCACGGCCTGACGCCGACCGCGAATTTTACAAACAGACGTCTAGTAAGGGACCGTACATTTGCAATATGGACTTTCTCACTGATCATACACGAAATGCCGAAATGTTCCCTTAATGTATGTTAATACTTTGTAGCACCACCTTTTGCTGCGATTACAGCTGTAAGTCGCTTGGGGTATGTCTCTATCAGTTTTGCACATCGAGAGACTGAATTTTTTTCCCATTCCTCCTTGCAAAACAGCTTGAGCTCAGTGAGGTTGGATGGAGAGCATTTGTGAACAGCAGTTTTCAGTTCTTTCCACAGATTCTCGATTGGATTCAGATCTGGACTTTGACTTGGCCATTCTAACACCTGGATATGTTTACTTTTGAAACATTCCATTGTAGATTTTGCTTTATGTTTTGGATCATTGTCTTGTTGGAAGACAAATCTCCGTCCCAGTCTCAGGTCTTTTGCAGACTCCATCAGGTTTTCTTCCAGAATGGTCCTGTATTTGGCTCCATCCATCTTCCCATCAATTTTAACCATCTTCCCTGTCCCTGCTGAAGAAAAGAAGGCCCAAACCATGATGCTGCCACCACCATGTTTGACAGTGGGGATGGTGTGTTCAGGGTGATGAGCTGTGTTGCTTTTACGCCAAACATAACGTTTTGCATTGTTGTCAAAAAGTTCAATTTTGGTTTCATCTGACCAGAGCACCTTCTTCCACATGTTTGGTGTGTCTCCCAGGTGGCTTGTGGCAAACTTTAAACCACACTTTTCATGGATATCTTAAAGAAATGGCTTTCTTCTTGCCACTCTTCCATAAAGGCCAGATTTGTGCAATATACGACTGATTGTTGTCCTATGGACAGAGTCTCCCACCTCAGCTGTAGATGTCTGCAGTTCATCCAGAGCGATCATGGGCCTCTTGGCTGCATCTCTGATCAGTCTTCTCCTTGTATGAGCTGAAAGTTTAGAGGGACGGCCAGGTCTTGGTAGATTTGCAGTGGGCTGATACTCCTTCCATTTCAATATTATCGCTTGCACAGTGCTCCTTGGGATGTTTAAAGCTTGGGAAATATTTTTGTATCCAAATCCGGCTTTAAACTTCTTCACAACAGTATCTCGGACCTGCCTAGTGTGTTCCTTGTTCTTCATGATGCTCTCTGCGCTTTTAACGGACCTCTGAGACTATCACAGTGCAGGTGCATTTATACGGAGACTTGATTACACACAGGATGATTGTATTTATCATCATTGGTCATTTAGGTCAACATTGGATCATTCAGAGATCCTCACTGAACTTCTGGAGAGAGTTTGCTGCACTGAAAGTAAAGGGGCTGAATAATTTTGCACGCCCAATTTTTCAGTTTTTGAAAATAAAGTTTGAAATATCCAATAAATGTCGTTCCACCTCATGATTGTGTCCCACTTGTTGTTGATTCTTCACAAAAAAATACAGTTTTATATCTTTATGTTTGAAGCCTGAAATGTGGCAAAAGGATGCAAAGTTCAAGGGGGCCGAATACTTTCGCAATGCACTGTACCTGTGCCCACGCACACTGACTCGGTACCGGTTCCCACTGTATATAGCCTTTACACTGACTCGGTAACGTAACACCCTGTATATAACCTCCACACTGACTCGGTACCGGTGCCCCCATGTATATAGCCTCCACACTGACTCGGTACCGTAACACCCTGTATATAACCTCCACACGGACTCGCTACCGGTGCCGCCTGTATATAGCCTCCACACTGACTCGGTACCGTAACTACCTGTATATAACCTCCACACTGACTCGGTACCGGTACCCCCTGTATATAGCCTCCACACTGACTCGGTACCGTAACTACCTGTATATAACCTCCACACTGACTCGGTACCGGTGCCCCCTGTATATAGCCTCCACACTGACTCGGTACCGTAACACCCTGTATATAACCTCCACACTGACTTGGTACCGGTGCCCCCTGTATATAGCCTCCACACTAACTCGGTACCGTAACACCCTGTATATAACCTCCACACTGACTCGGTACCGGTGCCCCCTGTCTATAGCCTCCACACTAACTCGATACCCTAACACCCTGTATATAACCTCCACACTGATTCGGTACCGGTGCCCCCTGTATATAGCCTTGTTATTGTTATTCTATGTTACCTTTTATTGTTACTTTTTATTTTAGTCTACTTGGTAAATATTTTCTTAACTCTTCTTGAACTACGCTGTTGGTTAAGGGCTTGTAAGTAAGCATTTCACTGTAAAGTCAGCACTTTTTGAATTTGGCGCATGTGACAAAGTTTGATCTTATTTTGAGAGGAGACACAGAGGAGACACTGAGAAGAGAGGAGACACTGAGAGGAGAGAAGACCCCGAGAGGAGAGGAGACACTGAGGAGAGGAGACGCTGAGTGGAGAGGAGACTCCCAGAGGGGAGGAGACACTGAGGAGAAGAGAGGAGACACTGAGTGGAGAGGAGACTCCCAGAGGAGAGGAGACACTGAGGAGAGGAGACGCTGAGAGGAGACACTGAGGAGAGGAGATGCTGAGTGGGGAGGAGACTCCCAGAGGAGAGGAAAAACTGAGAAACTGAGAGGAAACACTGAGAAGACACACTGAGAGGAGACACTGAGAGGAGACACTGAGAGGTGAAATGTTACTATGAGAGGAGTGTTTGAGGAGTGAAGGGAAGTGTTCCTAAACTCTCTCCTCCTATTAACCACATTTGTTTTTTTCAGCGCCAATAAAAACAGCAAATTGATCTCATCCAGACTCATCTGAATGAGGTTTGAAGTCGCTTTGGTAACTGCAATCACTTTCCCTCCAAAAAAAGTATGCAATATTTAACACGCTTCAAGGAAAAGTAAATGTAAATTTTAAAAAAAATCCTTACAGTTTTAATCAAAAGCATTTAAATCAGACAGTCTACAGGTCAGCTAATGACTTCGCAGAGATGGGCCGTCGCCGGGAGGTTAGCTTCAAAGCGCTAGCTCATTAGCGTTAGTTCCTCTGATTATGATAGTCAATCTCACATACTCTCCATCTCTCACTATCACACTCAACTGTCATTAGCCAGTTAGCATCATTAGAATGATTAGCAGCCAAGGTCAGTGTTTGAAGCACACACTCACACACACACAACCCAGCCTTTCAAAATGTCTCCCAATACTCTGCCACTCTGCCCAAAGTTTCAGTGCTGTAATTGGAATCTTCTACGCTTCACTTAAACAGAAAGGACAGGAATTAGGGTTATAACCCTGATTATTTGATGCTGAAACAGAGGACAGCATGATACATGTGTGTGTGTAATGTGTGTGTGTGTTATGTGTGTGTGTGTGTTATGTGTGTGTGTTATGTGTGTGTGTGTGTTTTGTGTGTGTGTTATGTGTGTGTGTTATGTGTGTGTCGTGAGGCGTAGAGCTAGCTGGGAAACGTCCACACACCAGCTTCCAGTAGCATTAACACAAAAACACACCATCACCTGTCCAAAGAAGATACGGGGAAGGAAACACCAGGGGTATTATGGGTAGAATGGGTGTGGTTAAGAGATTTTAAGAACAGTATGGATGCAAGCTATGAATCTACACACTCTCACTCACTCACTCATTCACTCACTCACACTGAGTAGTGTGTGGGCACCTAGGCTCATTAAAGGAAGTGAGGTCTCTGGGCTCATCTTTAAAATATAAAACAAAGTGCTGTGATGTCACAGCCCATCAGCCTATCCTGTGTAGACGGAACCACTTTAGCTGAAAGAGCAGAAACTGTTATCGCCTGAATGCACAGACCCCGCTCTAACACACAGGCACAGGGCGGGCTGTGCAGGATGAGGATGCATGTTGGTTTGGGGCTAAACATGATATCTGGGGTCCCCTGGGTAATCCAATCAGTACAGCCTGCCAGGGAAAGAGGAAAAGCACTCAAGACTGGGCCTGAAGAACACACACACAGGTGTCTCAGACTCACAAGTAAACCCCCTCAGAGCAGGAATCCAGACAGACAAAGAATACTGTTTCGAAGTCATAAAGAACACAGACCTACTCAGATCACAAACCTACTTAGAACACAGACTAGCTAGCTACCGGTTTTCACAGTATCTTAATGATAACTAGCTATTTACCTGCGTCCACAACATATTAATGACAACTAGCTAGTTACCTGTGTTCACAACATATTAACGATAACTAGTTAGTTAGGGTTACTAGTTAGTTAGGGTTACTAGTTAGTTAGGGTCACTAGTTAGCTACCTGTTCCACAACATATTAATGATAACTAGCTAGCTACCTGTTTCACAACATCTTAATGATAACTAGCTACCTGTTTCACAACATCTTAATGATAACTAGCTACCTGTTTCACAGCATCTTAATGATAACTAGCTACCTGTTTCACAACATCTTAATGATAATTAGCTACCTGTTTCACAACATCTTAATGATAACTAGCTACCTGTTTCACAACATCTTAATGATGACTAGCTAGCTACCTGTTTCACAACATCTTAATGATAACTAGCTACCTGTTTCACAACATCTTAATGATAACTAGCTACCTGTTTCACAGCATCTTAATGATAACTAGCTACCTGTTTCACAACATCTTAATGATAACTAGCTACCCGTTTCACAGCATCTTAATGATAACTAGCTACCTGTTTCACAACATCTTAATGATAACTAGCTACCTGTTTCACAACATCTTAATGATGACTAGCTAGCTACCTGTTTCACAACATCTTATTGATAACTAGCTAGCTACCTGTTTTCACAACATCTTAATGATAACTAGCTAGCTACCTGTTTTCACAACATCTTAATGATAACTAGCTAGCTACCTGTTTTCACAGCATCTTAATGATAACTAGCTACCTGTGTCCACAACGTATATTAACTATACTAGTTTAGCTACCTGTTTTCACAACATATTAATGATAACTAGCTAATTACCTGTTTGCACAGCATCTTAATGATAACTAGCTAGCTACCTGTTTTCACAACATCATAATGATAACTAGCTAAATACCTGTTTTCACAACATATTAATGATAACTAGCTACCTGTTTTCACAACATCTTAATGAAAACTAGCTACCTGTTTTCACAACATCTTAATGATAACTAGCTACCTGTGTCCACAACGTATATTAACTATACTAGTTTAGCTACCTGTTTTCACAACATATTAATGATAACTAGCTAGCTGTTATCACAACATCTTAATGATAACTAGCTACCTACCTGTTTTTACAACATCTTAATGATAACTAGCTACCTACCTGTTTTCACAACATCTTAATGATAACTAGCTACCTACCTGTTTTTACAACATCTTAATGATAACTAGCTAGTTACCTGTTTTCACAACATCTTAATGATAACTAGCTACCTACCTGTTTTTACAACATCTTAATGATAACTAGCTACCTACCTGTTTTCACAACATCTTAATGATAACTAGCTACCTACCTGTTTTTACAACATCTTAATGATAACTAGCTAGCTACCTGTTTTCACAACATCATAATGATAACTAGCTAAATACCTGTTTTCACAACATATTAATGATAACTAGCTACCTGTTTTCACAACATCTTAATGAAAACTAGCTACCTGTTTTCACAACATCTTAATGATAACTAGCTACCTGTGTCCACAACGTATATTAACTATACTAGTTTAGCTACCTGTTTTCACAGCATCTTAATGATAACTAGCTACCTGTTTTCACAACATATTAATGATAACTAGCTACCTACCTGTTTTTACAACATCTTAATGATAACTAGCTACCTACCTGTTTTCACAACATCTTAATGATAACTAGCTACCTACCTGTTTTTACAACATCTTAATGATAACTAGCTAGTTACCTGTTTTCACAGCATCTTAATGATAACTAGCTAGCTACCTGTTTTCACAACATCTTAATGATAACCAGCTAGCTACCTGTTTTCACAGCATCTTAATGATAACTAGCTAGCTACCTGTTTTCACAACATCTTAATGATAACCAGCTAGCTACCTGTTTTCACAGCATCTTAATGATAACTAGCTACCTGTTTTCACAACATCTTAATGATAACTATCTACCTGTGTCCAAAACGTATATTAACTATACTAGTTTAGCTACCTGTTTTCACAACATCTTAATGATAACTAGCTACCTGTTTCACAACATCTTAATGATAACTAGCTAGCTACCTGTTTTCACAACATCTTAATGATAACTAGCTAGCTACCTGTTTTCACGGCATCTTAATGATAACTAGCTAGCTACCTGTTTTCACAACATCTTAATGATAACTAGCTACCTGTTTTCACAACATCTTAATGATAACTAGCTACCTGTGTCCACAACGTATATTAACTATACCTGTTTAGCTACCTGTTTTCACAGCATCTTAATGATAACTAGCTACCTGTGTCCACAACGTATATTAACTATACTAGTTTAGCTACCTGTTTTCACAACATCTTAATGATAACTAGCTAGCTACCTGTTTTCACAACATATGAATGATAACTAGCTAGCTGTTATCACAACATCTTAATGATAACTAGCTGCTACCTGATTTCACAACATCTTAATGATAACTAACTAGCTACCTGTTTTCACAACATCTTAATGATAACTAGCTAGCTACCTGTTTTCACAACATATTAATGAAAACTAGCTAGCTGTTTTCACAGCATCTTAGTAATAACTAGCTAGCTCCCTGTTTTCACAGCATCTTAATGATAACTAGCTGCCTGTGTCCACAACGTATATTAACTATACTAGTTTAGCTACCTGTTTTCACAACATATTAATGATAACTAGCTAGCTACCTGTTTTCACAACATCTTAATGATAACTAGCTACCTACCTGTTTTTACAACATCTTAATGATAACTAGCTAGTTACCTGTTTTCACAACATCTTAATAATAACTAGCTAGCTACCTGTTTTCACAACATCTTAATAATAACTAGCTAGCTACCTGTTTTCACAGCATCTTAATGATAACTATCTGTTTTTTAATTGCACCTTTATTTAACTAGGAAAGTCAGTTCAGAACAAATTATTATTTTCAATGACAGCCTAGGAACAGTGGGTTAACTGCCTTGTTCAGTGATTTATTTAATCTTTTATTTCTTTCATCACATTCCCAGTGGGTCAGAAGTATACATACACTCAATTAGTATTTGATAGTATTGCCTTTAAATTGTTTAACATGTGTCAAATGTTTCATGTGGCCTTCCACAAGCTTCCCACAATACATTTGGTGAATTTGGCTCAGTCAGGTTTGCTTTTTCACAAATGTTTTATACGATTGAGGTCAGGGCTTTGTGATGGCCACTCCAATACCCTGACTTTCTTGTCTTAAGCCATTTTGCCACAACTTTGTAAGTATGCTTGGGGTCTTTGTCCATTTTGAAGACCCATTTGCGACCAAGCTTTAACTTCCTGACTGATGTCTTGAGATGTTGCTTCAATATATCCACGTAATTTTCATTCCTCATGATGCAATCTATTTTGTGAAGTGCACCAGACCCTCCTGAAGCAAAACACCCCCACAACATGATGCTGCACCCCCATGGTTCATGGTTGGGATGGTGTTCTTCAGCTTGCAAGCCCCCCCTTTTTCATCCAAACATAACGATGGTCATTATGGACAATTCCCTAGATGCAGTTGCACCCCTAAAAACTAAAAACATTTCTCATAAGAAACTAGATCCATGGTACACAGAAAATACCCGAGTTCTGAAGCAAGCTTCCAGAAAATTGGAACGGAAATGGCGCCACACCAAACTGGAAGTCTTCCGACTAGCTTGGAAAGACAGTACTGTGCAGTACCGAAGAGCCCTTACTGCTGCTCGATCATCCTATTTTTCTAACTTAATTGAGGAAAATAAGAACAATCCGAAATTCCTTTTTGATACTGTCGCAAAGCTAACTAAAAAGCAGCATTCCCCAAGAGAGGATGGTTTTCACTTCAGCAGTGATAAATTCATGAACTTCTTTGAGGAAAAGATCATGATTATTAGAAAGCAAATTACGGATTCCTCTTTATATCTGTGGATTTCTTCAAAGCTCAGTTGTCCTGAGTCTGCACAACTCTGCCAGGACCTAGGATCTGGAGAGACACTCAAGTGTTTTAGTACTATATCTCTTGACACAATGATGAAAATAATAATGGCCTCTAAACCTTCAAACAGCACTGGACCCTATTCCAACTAAACTACTGAAAGAGCTGCTTCCTGTGCTTGGCCCTCCTATGTTGAACATAATAAATGGCTCAATATCCACCGGATGTGTACCAAACTCACTAAAGGTGTCGGTAATAAAGCCTCTTTTGAAAAAGCCAAACCTTGACCCAGAAAATATAAAAAACTATCGGCCTATATCGAATCTTCCATTCCTCTCAACAATTTTAGAAAAGGCTGTTGCGCAGAAACTCACTGCCTTCCTCAAGACAAACAATGTATACGAAATGCTTCAGTCTGGTTTTAGACCCCATCATAGCACTGAGACTGCACTTGTGAAGGTGGTAAATTACCTTTTAATGGCATCAGACCGAGGCTCTGCATCTGTCCTTGTGCTCCTAGACCTTAGTGCTGCTTTTGATACCATTGATCACCACATTCTTTTGGAGAGATTGGAAACCCAAATTATCTACACGGACAAGTTCTGGCCTGGTTTAGATATAAAGATATCAGTTTGTCTCTGTGAATGGTTTGTCCTCTGACAAGTCAACTGTACATTTCCATGTTCCTCAAGGTTCCGTTTTAGGACCACTATTGTTTTCACTATATAGTTTACCTCTTGGGGATGTCATTCGAAAACATAATGTTAACTTTCACTGCTATGTGGATGACACACAGCTGTACATTTCAATGAAACATGGTGAAGCCCCAAAATTGCCCTTGCTAGAAGTCTGTTTTTCAGACATAAGGAAGTGGATGACTGCAAAATTTCTACTTTTAAACTCGGACAAAACAGAGATGCTTGTTAGAGGTCCCAAGAGATCTTCTGTTGAATCTGACAATTAGTCTTAATGGTTGTACAGTCGTCTCAAATAAAACTGTGAAGGACCTCAGCGTTACTCTGGACCCTGATCTCTCTTTTGACGAACATATCAAGACTGTTTCAAGGACAGCTTTTTTCCATCTATGTAACATTGCAAAAATCAGAAACTTTCTGTCCAAAAATGATGCAGAAAAATGTATCATGCATTTGTTTCTTCTAGGTTAGACTACTGCAATGCTCTACTTTCCCGCTCCCTGGATAAAGCTCTAAATAAACTTCAGTTAGTGCTAAATACGGCTGCTAGAATCCTGACTAGAACCAAAAGATTTGATCATATTACTCAAGTGCTAGCCTCCCTACACTGGCTTCCTGTTAAGGCAAGGGCTGATTTCAAGGTTTTACTGCTAACCTACAAAGCATTACATGGGCTTGCCCCTACCTATCTCTCTGATTTGGTCCTGACGTACATACCTACACGTACGCTACGGTCACAAGACGCAGGCCTCCTAATTGTCCCTAGAATTTCTAAGCAAACAGCTGGAGGCAGGGCTTTCTCCTATAGAGCTCCATTTTTATGGAATGGTCTGCCTACTCATGTGAGAGACGCAAACTCTGTCTCAACCTTTAAGTCTTTACTGAAGACTCATCTCTTCAGTGGATCATATGATTGAGTGTAGTGTGACCCAGGAGTGTGAAGGTGAACGGAAAGGATCTGGAGCAACGAACCGCCCTTGCTGTCTCTGCCTGGCTGGTTCCCCTCTTTCCACTGGGATTAACTGCCTCTAGTGGTGTGGGGGCTGTGCTTTGGCAAAGTGGGTGGGGTTATATCTTTCCTGTTTGGCCCTGTCCGGGGGTATCATCTGATGGGGCCAAAGTGTCTCCTGACCCCTCCTGTCTCAGCCTCCAGTATTTATGCTGCAGTAGTTTATGTGTCGGGGGGCTAGGGTCAGTTTGTTATATCTGGAGTACTTCTCCTGTTTTGTTCGGTGTTCTGTGTGAATTTAAGTATGCGCTCTCTAATTCTCTCTTTCTTTCTCTCTCTCGGAGGACCTGAGCCCTAGGACCATGCCTCAGGACTACCTGGCATGAGGACTCCTTGCTGTCCCCAGTCCACCTGGCCGTGCTGCTGCTCCAGTTTCAACTGTTCAGCACCTGAGGTGCTGACTTGCTGCACCCTCAACAACTACTGTGATTATTATTATTTGACCATGCTGGTCATTTGTGAACCTCTGAACATCTTGGCCATGTTCTGTTATAATCTCCACGCGGCACAGCCAGAAGAGGACTGGCCACCCCCCATAGCCTGGTTCCTCTCTAGGTTTCTTCCTAGGTTTTGGCCTTTCTAGGGAGCTTTTCCTAGCCACCGTGCTTCTACACCTGCATTGCTTGCTGTTTGGGGTTTTAGGCTGGGTTTCTGTACAGCACTTTGAGATATCAGCTGATGTGCGAAGGGCTAAATAAATTAATTTGATTTGATTTGACTCGTTTTACTGTGGATATAGATAATTTTGTGCCTGTTTCCTCCAGCATCTTCACAAGGTCCTTTGCTGTTGCTCTGGGATTGATTTGAACTTTTTGCACCAAAGTACGTTCATATCTAGGAGACAGAATGCGTCTCCTTCCTGAGCGGTATGGTGGTTGAGTAGTCCTATGGTGTTTATACTTGCATACTATTGTTTGTACAGATGAACGCGGTATCTTCAGGCATTTGGAAATATCTCCCAAGGATGAACCAGACATTTTGAGGTCTAACCCTAACCCTAGCCCTTATTTTCTGAGGTCTTGCTGATTTCTTTTGATTTTTCCATGATGTCAAGCAAAGAGGCACAGAGTTTGAAGGTACACCTTGAAATACATCCACAGGTACACCTCCAATTGACTCAAAAATTGCCTATCAGAAGCTTCTAAAGCCATGACATCATTTTCTGGAATTTTCCAAGCTGTTTAAAGGCACAGTCAACTTAGTGTATGTAAACTTCTGACCTACTGGAATTGAGATACGGTGAATTATAAGTGAAACAATCTGTCTGTAAACAATTGTTGGAAAAATTACTTGTGTCATGCACAAAGTAGATGTCCTAACCGACTTGCCGAAAATATAGCTTGTTAAAACCTCTTGAGTGTAGGGGCAGTATTTTGATGTTAGGATGAAAAACATACAACATTTAAACTGCCTATTTCTCAGGCCCAGAAACTAGAATATGCATTCAATAGAAAACACTCTAAAGTTTCCAAAACAGTCAAAATATTTTCTGTGAGTATAACAGAACTGATATTGCAGGCAAAAACCTGAGGAAAATCCACCCCGGAACTGCTTTTTTCCTGAAAGCGCTCTGTTCCATTGCCTGCCTTCGCTCCATTTAAAGGGATATCAACCCGATTCCTTTTCCTATGGCTTCCCCATGGTGTGAGCAGTCTTTAGACATAGTTTCAGGCTTTTATTTTGAAAAATTAGCGAGAAAGATCACATCGTGTCATTGTATGGCTGGGTGCTAGCAGCGTTTTGCATGCGCAACAGCTTGGAGCAGACATTTTCTCTCTCTCTCCTATTGAAGAAGCTACAGTCCCGGTTGAAATATCATCTATTATGTATTGTAAAAACAACCTGAGGTTTGATTATAAAAAACGTTTGACATGTTTCTACGAACTTTACGGATACTATTTGGAATTTTCGTCTGCGATGTCGTGACCGCTCGAGCCTGTGGATTTCTGAACATAACGCGCCAACCAAATGGAGATATTTTGGATATAAAAATCATCTTTATGGAACAAAAGGAACATTTATTGTGTAACTGGGAGTCTCGTGAGTGCAAGCATCCATAGATCATCAAAGGTAAGTGATTCATTTTATTGCTTTTCTGACTTTCGTGACCAATCTACTTGGCTGCTAGCTGTTTGTAATGTTTTGTCTACTGAGAGAGATGTCCTTACATAAACGCTTGGTATGCTTTCGCCGAAAAACTTTTTTGAAATCTGACACGCCAGGTGGATTAACAACAAGATAAGCTGTGTTTTGCTATATTGCACTTGTGATTTCATGAAAATTAAATATTTTGAGTAATTTAATTTGAATTTGGCGCTCTACAATTCAGCAGATGTTACTGAAAATGAGGTGCATGTGTGGGTGGGTGCATCAAGAGGAATTTGGAGGAGTGGTTGAAAACGAATTGTAATGACTCCAACCTAAGTGTATGTAAACTTCCAACTTTAAGTGTACATAGCATGCACCACATTTCCGTTTATATTTATTTGAATTTTTTGAAAAAAAAAATTGGACGATTTATTGTATGTCCATTACATGATATCCAAATAAAAATCTATTTAAATTACATGTTGTAATGCAACAAAATAGGAAAAAAACGCCTGGGGAGATTAATACACTGTAGCTAGTTATCATGAAAATGCTGTGAATATAGGTAGGACATTGTTGCAAGCTGTTCAGAAATTCAAAGTAGTCATTAGGAACATTTTGACGGAAAATTAAATTTCCACAAATGCATGCAGCCCAGCCCAGTGGACCAATGACCCAGGAGATGGAGGTGGGGCTGATTAGGGATAGCGAGTTGAGAGGGGGGTTTGAGGGGGATTCTAAGGGTGTGTGTGAAGACGAGGGGTTGAGGATAGGTGGGGGTAGAGGGGAATTTGAGCGAGGCCGAGGGCAGGGTGTGTGTGTGTGATGCTGGGGAAGGGAGGAGGGACCAGTAGGGAATGGTGTCAGCTGCGCAGGCAGCAGGGAAAGCCGACATCTTAATAAAACAGCCTCAGGCTAAACCCCATTAAAGGCCTCAGAGCCTGTTACCACTGCTGGCCAGGTAGCGCGCGTGCGCACACACACACACACACACACACACACACACACACACACACACACACACACACACACACACACACACACACACACACACACACACACACACACACACACACACACACACACACACACACACACACACACACACACACACACACATACACAAATGTTTTATATATGGATCTGCGTGTGTCTGTCTGTCCATGTGTAAGGGCCTGTCTTTGTGCATGGTGTGTGAGTGATGTTACAGACCTCAGTCTGACTATTGTGGCAGTACGGTAGTTGAGGGAAATGAAAATATACCAAGAAGGGAGAAAACCCTACTCAAAACACACACACACACTAGGTATGTAAACTATACTATAGGCCCAGCTGGTGGAGATGTCATATGAATTTAAAATAATCTATACTATAGGCCAAGCTGGTGGAGTTGTCATGTTAAATTAAAATGTCGAATAGAGGAAGACAGAAAGCATTTGTGTGTTGTTAGCTGTTCATCTGTATTTGTGCATTGTTTCCCATGCCAGTAAAGCCCCTTTGAATTAAATTGGAATTGGAATTGAAAGAGTGGTAGCCTGAAATCATCATCATTAAACATATACATTAATGAACTGTCAAAAACACTAGACAATCAACAGCCCCAAGTCTCACTCATAACGACACAGAAATAAAATCATTCCTGTATTCAGATGAGCTTGTTCTGCTGTTCCCCTCAAAATAGGGTCTACAGAAACAATGAGATAATCTGCAACAGTTGTGTCAGACCTGGGCAGTGGCAGTCAATCTCAAAAAGACAAATAACAAATTTGATAATATTTGTTACATGCTTTGTAAACAACAGGTGTACTGTAGACTAACAGTGAAATGCTTCCTAACCAACAGGTGTAGACGAACAGTGAAATGCTTCCTAAACATCAGGTATACACTAATAGTGCAAAGCTTCCTAAACAACAGGTGTAGATGAACATTGAAATGCTTCCTAAAAGGAACTATTCCAACAATGTCTTGTTAAAGTTGTAAAAGAAAATTATAGAAACAGTGATGAGGAATAAATACCCAGTGAATAAGAATAACAAGAAAAAATAACATGGTAGAGTCCGGCAGGTGGATAGAGTCCAGCATGTGGGTAGAGTCCAATGTGTGGGTAGAGTCCGGGAGGTGGGTAGAGTCCGGCGTGTGGGTAGAGTCCAGCGTGTGGGTAGAGTCCAGTGTGTGGAGTAGAGTCCAGCGTGTGGGTAGAGTCCAGCATGTGGGTAGAGTCCAGCATGTGGGGTAGAATCTTGAAAGTGGGTAGAATCCAGTGTGTGGGTAGAGTCCGGAAGGTTGGTAGAGCCCAGGATGTCAGTAGAGTCCAGCGTGGGGGGTAGAGTCCAGCATGTGGGGTAGAGTCCAGGGTGTGGGTAGAGTCCGGTGTGTGGGATAGAATCTTGAAGGTGGGTAGAGTCCAGTGCGTGGGTAGAGTCCAGCTTGTGGGGTCGTTTCCAGCAGGTTGGTAGAGTAATGCATTTGGAAAGAGTCCAACGTGTGGGTAGAGTCCAGCGTGTGGGTAGAGTCCAGGGTGTGAGGTAGAGTCCAGCGTGTGGGTAGAGTCCAGCATGTGGGTAGAGTCCAGCATGTGGGGTAGAATCTTGAAAGTGGGTAGAATCCAGTGTGTGGGTAGAGTCCGGAAGGTTGGTAGAGACCAGCATGTCAGTAGAGTCCAGCGTGGGGGGTAGAGTCCAGCATGTGGGGTAGAGTCCAGGGTGTGGGTAGAGTCCGGTGTGTGGGATAGAATCTTGAAGGTGGGTAGAGTCCAGTGCGTGGGTAGAGTCCAGCTTGTGGGGTCGTTTCCAGCAGGTTGGTAGAGTAATGCATTTGGAAAGAGTCCAACGTGTGGGTAGAGTCCAGCGTGTGGGTAGAGTCCAGGGTGTGAGGTAGAGTCCAGGGTGTTGGTAGAGTCCAGGGTGTGGGTAGAGTCCAGCGTGTGGGTAGAGTCCAGCGTGTCCAGCATGTGGGGTAGAGTCCAGTGTGTGGGTAGAGTCCAGGGTGTGGGTAGATTCGGGCGTGTGGGGTAGAGTCTTGAAGGTGGGTAGAGTCCAGTGTGTGGGCAGAGTCCAGCACGTGGGTTGAGTCCAGCGTGTGGGGTCAAGTCCAGCGCGTGTGGTCAAGTCCAGCGCGTGGGGTAAACTCCAGCGCATGGGGTATAGTCCAGCGTGTGGGGTAGAGTCCTGCATGTGGGGTAGAGGACAGCGTGTGTGTAAAGTCCAGCTTGTGGGTAGAGTCCAGCGTGTGGGGTAAAGTCCAGTGTGTGGGTTAGAGTCCATTGTGTGGGTAGATTCCAGCATGTGGGGTCGTGTCCAGCATGTGGGTAGAGTGCAGCATTTAGAAAGAGTCCAGCGTGTGGGTAGAGTACAGCATGTGGCGTTGAGTACAGCATGTGAGTAGAGTACAGCGTGTGGGTAGAGTGCAGTATTTAGAAAGAGTCCAGCGTGTGTGGTTGAGTAAAGCATGTGGGGTTGAGTACAGCATGTGGGGTAGAGTACAGCATGTGTGGTTGAGTAAAGCATGTGGGGTTGAGTACAGCATGGGGGTAGAGTACAGCGCGTGGGGTAGAGTCCGGTGGGTGGGTATTGTCCAGCGTTTAGGGCAGAGTCCAGCGGGTGGGGTATAGTACAGCGTGTGTGTACAGTCCAGCTTGTGGGTAGAGTCCGGAAGGTGGGTGTAGACCAGCGTGTGGGTAGAGTCCAGCGTGTGGTTAGAGTACAGCATGTGGGTAGATACTAGCATGTGGGGTAGAGACCAGCGTTGGGGGTAGAGTCCAGCATGTGGGGTAGAATCCAGGGTGTGGGTAGAGTCCGGTGTGTGGGATAGAATCTTGAAGGTGGGTAGAGTCCAGTGTGTGGGCAGAGTCCAGAAGGTTGGTAGAGTCCAGCGTATGGGTAGAGTCCAGCTTGTGGGGTCGTTTCCAGCAGGTGGGGTAGAGTAATGCATTTGGAAAGAGTCCAACGTGTGGGTAGAGTCCAGCGTGTGGGTAGAGTCCAGGGTGTGAGGTAGAGTCCAGGGTGTGGGTAGAGTCCAGGGTGTGAGGTAGAGTTCAGGTTGTGGGTAGAGTCCAGGGTGTGAGGTAGAGTCCAGGGTGTGGGTAGAGTCCAGGGTGTGGGTAGAGTCCAGCGTGTGGGTAGAGTCCAGCATGTGAGGTAGAGTCCAGGGTGTGGGTAGAGTCCAGCATGTGGGTAGAGTCCAGGGTGTGGGTAGAGTCCAGGGTGTGGGTAGAGTCCAGCATGTGAGGTAGAGTCCAGGGTGTGGGTAGAGTCCAGCATGTGGGTAGAGTCCAGGGTGTGGGTAGAGTCCAGGGTGTGAGGTAGAGTCCAGCGTGTGTGTAGAGTCCAGCTTGTGGGTAGAGCCCAGCGTGTGGTTAGAGTACAGCATGTAGGTAGAGTCTAGCGTGTGGGGTAAAGTCCAGCGTTAGGGTTAGAGTCCAGCGTGTTGTAAAGCCAAGGGTGTGGGTAGAGTCCAGCGTGTGGGGTAGAGTCTAGCATGTGGGTAGAGTCCAGCATGTGGGTAGAGTCCAGCATGTGGGTAGAGTCTAGCATGTGGGGTAGAGTCCAAAGTGTGGGTAGAGTCCGGCGTGTGGGGAAGAATCTTGAAGGTGGGTAGAATCCAATGTGTGCTTAGTGTCCGGAAGGTTGGTGGAGGCCAGCGTGTGGGTAGAGTCCAGCGTGTGGGTAAAGTCCAGGGTGCGGGTAGAGTCCAGCGTGTGGGTAGAGTCCAGGGTGTGTGTAGAGTCCAGGGTGTGGGTAGAGTCCAGGGTTTGGGGTAGAGTCCAGGGTGTGGGTAGAGTCCGGCGTGTGGGATAGAATCTTGAAGGTGGGTAAAGTCCAGTGTGTGGGCAGAGTCCAGAAGGTTGGCAGAGTCCAGCGTATGGGTAGAGTCCAGCTTGTGGGGTCGTTTTCTGTAGGTGGGGTAGAGTAAGACATTTGGAAAGAGTCCAACGTGTGGGGAGAGTCCAGCGTGTTAGGTAATGTACAGCTTGTGGGTATTGTACAGTTGTGTGTATAGTCCAGCTTGTGGGTAGAGTCCGGAAGGTGGGTGGAGTCCAGGGTGTGGGTAGAGTCCAGGGTGTGGGGTAGATTCCAACGTGTGGGGTAGAGTCCGGCATGTAGGGTAGAGTACAGTATGTGTGTAGAGTCCAGCATGTGGAGTTGAGTCCAGCGTGTGGGGTAGAATACAGCATGTGGGTTGAGTCCAGCATGTGGGTAGAGCCCAGCGTGTTGTTAGAGTACAGCATGTGGGTAGAGTATAGCGTGTGGGGTAAAGTCCAGCGTGTGGGTTAGAGTCCATTGTGTGGGTAGAGTCCAGCATGTGGGGTTGTGTCCAGCAGGTGGGGTAGAGTACAGCGTGTGGGTAGAGTGCAGCATTTGGAAAGAGTCCAGTGTGTGTGGTTGAGTAAAGCATGTGGGGTTGAGTACAGCATGTGGGTAGAGTACAGCGCGTGGGTAGAGTGCAGCATTTAGAAAGAGTCCAGCGTGTGTGGTTGAGTAAAGCATGTGGGGTTGAGTACAGCATGTGGGTAGAGTACAGCGCGTGGGGTAGAGTCCGGCGGATGGGTATTGTCCAGCGTTTAAGGCAGAGTCCAGCGGGTGGGGTATTTTACAGCATGTGTGTACAGTCCAGCTTGTGGGTAGAGTCCGGAAGGTGGGTGTAGACCAGCGTGTGGGGAGAGTCAAGCGTGTGGGTAGAGTCCAGCGTGTGGGTAGAGTCCAGCGTGTGGGGTTGTGTCCAGCGTGTGGGGTTGTGTCCAGCAGGTGGGGTAGAGTACAGCGTGTGGGTAGAGTGCAGCATTTGGAAAGAGTCCAGTGTGTGGGTAGAGTCCAGCATGTGGGGTTGAGTACAGCATGTGGGTAGAGTACAGCGTGTGGGTAGAGTGCAGCATTTGGAAAGAGTCCAGCGTGTGTGGTTGAGTACAGCATGTGGGGTTGAGTACAGCATGTGGGTAGAACACAGCGCGTGGGGTAGAGTCCGGTGGGTGGGTATTGTCCAGCGTTTAGGGCAGAGTCCAGCGGGTGGGGTATAGTACAGCATGTGTGTACAGTCCAGCTTGTGGGTAGAGTCCGGAAGGTGGGTGTAGACCAGCGTGTGGGGAGAGTCCAGGATGTGGGTAGAGTCCTGCATGTGGGGTAGAGTCCTGCATGTGGGGTAGAGTACAGCATGTGGGTAAAGTCCAGGGTGTGGGTAGAGTCCAGCGTGTGGGTAGAGTCCGGAAGGTGTGTGGAGTCCAGGGTGTGGGTGGAGTCCAGGGTGTGGGTAGAGTCCAGGGTGTGGGTAGAGTCCAGGGTGTGGGTAGAGTCCAGGGTGTGGGTAGAGTCCAGGGTTTGGGGTAGAGTCCAGGGTTTGGGGTAGAGTCTAGCGTGTGGGATAGAGTCCAGGGTGTGGGTAGAGTCGGGCATGTGGGGTAGAATCTTGAAGGTGGGTAGAGTCCAGTGCGTGGGCAGAGTCCAGAAGGTTGTTAGAGTCCAGTGCGTGGGGTCGTTTCCAGCAGGTGGGGTAGAGTAATGCATTTGGAAAGAGTCCAATGTGTGGGTAGAGTCCAGCGTGTTAGGTAGTGTGCAGCTTGTGGGTAGAGTACAGTGTGTGTGTATAGTCCAGCTTGTGGGTAGAGTCCGGAAGGTGGGTGGAGTCATGGGTGTGGATAGAGTCCAGGGTGTGGGTAGAGTCCAGGGTGTGGGTAGAGTCCAGGGTGTGGGGTAGAGTCCAGCGTGTGGGGTAGAGTCCGACATGTAGGGTAGAGTACAGTATGTGTGTAGAGTCCAGCATATGGGGTTGAGTCCAGCGTGTGGGTAGAGTGCAGCATTTAGAAAGAGTCCAGCGTGTGTGGTTGAGTAAAGCATGTGGGGTTGAGTACAGCATGTGGGTAGAGTAAAGCATGTGGGGTAGAGTACAGCGCGTGGGGTAGAGTCCGGTGGGTGGGTATTGTCCAGCGTTTAGGGCAGAGTCCAGCGGGTGGGGTATAGTACAGCGTGTGTGTACAGTCCAGCTTGTGGGTAGAGTCCGGAAGGTGGGTGTAGACCAGCGTGTGGGTAGAGTCCAGCGTGTGGGGTATAGTACAGCGTGTGTGTACAGTCCAGCTTGTGGGTAGAGTCCGGAAGGTGGGTGTAGACCAGCGTGTGGGTAGAGTCCAGCGTGTGGGGTAGAGTCCGACATGTAGGGTAGAGTACAGTATGTGTGTAGAGTCCAGCATATGGGGTTGAGTCCAGCGTGTGTGATAGAACACAGCGTGTGGGTTGAGTCCAGCATGTGGCTAGAGCCCAGCGTGTGGTTAGAGTACAGCATGTGGGTAGAGTCTAGCGTGTGGGGTAGAGTCTCGAAGGTGGGTAGAGTCCAGTGTGTTGGTAGAGTCCAGAGTGTGGGTAAAGTCAAGGTTGTGGGTAGAGTCCAGCGTGTCCAGCATGTGGGGTAGAGTCCAGTGTGTGGGTAGAGTCCAGGGTGTGGGTAGAGTCGGGCGTTTGGGGTAGTCTTGAAGGTGGGTAGAGTCCAGTGTGTGGGCAGAGTCCAGCGCGTGGGTTGAGTCCAGCGTGTGGGGTCAAGTCCAGCGCGTGTGGTCAAGTCCAGCGCGTGGGGTAAACTCCAGCGCATGGGGTATAGTCCAGCGTGTGGGGTAGAGTCCGGCATGTGGGGTAGAGGACAGCGTGTGTGTAGAGTCCAGCTTGTGGGTAGAGTCCAGCGTGTGGGGTAAAGTCCAGTGTGTGGATTAGAGTCCATTGTGTGGGTAGATTCCAGCATGTGGGGTCGTGTCCAGCAGGTGGGGTAGAGTCCAGCGTGTGGGTAGAGTGCAGCATTTAGAAAGAGTCCAGCGTGTGGGTAGAGTACATCATGTGGCGTTGAGTACAGCATGTGAGTAGAGTCCAGCGTGTGGGTAGAGTGCAGCATTTAGAAAGAGTCCAGCGTGTGTGGTTGAGTAAAGCATGTGGGGTTGAGTACAGCATGTGGGTAGAGTAAAGCATGTGGGGTAGAGTACAGCGCGTGGGGTAGAGTCCGGTGGGTGGGTATTGTCCAGCGTTTAGGGCAGAGTCCAGCGGGTGGGGTATAGTACAGCGTGTGTGTACAGTCCAGCTTGTGGGTAGAGTCCGGAAGGTGGGTGTAGACCAGCGTGTGGGTAGAGTCCAGCGTGTGGGGTATAGTACAGCGTGTGTGTACAGTCCAGCTTGTGGGTAGAGTCCGGAAGGTGGGTGTAGACCAGCGTGTGGGTAGAGTCCAGCGTGTGGTTAGAGTACAGCATGTGGGTAGATACTAGCATGTGGGGTAGATTCCAGTGTGGGGGTAGAGTCTGGAGTCTGGGGTAGAATCTTGAAGGTGGGTAGAGACCAGTGTGTGGGTAGAGTCCGGAAGGTTGGTAGAGACCAGCGTGTGGGTAGAGTCCAGCGTGTGAGTAGATTCCAGCGTGTGAGTAGATTCCAGCGTGTGGGGTAAAGTCCAGCGTGTGGGGTAGAGTCCAGCGCGTGGGGTAGAGTCCAGCATGTGGGTAGAGCTCAGCGTGTGGGAGTCTTGAAAGTGGGTAGAGTCCAGTGTGTTGGTAGAGTCCGGAAGGTTGGTATAGTCCAGCGTGTGTGGTTGAGTACAGCATGTGGGGTTGATTACAGCATGTGGGTATAGTACAACGTGTGGGGTAGAGTCCGGCGGGTGGGTATTGTCCAACATTTAGGGCAGAGTCCAGCGGATGGGTTATAGTACAGCGTGTGTGTACAGTCCAATTTGTGGGTAGAGTCCGGAAGGTGGGTGTAGACCAGCGTGTGGGTAGTGTCCAGCGTGTGGGTAGAGTCCAGTGTGTGGGTAGAGTCCAGCGTGTGGTGTAGAGTCTTGAAGGTGGGTAGAATCCAGTGTGTTGGTAGAGTCCGGAAGGTTGGTAGAGTCCAGCATGTGGGTAAATTCCAGGGTGTGGGTCAAGTCCAGCGTGTCCAGCATGTGGGGTAGAGTCCAGTTTGTGGGTAGAGTCCAGGGTGTGGGTAGAGTCGGGCATGTGGTGTCTTGAAGGTGGGTAGAGTCCAGTGTGTGGGCCGAGTCCAGTGTGTGTGTAGAGTCTAGCGTGTGGTGTAAAGTCCAGCGTGTGGGGTAAAGTCCATCGTGGGGTCTTGTCTAGCAGGCGGGGTAGAGACCAGCGCGTGGGTAGAGTCCAGCGCGTGGGTAGAGTCCAGCGTGTGTGTAGAGTCCGGAAGGTGGGTGGAGACCAGCGTGTGGGTAGAGTCCAGCGCGTGGTTGAAGTCCAGCATGTGGGGTATAGTCCAGCGTGTGGGGTATAGTCCAGCGTGTGGGGTATAGTCCAGTGTGTGGGGTATAGTCCAGTGTGTGGGGTAGAGTCCGGAATGTGGGGTAGAGGACAGTGTGTGTTCAGAGTCCAGCTTGTGATTAGAGGCTAGCTTTTGGGCTAAAGTCCAGCGTGTGGGTAGAGTCCAGCATGTGGGGTTGAGTCCAAAGTGTGGGGTAGAATACAGCGTGTGGGTAGAGTCCAGCGTGTTGGTAGAGTCCAGCGTGTACTCTACCCCACAAGCTGGACTCAACACACGCCGTACTCTACACCACATGCAGGACTCTACCCCACAACCTGGACTATACCCCACACGCTGACTTGACCCCACACGCTGGACTCTACCCACACGCTGGACTCTACCCACACTATGAACTCTTCACACACGCTGTACTCTACCCACACCCTGGACTCTACCCACACACTGGACTCTACTCCACATGCTGGACATGCTGGACTCTACCCACACGCTGGACTCTACCCACACTCTGGACTCGACCAACCTTCCGGACTCTACCAACACACTGGACTCTACCCACCTTCAAGACTCTACCCACACGCTGAGCTCTACCCACATGCTGGACTCTACCACACGCGCTGGACTCTACCCCACGTGCTGGACTCTACCCACACAATGGACTCTACCCCACTCGCTGGACTACCCACACGCTGGACTCTTCCCACACGCTGTACTCAACCCACACGCTGGACTATTCCCACACACTGGACTCTACCCACACTATGAACTCTTCACACACGCCGTACTCTACACCACATGCAGGACTCTACCCTACACCCTGGTCTATACCCCACGCGCTGACTCTACCCCACGTGCTGGACTCTACCCACACAATGGACTCTACCCCACTCGCTGGACTACCCACACGCTGTACTCTTCACACACGCTGGACTCAACCCACACCCTGGACTCTACCCACACGCTGGACTCTACCCACACACTGGACTTCCTGAGCCAACGCTCACAGCGAGTCAAAATAGGTCCCCATGTGTCAGATGTATGCAATACCAACACAGGCTCTCCTCAGGGATGTGTTTTGTCCCCACTTCTGTACCTCTTGTACACTTAAAAAAAATGTAATAGTTGTACTAGTTCCCAAACTGACAGACACCTCATTAAATTTGCTGATGACACTGCCTTGATCAGCCTGTTGCATGATGACGAGGAACATCATGGTCCGGTCCTATATGACTTTGTAGAGTTTTTTTTTTGTATAGACTGTACTATACTGACTCTGTTTTACAAATCCTTTATTGAGAATATTTTAACTTTTTGTATTGTTTGTTGGTTTGGCAATGCCACTGTCAGCCAGAGAAACATGCTGAGAAGGATTATTACCACAGCAAGCAAGGTACTTGGAGTCAAACAGACAGGCCTGGATGAGATCTTTAAGGTCAGGGCCCTCCGTAAGGCTCACAAAATAATTTTAGACCCAAGCCACCCCCTGTACCTTGACTTTGAATTACTACCCTCTGGGCGCAGGTTCAGGGCACCCCTCAGCAGGAAAAACAGAACGTGTGGGATAGAGTCCACCGTGGGGGTGGAGTTCCGGCGTGTGGGGTAGAGTCCGGCGTGTGGGGTAGAGTACGGCGTGTGGGTATAGTCCAGCATGTGGGTATAGTCCAGCGGTTGGGTATAGTCCGGCGTGTGGGGTAGAGTCCGGCGTGTGGGGTAGAGTCTGGCGTGTGGGGTAGAGTCTGGCGTGTGGGGTAGAGTCTGGCGTGTGGGGTAGAGTCCGGCGTGTGGGGTAGAGTCCGGCGTGTGGGGTAGAGTCTGGCGTGTGGGGTAGAGTCCGGCGTGTGGGTATAGTCCAGCATGTGGGGTATAGTCCAGCGTGTGGGTATAGTCAAGTGTGTGGGTATATTCCAGTGTGTGGGGTATAGTCCAGTGTGTGGGGTATAGTCCAGCGTGTTGGTATAGTCCAGCGTGTAGGGTATATTCCAGCGTGTGGGTATAGTCCAGTGTGTGGGTATATTCCAGTGTGTGGGGTATAGTCTTGAAGGTGGGTAGAATCCAGTGTGTTGGTAGAGTCCGGAAGGTTGGTAGAGTCCAGCATGTGGGTAAATTCCAGGGTGTGGGTCAAGTCCAGCGTGTCCAGCATGTGGGGTAGAGTCCAGTTTGTGGGTAGAGTCCAGGGTGTGGGTAGAGTCGGGCATGTGGTGTCTTGAAGGTGGGTAGAGTCCAGTGTGTGGGCCGAGTCCAGTGTGTGTGTAGAGTCTAGCGTGTGGTGTAAAGTCCAGCGTGTGGGGTAAAGTCCATCGTGGGGTCTTGTCTAGCAGGCGGGGTAGAGACCAGCGCGTGGGTAGAGTCCAGCGCGTGGGTAGAGTCCAGCGTGTGTGTAGAGTCCGGAAGGTGGGTGGAGACCAGCGTGTGGGTAGAGTCCAGCGCGTGGTTGAAGTCCAGCATGTGGGGTATAGTCCAGCGTGTGGGGTATAGTCCAGCGTGTGGGGTATAGTCCAGTGTGTGGGGTATAGTCCAGTGTGTGGGGTAGAGTCCGGAATGTGGGGTAGAGGACAGTGTGTGTTCAGAGTCCAGCTTGTGATTAGAGGCTAGCTTTTGGGCTAAAGTCCAGCGTGTGGGTAGAGTCCAGCATGTGGGGTTGAGTCCAAAGTGTGGGGTAGAATACAGCGTGTGGGTAGAGTCCAGCGTGTTGGTAGAGTCCAGCGTGTACTCTACCCCACAAGCTGGACTCAACACACGCCGTACTCTACACCACATGCAGGACTCTACCCCACAACCTGGACTATACCCCACACGCTGACTTGACCCCACACGCTGGACTCTACCCACACGCTGGACTCTACCCACACTATGAACTCTTCACACACGCTGTACTCTACCCACACCCTGGACTCTACCCACACACTGGACTCTACTCCACATGCTGGACATGCTGGACTCTACCCACACGCTGGACTCTACCCACACTCTGGACTCGACCAACCTTCCGGACTCTACCAACACACTGGACTCTACCCACCTTCAAGACTCTACCCACACGCTGAGCTCTACCCACATGCTGGACTCTACCACACGCGCTGGACTCTACCCCACGTGCTGGACTCTACCCACACAATGGACTCTACCCCACTCGCTGGACTACCCACACGCTGGACTCTTCCCACACGCTGTACTCAACCCACACGCTGGACTATTCCCACACACTGGACTCTACCCACACTATGAACTCTTCACACACGCCGTACTCTACACCACATGCAGGACTCTACCCTACACCCTGGTCTATACCCCACGCGCTGACTCTACCCCACGTGCTGGACTCTACCCACACAATGGACTCTACCCCACTCGCTGGACTACCCACACGCTGTACTCTTCACACACGCTGGACTCAACCCACACCCTGGACTCTACCCACACGCTGGACTCTACCCACACACTGGACTTCCTGAGCCAACGCTCACAGCGAGTCAAAATAGGTCCCCATGTGTCAGATGTATGCAATACCAACACAGGCTCTCCTCAGGGATGTGTTTTGTCCCCACTTCTGTACCTCTTGTACACTTAAAAAAAATGTAATAGTTGTACTAGTTCCCAAACTGACAGACACCTCATTAAATTTGCTGATGACACTGCCTTGATCAGCCTGTTGCATGATGACGAGGAACATCATGGTCCGGTCCTATATGACTTTGTAGAGTTTTTTTTTTGTATAGACTGTACTATACTGACTCTGTTTTACAAATCCTTTATTGAGAATATTTTAACTTTTTGTATTGTTTGTTGGTTTGGCAATGCCACTGTCAGCCAGAGAAACATGCTGAGAAGGATTATTACCACAGCAAGCAAGGTACTTGGAGTCAAACAGACAGGCCTGGATGAGATCTTTAAGGTCAGGGCCCTCCGTAAGGCTCACAAAATAATTTTAGACCCAAGCCACCCCCTGTACCTTGACTTTGAATTACTACCCTCTGGGCGCAGGTTCAGGGCACCCCTCAGCAGGAAAAACAGAACGTGTGGGATAGAGTCCACCGTGGGGGTGGAGTTCCGGCGTGTGGGGTAGAGTCCGGCGTGTGGGGTAGAGTACGGCGTGTGGGTATAGTCCAGCATGTGGGTATAGTCCAGCGGTTGGGTATAGTCCGGCGTGTGGGGTAGAGTCCGGCGTGTGGGGTAGAGTCTGGCGTGTGGGGTAGAGTCTGGCGTGTGGGGTAGAGTCTGGCGTGTGGGGTAGAGTCCGGCGTGTGGGGTAGAGTCCGGCGTGTGGGGTAGAGTCTGGCGTGTGGGGTAGAGTCCGGCGTGTGGGTATAGTCCAGCATGTGGGGTATAGTCCAGCGTGTGGGTATAGTCAAGTGTGTGGGTATATTCCAGTGTGTGGGGTATAGTCCAGTGTGTGGGGTATAGTCCAGCGTGTTGGTATAGTCCAGCGTGTAGGGTATATTCCAGCGTGTGGGTATAGTCCAGTGTGTGGGTATATTCCAGTGTGTGGGGTATAGTCCAGTGTGTTGGTATAGTCCAGTGTGTGGGTATAGTCCGGCGTGTGGGTATTGTCCAGCGTGTGGGTATATTCCCGCTTGTAGGGTAGAGTCCAGCGTGTGGGTATAGTCCAGTGTGTTTATAGTCCAGTGTGTGGGAATAGTCCAGCGTGTGGGTTATTGTCCAGCGTGTGGGTATAGTCCAGCGTGTGGGTATAGTCCAGCGTGTGGGTATAGTCCAGCGTGTGGGTTATTGTCCAGTGTGTGGGGTATTGTCCAGCGTGTGGGGTATAGTCCAGCGTGTGGGGTATAGTCCAGCGTGTGGGGTAAAGTCCAGCGTGTGGGTATAGTCCAGCGTGTGAGGCATAGTCCAGCGTGTGGGTATAGTCCAGCGTGTGGGGTATAGTCCGGCGTGTAGGTATAGTCCATCGTGTGGGTATAGTCCAGCGTGTGGGTATAGTCCAGCGTGTGGGTTATTGTCCAGAGTGTGGGGTATAGTCCAGCGTGTGGGGTATAATCCAGCGTGTGGGGTATAGTCCAGCGTGTGGGGTAAAGTCCAGCGTGTGGGTATAGTCCAGCGTGTGAGGCATAGTCCAGCGTGTGGGGTATAGTCCGGCGTGTGGGTATAGTCCATCGTGTGGGTATAGTCCAGCGTGTGGGTATAGTCCAGCGTGTGGATTATTGTCCAGCGTGTGGGGTAAAGTCCAGCGTGTGGGGTATAGTCCAGCATGTGGGTATAGTCCAGCGTGTTGGTCATAGTCCAGCGTGTGGGTATAGTCCAACGTGTGGGGCATAGTCCAGCGTTTGGGTATAGTCCAGCGTGTGGGTATAGTCCAGCGTGTGGGTATAGTCCAGCAGGTGGTATAGTCCAGCGTGTGGGTATAGTCCAGCGTGTGGGGTATGGTCCAGCGTGTGGGTATATTCCAGCGTGTGGGTATAGTCCAGTGTGTGGGGTATAGTCCAGCTTTCGGGTATAGTCCAGCGTGTGGGTATAGTCCAGCGTGTGGGTATAGTCCAGCATGTGGGGTATAGTCCAGCGTGTGGGTATAGTCCAGCGTGTGGGTATAGTCCAGTGTGTGGGTATAGTCCAGTGTGTGGGTATAGTCCAGCATGTGGGTTGTTGTCCAGCGTGTGGGTATAGTCCAGCTTGTGGGTATAGTCCAGCGTGTGGGGCAGAGTCCGGCGTGTGGGGTATTGTCCAGTGTTTTGGTATAGTCCAGTGTGTGGGGTATAGTCCAGCGTGTAGGTATAGTCCAGCATGTGGGGTATATTCCAGCATGTGGGTATAGTCCGGCCTGTGGGTATAGTCCAGTGTGTTGGTATAGTCCAGTGTGTGGGTATAGTCCGGCGTGTGGGTATAGTCCAGCGTGTGGGTATGGTCCAGCTTGTAGGGTAGAGTCCAGCGTGTGGGTATAGTCCAGTGTGTTTATAGTCCAGCGTGTGGGTTATTGTCCAGCGTGTGGGTATAGTCCAGCGTGTGGGTATAGTCCAGTGTGTGGGTATAGTCCAGCGTGTGGGTATAGTCCAGCGTGTGGGTTATTGTCCAGCGTGTGGGTATAGTCCAGCGTGTGGGTATAGTCCAGCATGTGGGGTATAGTCCAGCGTGTGGGTATAGTCCAGCGTGTGGGTATAGTCCAGTGTGTGGGTATAGTCCAGTGTGTGGGTATAGTCCAGCATGTGGGTTATTGTCCAGCGTGTGGGTATAGTCCAGCTTGTGGGCATAGTCCAGCGTGTGGGGCAGAGTCCGGCGTGTGGGGTATTGTCCAGTGTTTTGGTATAGTCCAGTGTGTGGGGTATAGTCCAGCGTGTAGGTATAGTCCAGTGTGTGGGTATATTCCAGTGTGTGGGGTATAGTCCAGTGTGGTGGTATAGTCCAGTGTGTGGGTATAGTCCGGCGTGTGGGTATAGTCCAGCGTGTGGGTATATTCCCGCTTGTAGGGTAGAGTCCAGCGTGTGGGTATAGTCCAGTGTGTTTATAGTCCAGTGTGTGGGAATAGTCCAGCGTGTGGGTTATTGTCCAGCGTGTGGGTATAGTCCAGCGTGTGGGTATAGTCCAGCGTGTGGGTATAGTCCAGCGTGTGGGTTATTGTCCAGCGTGTGGGGTATTGTCCAGCGTGTGGGGTATAGTCCAGCGTGTGGGGTATAGTCCAGCATGTGGGTATAGTCCAGCGGTTGGGTATAGTCCAGCGGGTGGGTACAGTCCGGCGTGTGGGGTAGAGTCCGGCGTGTGGGGTAGAGTCTGGCGTGTGGGGTAGAGTCCGGCGTGTGGGTATAGTCCAGCATGTGGGTTATATTCCAGCGTGTGGGTATAGTCCAGCGTGTAGGGTATATTCCAGCGTGTGGGTATAGTCCAGTGTGTGGGTATATTCCAGTGTGTGGGGTATAGTCCAGTGTGTTGGTATAGTCCAGTGTGTGGGTATAGTCCGGCGTGTGGGTATAGTCCAGCGTGTGGGTTTAGTCCAGCTTGTAGGGTAGAGTCCAGCGTGTGGGTATAGTCCAGTGTGTTTATAGTCCAGTGTGTGGGAATAGTCCAGCGTGTGGGTTATTGTCCAGCGTGTGGGTATAGTCCAGCGTGTGGGTATAGTCCAGCGTGTGGGTTATTGTCCAGCGTGTGGGTTATTGTCCAGCGTGTGGGGTATAGTCCAGCGTGTGGGGTATAGTCCAGCGTGTGGGGTAAAGTCCAGCGTGTGGGTATAGTCCAGCGTGTGGGTATAGTCCGGCCTGTGGGTATAGTCCAGCATGTGGGTATAGTCCGGCTTGTGGGGCAGAGTCCGGCGTGTGGGGTATTGTCCAGCGTTTGCGTATAGTCCAGTGTGTGGGTATGTTCCAGTGTGTGGGGTATAGTCCAGCGTGTAGTCCAACTCAACCCACACGCTGAGCTCTACCCACATGCTGGACTCTACCACACGCGCTGGACTCTACCCCACGTGCTGGACTCTACCCACACAATGGACTCTACCCCACTCGCTGGACTACCCACACGCTGGACTCTTCCCACACGCTGGACTCAACCCACACGCTGGACTCTACCCACACACTGGACTCTACCCACACACTGGACTCTACCCACACTATGAACTCTTCACACACGCTGTACTCTACCCACACGCTGGACTCTACCCACACACTGGACTCTTCACACACGCTGTACTCAACCCACACGCTGGACTATTCCCACACACTGGACTCTACCCACACTATGAACTCTTCACACACGCCGTACTCTACACCACATGCAGGACTCTACCCTACACCCTGGTCTATACCCCACGCGCTGACTTGACCCCACACGCTGGACTCTACCCACACACTGGACTCTAGCCACACGCTGGACTCTTCACACACGCTGGACTCTACCCACACACTGGACTCTACCCACACTATGAATTAACTCTTCACACACGCTGTACTCTACCCACACCCTGGACTCTACCCACACACTGGACTCTTCACACACGCTGGACTCTACCCACACACTGGACTCTACCCACACTATGAATTAACTCTTCACACACGCTGTACTCTACCCACACCCTGGACTCTACCCACACACTGGACTCTACCCACACACTGGACTCTACTCCACATGCTGGACATGCTGGACTCTACCCACACGCTGGACTCTACCAACACACTGGACTCTACCCACACGCTGAGCTCTACCCACATGCTGGACTCTACCACATGTGCTGGACTCTACCCCACGTGCTGGACTCTACCCACACAATGGACTCTACCCCACTCGCTGGACTACCCACACGCTCTACTCTTCACACACGCTGGACTCAACCCACACCCTGGACTCTACCCACACGCTGGACTCTACCCACACACTGGACTTCCTGAGCCAACGCTCACAGCGAGTCAAAATAGGTCCCCATGTGTCAGATGTATGCAATACCAACACAGGCTCTCCTCAGGGATGTGTTTTGTCCCCACTTCTGTACATCTTGTACACTTAAAAAAAATGTAATAGTTGTACTAGTTCCCAAACTGACAGACACCTCATTAAATTTGCTGATGACACTGCCTTGATCAGCCTGTTGCATGATGACGAGGAACATCATGGTCCGGTCCTATATGACTTTGTAGAGTTTTTTTTTTGTATAGACTGTACTATACTGACTCTGTTTTACAAATCCTTTATTGAGAATATTTTAACTTTTTGTATTGTTTGTTGGTTTGGCAATGCCACTGTCAGCCAGAGAAACATGCTGAGAAGGATTATTACCACAGCAAGCAAGGTACTTGGAGTCAAACAGACAGGCCTGGATGAGATCTTTAAGGTCAGGGCCCTCCGTAAGGCTCACAAAATAATTTTAGACCCAAGCCACCCCCTGTACCTTGACTTTGAATTACTACCCTCTGGGCGCAGGTTCAGGGCACCCCTCAGCAGGAAAAACAGAACGAGACAATTATTTGTGCCAGGTGTGATATACCGCCTAAATAGCTCGGGCGAATGTTCCCATTGACCCCGTCAGGCCAGCAGGTTAGTCTTTTCTTCTTTTTTTAAATGTTTTATTTCTTATTCATTACTATAATTATTTTTATTGGTGCGTAGCTGTTATGAAAGTTGTATTGTCAATCTTGTTTTGTATTTAAACGCCACTTTAAATGTGTACATGACACTGCAACTGTAACGGCAGATTTCCTCCTCTTCGTCTGAAGATGTGGTGTAGCAGGAATCGAACCAAAACGCAGCGTGGTAAGTGTTCATATCGTTTATTTTTTAAACATAAACTGAACACTAATGAAATACAAAAACAATAAACGAATACGTGAAAATACCAAACCAAAACAGTACCATGTGGCAACAAACACAGACACGGAAACAAACTCCCACAAACCAACAGTGAAACCCAGGCTAACTAAGTAGGATTCTCAATCAGAGACAACTAACGACACCTGACTCTGATTGAGAACCATACTAGGCCGAAACAGAAACCAAACATAGAAAAACAAACATAGACTGCCCACCGCAACTCACGCCCTGACCATACTAAATAATGACAAAACAAAGGAAAATAAAGGTCAGAACGTGACAGCAACAAAATTTCCCCATGGGGACAATAAAGTCAGTAAGTAAGTAAGTAAGTGTGGGTAGAGTCTAGCGTGTGGGATAGAGTCCACCGTGGGGGTGGAGTCCGGTGTGTAGGGTAGATTCTTGAAGTTGGGTAGAGTCCAGTGTGTGGGTAGAGTCGAGCGGGTGGGGTAGAGTCCAGCGCGTGGGATAAAGTCCGGCTCGTGGGGTAGAGTCCGGCGGGTGGGATAGAGTCCTGCGTGTGGGGTAGAGTCCGGCGGATGGGGAAGAGTCCGGCGGGTGGGGTAGAGTCCTGCGTGTGGGGTAGAGTCCGGCGGATGGGGAAGAGTCCGGCGGGTGGGGTAGAGTACGGCGGGTGGGGTGGGGTAGAGTCCATTGTGTGTGTAGAGTCCGGCGTGTGGGTAGAGTCCGGCGTGCGGGTAGAGTCCGGCGTGTGGGTAGAGTCCAGTGTGTGGGTATAGTCCAGCGTGTGGGGTGTAGTCCGGCGTGTGGGTATAGTCCGGCGTGTGGTTAGAGTCCGGCGTGTGGGGTAGATTCCGGCGTGTGGGGTAGAGTCCGACGTGTGGGGTAGAGTACGGCGTGTGGGTATAGTCCAGCATGTGGGTATAGTCCAGCGGTTGGGTATAGTCCGGCGTGTGGGGTAGAGTCCGGCGTGTGGGGTAGAGTCTGGCGTGTGGGGTAGAGTCTGGCGTGTGGGGTAGAGTCTGGCGTGTGGGGTAGAGTCCGGCGTGTGGGGTAGAGTCCGGCGGGTGGGATAGAGTCCTGCGTGTGGGGTAGAGTCCGGCGGATGGGGAAGAGTCCGGCGGGTGGGGTAGAGTACGGCGGGTGGGGTGGGGTAGAGTCCATTGTGTGTGTAGAGTCCGGCGTGTGGGTAGAGTCCGGCGTGCGGGTAGAGTCCAGCGTGTGGGTAGAGTCCAGTGTGTGGGTATAGTCCAGCGTGTGGGGTGTAGTCCGGCGTGTGGGTATAGTCCGGCGTGTGGTTAGAGTCCGGCGTGTGGGGTAGATTCCGGCGTGTGGGGTAGAGTCCGACGTGTGGGGTAGAGTACGGCGTGTGGGTATAGTCCAGCATGTGGGTATAGTCCAGCGGTTGGGAATAGTCCGGCGTGTGGGGTAGAGTCCGGCATGTGGGGTAGAGTCTGGCGTGTGGGGTAGAGTCTGGCGTGTGGGGTAGAGTCCGGCGTGTGGGGTAGAGTCCGGCGTGTGGGGTAGAGTCTGGCGTGTGGGGTAGAGTCCGGCGTGTGGGTATAGTCCAGCATGTGGGGTATATTCCAGCGTGTGGGTATAGTCAAGTGTGTGGGTATATTCCAGTGTGTGGGGTATAGTCCAGTGAGTGGGGTATAGTCCAGCGTGTTGGTATAGTCCAGCGTGTAGGGTATATTCCAGCGTGTGGGTATAGTCCAGTGTGTGGGTATATTCCAGTGTGTGGGGTATAGTCCAGTGTGTTGGTATAGTCCAGTGTGTGGGTATAGTCCGGCGTGTGGGTATAGTCCAGCGTGTGGGTATATTCCCGCTTGTAGGGTAGAGTCCAGCGTGTGGGTATAGTCCAGTGTGTTTATAGTCCAGTGTGTGGGAATAGTCCAGCGTGTGGGTTATTGTCCAGCGTGTGGGCATAGTCCAGCGTGTGGGTATAGTCCAGCGTGTGGGTATAGTCCAGCGTGTGGGTTATTGTCCAGCGTGTGGGGTATTGTCCAGCGTGTGGGGTATAGTCCAGCGTGTGGGGTATAGTCCAGCGTGTGGGGTAAAGTCCAGCGTGTGGGGTATAGTCCGGCGTGTGGGTATAGTCCGGCCTGTGGGTATAGTCCAGCATGTGGGTATAGTCCAGCGTGTGGGGCAGAGTCCGGCGTGTGGGGTATTGTCCAGCGTTTGGGTATAGTCCAGTGTGTGGGTATGTTCCAGTGTGTGGGGTATAGTCCAGCGTGTAGGTATAGTCCGGCATGTGGGGTATAGTCCAGCGTGTGGGGCATAGTCCAGCGTGTGGGTATAGTCCAGCGTGCGGGGCATAGTCCAGCGTGTGGGTATAGTCCGGCGTGTGGGTAGAGTCCAGTGTGTGGGTACAGTCCGGCGTGTGGGGTAGAGTCCGGCGTGTGGGGTAGAGTCTGGCGTGTGGGGTAGAGTCCGGCGTGTGGGTATAGTCCAGCATGTGGGGTATATTCCAGCGTGTGGGTATAGTCCAGCGTGTAGGGTATATTCCAGCGTGTGGGTATAGTCCAGTGTGTGGGTATATTCCAGTGTGTGGGGTATAGTCCAGTGTGTTGGTATAGTCCAGTGTGTGGGTATAGTCCGGCGTGTGTTTATAGTCCAGCGTGTGGATTTAGTCCAGCTTGTAGGGTAGAGTCCAGCGTGTGGGTATAGTCCAGTGTGTTTATAGTCCAGTGTGTGGGAATAGTCCAGCGTGTGGGGTGTAGTCCGGCGTGTGGGTATAGTCCGGCGTGTGGGTAGAGTCCGGCGTGTGGGGTAGATTCCGGCGTGTGGGGTATTGTCCGGCGTGTGGGGTAGAGTCCGGCGTGTGGGTATAGTCCAGCATGTGGGTATAGTCCAGCGGTTGGGTATAGTCCAGCGGGTGGGTACAGTCCGGCGTGTGGGGTAGAGTCCGGCGTGTGGGGTAGAGTCTGGCGTGTGGGGTAGAGTCCGGCGTGTGGGTATAGTCCAGCATGTGGGGTATATTCCAGCGTGTGGGTATAGTCCAGCGTGTAGGGTATATTCCAGCGTGTGGGTATAGTCCAGTGTGTGGGTATATTCCAGTGTGTGGGGTATAGTCCAGTGTGTTGGTATAGTCCAGTGTGTGGGTATAGTCCGGCGTGTGTTTATAGTCCAGCGTGTGGGTTTAGTCCAGCTTGTAGGGTAGAGTCCAGCGTGTGGGTATAGTCCAGTGTGTTTATAGTCCAGTGTGTGGGAATAGTCCAGCGTGTGGGTTATTGTCCAGCGTGTGGGTATAGTCCAGTGTGTGGGTATGTTCCAGTGTGTGGGGTATAGTCCAGCGTGTAGGTATAGTCCGGCATGTGGGGTATAGTCCAGCGTGTGGGGCATAGTCCAGCGTGTGGGTATAGTCCAGCGTGCGGGGCATAGTCCAGCGTGTGGGTATAGTCCGGCGTGTGGGTAGAGTCCAGTGTGTGGGTACAGTCCGGCGTGTGGGGTAGAGTCCGGCGTGTGGGGTAGAGTCTGGCGTGTGGGGTAGAGTCCGGCGTGTGGGTATAGTCCAGCATGTGGGGTATATTCCAGCGTGTGGGTATAGTCCAGCGTGTAGGGTATATTCCAGCGTGTGGGTATAGTCCAGTGTGTGGGTATATTCCAGTGTGTGGGGTATAGTCCAGTGTGTTGGTATAGTCCAGTGTGTGGGTATAGTCCGGCGTGTGTTTATAGTCCAGCGTGTGGATTTAGTCCAGCTTGTAGGGTAGAGTCCAGCGTGTGGGTATAGTCCAGTGTGTTTATAGTCCAGTGTGTGGGAATAGTCCAGCGTGTGGGGTGTAGTCCGGCGTGTGGGTATAGTCCGGCGTGTGGGTAGAGTCCGGCGTGTGGGGTAGATTCCGGCGTGTGGGGTATTGTCCGGCGTGTGGGGTAGAGTCCGGCGTGTGGGTATAGTCCAGCATGTGGGTATAGTCCAGCGGTTGGGTATAGTCCAGCGGGTGGGTACAGTCCGGCGTGTGGGGTAGAGTCCGGCGTGTGGGGTAGAGTCTGGCGTGTGGGGTAGAGTCCGGCGTGTGGGTATAGTCCAGCATGTGGGGTATATTCCAGCGTGTGGGTATAGTCCAGCGTGTAGGGTATATTCCAGCGTGTGGGTATAGTCCAGTGTGTGGGTATATTCCAGTGTGTGGGGTATAGTCCAGTGTGTTGGTATAGTCCAGTGTGTGGGTATAGTCCGGCGTGTGTTTATAGTCCAGCGTGTGGGTTTAGTCCAGCTTGTAGGGTAGAGTCCAGCGTGTGGGTATAGTCCAGTGTGTTTATAGTCCAGTGTGTGGGAATAGTCCAGCGTGTGGGTTATTGTCCAGCGTGTGGGTATAGTCCAGTGTGTGGGTATGTTCCAGTGTGTGGGGTATAGTCCAGCGTGTAGGTATAGTCCGGCATGTGGGGTATAGTCCAGCGTGTGGGGCATAGTCCAGCGTGTGGGTATAGTCCAGCGTGCGGGGCATAGTCCAGCGTGCTGGTATAGTCCAGTGTGTTGGTATAGTCCAGTGTGTGGGTATAGTCCGGCGTGTGTTTATAGTCCAGCGTGTGGGTTTAGTCCAGCTTGTAGGGTAGAGTCCAGCGTGTGGGTATAGTCCAGTGTGTTTATAGTCCAGTGTGTGGGAATAGTCCAGCGTGTGGGTTATTGTCCAGCGTGTGGGTATAGTCCAGTGTGTGGGTATGTTCCAGTGTGTGGGGTATAGTCCAGCGTGTGGGGTATAGTCCAGCGTGTGGGGCATAGTCCAGCGTGTGGGTATAGTCCAGCGTGCGGGGCATAGTCCAGCGTGTGGGTATAGTCCGGCGTGTGGGTAGAGTCCAGTGTGTGGGTATAGTCCAGCGTGTGGGGTGTAGTCCGGCGTGTGGGTATAGTCCGGCGTGTGGGTAGAGTCCGGCGTGTGGGGTAGATTCCGGCGTGTGGGGTATTGTCCGGCGTGTGGGGTAGAGTCCGGCGTGTGGGTATAGTCCAGCATGTGGGTATAGTCCAGCGGTTGGGTAGAGTCCAGAGGGTGGGTACAGTGCGGCGTGTGGGGTAGAGTCCGGCGTGTGGGGTAGAGTCTGGCGTGTGGGGTAGAGTCCGGCGTGTGGGTATAGTCCAGCATGTGGGGTATATTCCAGCGTGTGGGTATATTCCAGTGTGTGGGGTATAGTCCAGTGTGTGGGGTATAGTCCAGCGTGTTGGTATAGTCCAGCGTGTAGGGTATATTCCAGCGTGTGGGTATAGTCCAGTGTGTGGGTATATTCCAGTGTGTGGGGTATAGTCCAGTGTGTGGGGTATAGTCCAGCGTGTTGGTATAGTCCAGCGTGTAGGGTATATTCCAGCGTGTGGGTATAGTCCAGTGTGTGGGTATATTCCAGTGTGTGGGGTATAGTCCAGTGTGTTGGTATAGTCCAGTGTGTGGGAATAGTCCAGTGTGTGGGTATAGTCCGGCGTGTGGGTATAGTCCAGCGTGTGGGTATATTCCCGCTTGTAGGGTAGAGTCCAGCGTGTGGGTATAGTCCAGTGTGTTTATAGTCCAGTGTGTGGGAATAGTCCAGCGTGTGGGTTATTGTCCAGCGTGTGGGTATAGTCCAGCGTGTGGGTATAGTCCAGCGTGTGGGTATAGTCCAGCGTGTGGGTTATTGTCCAGCGTGTGGGGTATTGTCCAGCGTGTGGGGTATAGTCCAGCGTGTGGGGTATAGTCCAGCATGTGGGTATAGTCCAGCGGTTGGGTATAGTCCAGCGGGTGGGTACAGTCCGGCGTGTGGGGTAGAGTCCGGCGTGTGGGGTAGAGTCTGGCGTGTGGGGTAGAGTCCGGCGTGTGGGTATAGTCCAGCATGTGGGGTATATTCCAGCGTGTGGGTATAGTCCAGCGTGTAGGGTATATTCCAGCGTGTGGGTATAGTCCAGTGTGTGGGTATATTCCAGTGTGTGGGGTATAGTCCGGCGTGTGTTTATAGTCCAGCGTGTGGGTTTAGTCCAGCTTGTAGGGTAGAGTCCAGCGTGTGGGTATAGTCCAGTGTGTTTATAGTCCAGTGTGTGGGAATAGTCCAGCGTGTGGGTTATTGTCCAGCGTGTGGGTATAGTCCAGCGTGTGGGTATAGTCCAGCGTGTGGGTTATTGTCCAGCGTGTGGGTTATTGTCCAGCGTGTGGGGTATAGTCCAGCGTGTGGGGTATAGTCCAGCGTGTGGGGTAAAGTCCAGCGTGTGGGTATAGTCCGGCCTGTGGGTATAGTCCAGCATGTGGGTATAGTCCAGCTTGTGGGGCAGAGTCCGGCGTGTGGGGTATTGTCCAGCGTTTGGGTATAGTCCAGTGTGTGGGTATGTTCCAGTGTGTGGGGTATAGTCCAGCGTGTAGGTATAGTCCGGCATGTGGGGTATAGTCCAGCGTGTGGGGCATAGTCCAGCGTGTGGGTAGAGTCCAGTGTGTGGGGTAGATTCCGGCGTGTGGGGTATTGTCCGGCGTGTGGGGTAGAGTCCGGCGTGTGGGTATAGTCCAGTGTGTGGGTATAGTCCAGTGTGTGGGAATAGTCCAGCGTGTGGGTTATTGTCCAGCGTGTGGGTATAGTCCAGCGTGTGGGTTATTGTCCAGCGTGTGGGTATAGTCCAGCGTGTGGGTATAGTCCAGCGTGTGGGTATAGTCCAGCGTGTGGGTTATTGTCCAGCGTGTGGGTTATTGTCCAGCGTGTGGGGTATAGTCCAGTGTGTGGGGTATAGTCCAGTGTGTGGGGTATAGTCCAGCGTGTGAGTATAGTCCAGCGTGTGGATTATAGTCCAGCGTGTGGGTATAGTCCAGCGTGTGGGTATAGTCCAGCGTGAGGGTTATTGTCCAGCGTGTGGGTATAGTCCAGCGTGTGGGTATAGTCCAGCGTGTGGGTTATTGTCCAGCGTGTGGGTATAGTCCAGCGTGTGGGTATAGTCCAGCGTGTGGGGTAGAGTCCGGCGTGTGGGGTATTGTCCAGCGTGTGGGTATAGTCCAGCGTGTGGGTACAGTCCAGCGTGTGGGTATAGTCCAGCGTGTGGGTTATTGTCCAGCGTGTGGGTATAGTCCAGCGTGTGGGTATAGTCCAGCATGTGGGTTATTGTCCAGCGTGTGGGTATAGTCCAGCGTGTGGGTATAGTCCAGCGTGTGGGGTAGAGTCCGGCGTGTGGGGTATTGTCCAGCGTGTGGGTATAGTCCAGCGTGTGGGTATAGTCCAGCGTGTGGGTATAGTCCAGCGTGTGGGTTATTGTCCAGCGTGTGGGTATAGTCCAGCGTGTGGGCATAGTCCAGCTTGTGGGTTATTGTCCAGCGTGTGGGTATAGTCCAGCGTGTGGGTATAGTCCAGCGTGTGGGCATAGTCCAGCGTGTGGGTATAGTCCAGCATGTGGGTTATAGTCCAGCATGTGGGGTATAGTCCAGCGTGTGGGTATAGTCCAGCGTGTGGGGCATAGTTCAGCGTGTGGTTATAGTCCAGCGTGTGGGGTATAGTCTGGCATGTGGGTATAGTCCAGCGTGTGGGTATAATCCAGCGTGTGGGTATAATCCAGCGTGTGGGTATAGTCCAGCGTGTGGGTATAGTCCAGCTTGTGGGTTATTGTCCAGCGTGTGGGGTATAGTCCAGCGTGTGGGGTATAGTCCAGTGTGTGGGGTATAGTCCAGCGTGTGGGTATAGTCCAGCGTTCGGGGCATAGTTCAGCGTGTGGGTATAGTCCAGTGTGTGGGCATAGTCCAGCGTGTGAGTATAGTCCAGCATGTGGGTATAGTCCAGCTTGTAGGGTAGAGTCCAGCGTGTGGGTATAGTCCAGCGTGTGGGTTATTGTCCAGCGTGTGGGTATAGTCCAGTGTGTGGGTATAGTCCAGCATGTGGGTATAGTCCAGCTTGTAGGGTAGAGTCCAGCGTGTGGGTATAGTCCAGCGTGTGGGTTATTGTCCAGCGTGTGGGTATAGTCCAGTGTGTGGGTATAGTCCAGCATGTGGGTATAGTCCAGCGTGTGGGTATAGTCCAGCGTGTGGGTTATTGTCCAGCGTGTGGGTATAGTCCAGCGTGTGGGGTATAGTCCAGCGTGTGGGTATAGTTCAGCGTGTGGGGTATAGTCCAGCGTGTGGGTATATTCCAGCGTGTTGGACATAGTCCAACGTGTGGGTATAGTCCAGCGTGCGGGGCATAGTCCAGCGTGTGGGTATAGTCCAGCGTGTGGGTATAGTCCAGCATGTGGGTATAGTCCAGCGTGTGGGTATAGTCCAGCGTGTGGGTATAGTCCAGCGTGTGGGTTATTGTCCAGCGTGTAGGTTATTGTCCAGCGTGTGGGGTATAGTCCAGCGTGTGGGGTATAGTCCAGCGTGTGGGGTAAAGTCCAGCGTGTGGGTATAGTCCAGCGTGTGAGGCATAGTCCAGCGTGTGGGTATAGTCCAGCGTGTGGGGTATAGTCCGGCGTGTGGGTATAGTCCAGCGTGTGGGTATAGTCCAGTGTGTGGGGTATAGTCCAGCGTGTGAGTATAGTCCAGCGTGAGGATTATAGTCCAGCGTGTGGGTATAGTCCAGCGTGTGGGTATAGTCCAGCGTGTGGGTTATTGTCCAGCGTGTGGGTATAGTCCAGCGTGTGGGTATAGTCCAGCGTGTGGGTATAGTCCAGCGTGTGGGGTAGAGTCCGGCGTGTGGGGTATTGTCCAGCGTGTGGGTATAGTCCAGCGTGTGGGTATAGTCCAGCGTGTGGGTATAGTCCAGCGTGTGGGTTATTGTCCAGCGTGTGGGTATAGTCCAGCGTGTGGGCATAGTCCAGCGTGTGGGTATAGTCCAGCGTGTGGGGCATAGTTCAGCGTGTGGGTATAGTCCAGCGTGTGGGGTATAGTCTGGCATGTGGGTATAGTCCAGCGTGTGGGTATAATCCAGCGTGTGGGTATTGTCCAGCATGTGGGTATAGTCCAGCGTGTGGGTTATTGTCCAGCGTGTGGGGTATAGTCCAGCGTGTGGGGTATAGTCCAGTGTGTGGGGTATAGTCCAGCGTGTGGGTATAGTCCAGCGTGTGGGTATAGTCCAGCTTGTTGGGTAGAGTCCAGCGTGTGGGTATAGTCCAGTGTGTTTATAGTCCAGCGTGTGGGTTATTGTCCAGCGTGTGGGTATAGTCCAGCGTGTGGGTATAGTCCAGCATGTGGGTATAGTCCAGCGTGTGGGTATAGTCCAGCGTTTGGGTTATTGTCCAGCGTGTGGGGTATAGTCCAGCGTGTGGGTATAGTCCAGCGTGTTGGACATAGTCCAACGTGTGGGTATAGTCCAGCGTGCGGGGCATAGTCCAGCGTGTGGGTATAGTCCAGCGTGTGGGTATAGTCCAGCGTGTGGGTATAGTCCAGCGTGTGAGGCATAGTCCAGCGTGTGGGTATAGTCCAGCGTGTGGGGTATAGTCCGGCGTGTGGGTATAGTCCAGCGTGTGGGTATAGTCCAGTGTGTGGGGTATAGTCCAGCGTGTGAGTATAGTCCAGCGTGTGGATTATAGTCCAGCGTGTGGGTATAGTCCAGCGTGTGGGTATAGTCCAGCGTGTGGGTTATTGTCCAGCGTGTGGGTATAGTCCAGCGTGTGGGTATAGTCCAGCGTGTGGGTTATTGTCCAGCGTGTGGGTATAGTCCAGCGTGTGGGTATAGTCCAGCGTGTGGGGTAGAGTCCGACGTGTGGGGTATTGTCCAGCGTGTGGGTATAGTCCAGCGTGTGGGTATAGTCCAGCGTGTGGGTATAGTCCAGCGTGTGGGTTATTGTCCAGCGTGTGGGTATAGTCCAGCGTGTGGGCATAGTCCAGCATGTGGGTATAGTCCAGCGTGTGGGTTATAGTCCAGCATGTGGGTACAGTCCAGCGTGTGGGGCATAGTTCAGCGTGTGGGTATAGTCCAGCGTGTGGGGTATAGTCTGGCATGTGGGTATAGTCCAGCGTGTGGGTATAATCCAGCGTGTGGGTATAGTCCAGCGTGTGGGTATAGTCCAGCGTGTGGGTTATTGTCCAGCGTGTGGGGTATAGTCCAGCGTGTGGGGTATAGTCCAGTGTGTGGGGTATAGTCCAGCGTGTGGGTATAGTCCAGCGTGTGGGTATAGTCCAGCTTGTTGGGTAGAGTCCAGCGTGTGGGTATAGTCCATTGTGTTTATAGTCCAGCGTGTGGGTTATTGTCCAGCGTGTGGGTATAGTCCAGCGTGTGGGTATAGTCCAGCATGTGGGTATAGTCCAGCGTGTGGGTATAGTCCAGCGTGTGGGTTATTGTCCAGCGTGTGGGGTATAGTCCATCGTGTGGTGTATAGTCCAGCGTGTGGGTATAGTCCAGCGTGTTGGGCATAGTCCAACGTGTGGGTATAGTCCAGCGTGCGGGGCATAGTCCAGCGTGTGGGTATAGTCCAGCGTGTGGGTATAGTCCAGCATGTGGGTATAGTCCAGCGTGTGGGTATAGTCCAGCGTGTGGGTATAGTCCAGCGTGTGGGTATAGTCCAGCGTGTGGGTTTAGTCCAGCTTGTAGGGTAGAGTCCAGCGTGTGGGTATAGTCCAGCGTGTGGGTTATTGTCCAGCGTGTGGGTATAGTCCAGCGTGTGGGTATAGTCCAGCGTGTGGGCATAGTCCAGCGTGTGGGTATAGTCCAGCCTGTGGGTTATAGTCCAGCATGTGGGGTATAGTCCAGCGTGTGGGTATAGTCCAGCGTGTGGGGCATAGTTCAGCGTGTGGTTATAGTCCAGCGTGTGGGGTATAGTCTGGCATGTGGGTATAGTCCAGCGTGTGGGTATAATCCAGCGTGTGGGTATAATCCAGCGTGTGGGTAAAGTCCAGCGTGTGGGTATAGTCCAGCGTGTGGGTTATTGTCCAGCGTGTGGGGTATAGTCCAGCGTGTGGGGTATAGTTCAGCGTGTGGGTATAGTCCAGCGTTTGGGGCATAGTCCAGCGTGTGAGTATAGTCCAGCGTTTGGGGCATAGTCCAGCGTGTGAGTATAGTCCAGCGTGTGGGTATAGTCCAGTGTGTTTATAGTCCAGCGTGTGGGTTATTGTCCAGCGTGTGGGTATAGTCCAGCCTGTGGGTATAGTCCAGCATGTGGGTATAGTCCAGTGTGTTTATAGTCCAGCGTGTGGGTATTGTCCAGCGTGTGGGTATAGTCCAGCGTGTGGGTTATTGTCCAGCGTGTGGGTTATTGTCCAGCGTGTGGGGTATAGTCCAGCGTATGGGGTATAGTCCAGCGTGTGGGGTAAAGTCCAGCGTGTGGGTATAGTCCAGCGTGTGAGGCATAGTCCAGCGTGTGGGTATAGTCCAGCGTGTGGGGTATAGTCCGGCGTGTGGGTATAGTCCAGCGTGTGGGTATAGTCCAGTGTGTTTATAGTCCAGCGTGTGGGTTATTGTCCAGCGTGTGGGTATAGTCCAGCGTGTGGGTATAATCCAGCGTGTGGGTAAAGTCCAGCGTGTGGGTATAGTCCAGCGTGTGGGTTATTGTCCAGCGTGTGGGGTATAGTCCAGCGTGTGGGGTATAGTTCAGCGTGTGGGTATAGTCCAGCGTTTGGGGCATAGTCCAGCGTGTGAGTATAGTCCAGCGTTTGGGGCATAGTCCAGCGTGTGAGTATAGTCCAGCGTGTGGGTATAGTCCAGTGTGTTTATAGTCCAGCGTGTGGGTTATTGTCCAGCGTGTGGGTATAGTCCGGCGTGTGGGTATAGTCCAGCGTGTGGGTATAGTCCAGTGTGTGGGGTATAGTCCAGCGTGTGAGTATAGTCCAGCGTGTGGATTATAGTCCAGCGTGTGGGTATAGTCCAGCGTGTGGGTATAGTCCAGCGTGTGGGTTATTGTCCAGCGTGTGGGTATAGTCCAGCGTGTGGGTATAGTCCAGCGTGTGGGTTATTGTCCAGCGTGTGGGTATAGTCCAGCGTGTGGGTATAGTCCAGCGTGTGGGGTAGAGTCCGACGTGTGGGGTATTGTCCAGCGTGTGGGTATAGTCCAGCGTGTGGGTATAGTCCAGCGTGTGGGTATAGTCCAGCGTGTGGGTTATTGTCCAGCGTGTGGGTATAGTCCAGCGTGTGGGCATAGTCCAGCATGTGGGTATAGTCCAGCGTGTGGGTTATAGTCCAGCATGTGGGTACAGTCCAGCGTGTGGGGCATAGTTCAGCGTGTGGGTATAGTCCAGCGTGTGGGGTATAGTCTGGCATGTGGGTATAGTCCAGCGTGTGGGTATAATCCAGCGTGTGGGTATAGTCCAGCGTGTGGGTATAGTCCAGCGTGTGGGTTATTGTCCAGCGTGTGGGGTATAGTCCAGCGTGTGGGGTATAGTCCAGTGTGTGGGGTATAGTCCAGCGTGTGGGTATAGTCCAGCGTGTGGGTATAGTCCAGCTTGTTGGGTAGAGTCCAGCGTGTGGGTATAGTCCATTGTGTTTATAGTCCAGCGTGTGGGTTATTGTCCAGCGTGTGGGTATAGTCCAGCGTGTGGGTATAGTCCAGCATGTGGGTATAGTCCAGCGTGTGGGTATAGTCCAGCGTGTGGGTTATTGTCCAGCGTGTGGGGTATAGTCCATCGTGTGGTGTATAGTCCAGCGTGTGGGTATAGTCCAGCGTGTTGGGCATAGTCCAACGTGTGGGTATAGTCCAGCGTGCGGGGCATAGTCCAGCGTGTGGGTATAGTCCAGCGTGTGGGTATAGTCCAGCATGTGGGTATAGTCCAGCGTGTGGGTATAGTCCAGCGTGTGGGTATAGTCCAGCGTGTGGGTATAGTCCAGCGTGTGGGTTTAGTCCAGCTTGTAGGGTAGAGTCCAGCGTGTGGGTATAGTCCAGCGTGTGGGTTATTGTCCAGCGTGTGGGTATAGTCCAGCGTGTGGGTATAGTCCAGCGTGTGGGCATAGTCCAGCGTGTGGGTATAGTCCAGCCTGTGGGTTATAGTCCAGCATGTGGGGTATAGTCCAGCGTGTGGGTATAGTCCAGCGTGTGGGGCATAGTTCAGCGTGTGGTTATAGTCCAGCGTGTGGGGTATAGTCTGGCATGTGGGTATAGTCCAGCGTGTGGGTATAATCCAGCGTGTGGGTATAATCCAGCGTGTGGGTAAAGTCCAGCGTGTGGGTATAGTCCAGCGTGTGGGTTATTGTCCAGCGTGTGGGGTATAGTCCAGCGTGTGGGGTATAGTTCAGCGTGTGGGTATAGTCCAGCGTTTGGGGCATAGTCCAGCGTGTGAGTATAGTCCAGCGTTTGGGGCATAGTCCAGCGTGTGTGTATAGTCCAGCGTGTGGGTATAGTCCAGTGTGTTTATAGTCCAGCGTGTGGGTTATTGTCCAGCGTGTGGGTATAGTCCAGCCTGTGGGTATAGTCCAGCATGTGGGTATAGTCCAGTGTGTTTATAGTCCAGCGTGTGGGTATTGTCCAGCGTGTGGGTATAGTCCAGCGTGTGGGTTATTGTCCAGCGTGTGGGTTATTGTCCAGCGTGTGGGGTATAGTCCAGCGTGTGGGGTATAGTCCAGCGTGTGGGGTAAAGTCCAGCGTGTGGGTATAGTCCAGCGTGTGAGGCATAGTCCAGCGTGTGGGTATAGTCCAGCGTGTGGGGTATAGTCCGGCGTGTGGGTATAGTCCAGCATGTGGGTATAGTCCAGTGTGTTTATAGTCCAGCGTGTGGGTTATTGTCCAGCGTGTGGGTATAGTCCAGCGTGTGGGTATAGTCCAGCATGTGGGTATAGTCCAGCGTGTGGGTATAGTCCAGAGTTTGGGTTATTGTCCAGCGTGTGGGGTATAGTCCAGCGTGTGGGTATAGTCCAGCGTGTTGGACATAGTCCAACGTGTGGGTATAGTCCAGCGTGCGGGGCATAGTCCAGCGTGTGGGTATAGTCCAGCGTGTGGGTATAGTCCAGCGTGTGGGTATAGTCCAGCGTGTGAGGCATAGTCCAGCGTGTGGGTATAGTCCAGCGTGTGGGGTATAGTCCGGCGTGTGGGTATAGTCCAGCGTGTGGGTATAGTCCAGTGTGTGGGGTATAGTCCAGCGTGTGAGTATAGTCCAGCGTGTGGATTATAGTCCAGCGTGTGGGTATAGTCCAGCGTGTGGGTATAGTCCAGCGTGTGGGTTATTGTCCAGCGTGTGGGTATAGTCCAGCGTGTGGGTATAGTCCAGCGTGTGGGTTATTGTCCAGCGTGTGGGTATAGTCCAGCGTGTGGGTATAGTCCAGCGTGTGGGGTAGAGTCCGGCGTGTGGGGTATTGTCCAGCGTGTGGGTATAGTCCAGCGTGTGGGTATAGTCCAGCGTGTGGGTATAGTTCAGCGTGTGGGTTATTGTCCAGCGTGTGGGTATAGTCCAGCGTGTGGGCATAGTCCAGCATGTGGGTATAGTCCAGCGTGTGGGTTATAGTCCAGCATGTGGGTACAGTCCAGCGTGTGGGGCATAGTTCAGCGTGTGGGTATAGTCCAGCGTGTGGGGTATAGTCTGGCATGTGGGTATAGTCCAGCGTGTGGGTATAATCCAGCGTGTGGGTATAGTCCAGCGTGTGGGTATAGTCCAGCGTGTGGGTTATTGTCCAGCGTGTGGGGTATAGTCCAGCGTGTGGGGTATAGTCCAGTGTGTGGGGTATAGTCCAGCGTGTGGGTATAGTCCAGCGTGTGGGTATAGTCCAGCTTGTTGGGTAGAGTCCAGCGTGTGGGTATAGTCCAGTGTGTTTATAGTCCAGCGTGTGGGTTATTGTCCAGCGTGTGGGTATAGTCCAGCGTGTGGGTATAGTCCAGCATGTGGGTATAGTCCAGCGTGTGGGTATAGTCCAGCGTGTGGGTTATTGTCCAGCGTGTGGGGTATAGTCCAGCGTGTGGTGTATAGTCCAGCGTGTGGGTATAGTCCAGCGTGTTGGGCATAGTCCAACGTGTGGGTATAGTCCAGCGTGCGGGGCATAGTCCAGCGTGTTGGTATAGTCCAGCGTGTGGGTATAGTCCAGCATGTGGGTATAGTCCAGCGTGTGGGTATAGTCCAGCGTGTGGGTATAGTCCAGCGTGTGGGTATAGTCCAGCGTGTGGGTTTAGTCCAGCTTGTAGGGTAGAGTCCAGCGTGTGGGTATAGTCCAGCGTGTGGGTTATTGTCCAGCGTGTGGGTATAGTCCAGCGTGTGGGTATAGTCCAGCGTGTGGGCATAGTCCAGCGTGTGGGTATAGTCCAGCGTGTGGGTTATAGTCCAGCATGTGGGGTATAGTCCAGCGTGTGGGTATAGTCCAGCGTGTGGGGCATAGTTCAGCGTGTGGTTATAGTCCAGCGTGTGGGGTATAGTCTGGCATGTGGGTATAGTCCAGCGTGTGGGTATAATCCAGCGTGTGGGTATAATCCAGCGTGTGGGTATAGTCCAGCGTGTGGGTATAGTCCAGCGTGTGGGTTATTGTCCAGCGTGTGGGGTATAGTCCAGCGTGTGGGGTATAGTTCAGCGTGTGGGTATAGTCCAGCGTTTGGGGCATAGTCCAGCGTGTGAGTATAGTCCAGCGTTTGGGGCATAGTCCAGCCTGTGGGTATAGTCCAGCATGTGGGTATAGTCCAGTGTGTTTATAGTCCAGCGTGTGGGTATTGTCCAGCGTGTGGGTATAGTCCAGCGTGTGGGTTATTGTCCAGCGTGTGGGTTATTGTCCAGCGTGTGGGGTATAGTCCAGCGTGTGGGGTATAGTCCAGCGTGTGGGGTAAAGTCCAGCGTGTGGGTATAGTCCAGCGTGTGAGGCATAGTCCTGCGTGTGGGTATAGTCCAGCGTGTGGGGTATAGTCCGGCGTGTGGGTATAGTCCAGCGTGTGGGTATAGTCCAGTGTGTGGGGTATAGTCCAGCGTGTGAGTATAGTCCAGCGTGTGGATTATAGTCCAGCGTGTGGGTATAGTCCAGCGTGTGGGTATAGTCCAGCGTGTGGGTTATTGTCCAGCGTGTGGGTATAGTCCAGCGTGTGGGTATAGTCCAGCGTGTGGGTTATTGTCCAGCGTGTGGGTATAGTCCAGCGTGTGGGTATAGTCCAGCGTGTGGGGTAGAGTCCGGCGTGTGGGGTATTGTCCAGCGTGTGGGTATAGTCCAGCGTGTGGGTATAGTCCAGCGTGTGGGTATAGTCCAGCGTGTGGGTATAGTCCAGCGTGTGGGTATAGTCCAGCGTGTGGGTATAGTCCAGCGTGTGGGTATAGTCCAGCGTGTGGGTATAGTCCAGCGTGTGGGTATAGTCCAGCGTGTGGGTATAGTCCAGCGTGTGGGTATAGTCCAGCGTGTGGGTATAGTCCAGCGTGTGGGTATAGTCCAGCGTGTGGGTATAGTCCAGCGTGTGGGTATAGTCCAGCGTGTGGGTATAGTCCAGCGTGTGGGTATAGTCCAGCGTGTGGGTTATAGTCCAGCGTGTGGGTACAGTCCAGCGTGTGGGGCATAGTTCAGCGTGTGGGTATAGTCCAGCGTGTGGGTATAGTCTGGCATGTGGGTATAGTCCAGCGTGTGGGTATAATCCAGCATGTGGGTATAGTCCAGCGTGTGGGTATAGTCCAGCGTGTGGGTATAGTCCAGCGTGTGGGTTATTGTCCAGCGTGTGGGGTATAGTCCAGCGTGTGGGGTATAGTTCAGCGTGTGGGTATAGTCCAGCGTTTGGGGCATAGTCCAGCGTGTGAGTATAGTCCAGCGTTTGGGGCATAGTCCAGCGTGTGAGTATAGTCCAGCGTGTGGGTATAGTCCAGTGTGTTTATAGTCCAGCGTGTGGGTTATTGTCCAGCGTGTGGGTATAGTCCAGCCTGTGGGTATAGTCCAGCATGTGGGTATAGTCCAGTGTGTTTATAGTCCAGCGTGTGGGTATTGTCCAGCGTGTGGGTAAAGTCCAGCGTGTGGGTTATTGTCCAGCGTGTGGGTTATTGTCCAGCGTGTGGGGTATAGTCCAGCGTGTGGGGTATAGTCCAGCGTGTGGGGTAAAGTCCAGCGTGTGGGTATAGTCCAGCGTGTGAGGCATAGTCCAGCGTGTGGGTATAGTCCAGCGTGTGGGGTATAGTCCGGCGTGTGGGTATAGTCCAGCGTGTGGGTATAGTCCAGTGTGTGGGGTATAGTCCAGCGTGTGAGTATAGTCCAGCGTGTGGATTATAGTCCAGCGTGTGGGTATAGTCCAGCGTGTGGGTATAGTCCAGCGTGTGGGTTATTGTCCAGCGTGTGGGTATAGTCCAGCGTGTGGGTATAGTCCAGCGTGTGGGTTATTGTCCAGCGTGTGGGTATAGTCCAGCGTGTGGGTATAGTCCAGCGTGTGGGGTAGAGTCCGGCGTGTGGGGTATTGTCCAGCGTGTGGGTATAGTCCAGCGTGTGGGTATAGTCCAGCGTGTGGGTTATTGTCCAGCGTGTGGGTATAGTCCAGCGTGTGGGCATAGTCCAGCGTGTGGGTATAGTCCAGCGTGTGGGTTATAGTCCAGCATGTGGGTACAGTCCAGCGTGTGGGGCATAGTTCAGCGTGTGGGTATAGTCCAGCGTGTGGGTATAGTCTGGCATGTGGGTATAGTCCAGCGTGTGGGTATAATCCAGCGTGTGGGTATAGTCCAGCGTGTGGGTATAGTCCAGCGTGTGGGTTATTGTCCAGCGTGTGGGGTATAGTCCAGCGTGTGGGGTATAGTCCAGTGTGTGGGGTATAGTCCAGCGTGTGGGTATAGTCCAGCGTGTGGGTATAGTCCAGCTTGTTGGGTAGAGTCCAGCGTGTGGGTATAGTCCAGTGTGTTTATAGTCCAGCGTGTGGGTTATTGTCCAGCGTGTGGGTATAGTCCTGCGTGTGGGTATAGTCCAGCATGTGGGTATAGTCCAGCGTGTGGGTATAGTCCAGCGAGTGGGTTATTGTCCAGCGTGTGGGGTATAGTCCAGCGTGTGGTGTATAGTCCAGCGTGTGGGTATAGTCCAGCGTGTTGGGCATAGTCCAACGTGTGGGTATAGTCCAGCGTGCGGGGCATAGTCCAGCGTGTGGGTATAGTCCAGCGTGTGGGTATAGTCCAGCATGTGGGTATAGTCCAGCGTGTGGGTATAGTCCAGCGTGTGGGTATAGTCCAGCGTGTGGGTATAGTCCAGCGTGTGGGTTTAGTCCAGCTTGTAGGGTAGAGTCCAGCGTGTGGGTATAGTCCAGCGTGTGGGTTATTGTCCAGCGTGTGGGTATAGTCCAGCGTGTGGGTATAGTCCAGCGTGTGGGCATAGTCCAGCGTGTGGGTATAGTCCAGCTTGTGGGTTATAGTCCAGCATGTGGGGTATAGTCCAGCGTGTGGGTATAGTCCAGCGTGTGGGGCATAGTTCAGCGTGTGGTTATAGTCCAGCGTGTGGGGTATAGTCTGGCATGTGGGTATAGTCCAGCGTGTGGGTATAATCCAGCGTGTGGGTATAATCCAGCGTGTGGGTATAGTCCAGCGTGTGGGTATAGTCCAGCGTGTGGGTTATTGTCCAGCGTGTGGGGTATAGTCCAGTGTGTGGGGTATAGTTCAGCGTGTGGGTATAGTCCAGCGTTTGGGGCATAGTCCAGCGTGTGAGTATAGTCCAGCGTTTGGGGCATAGTCCAGCGTGTGAGTATAGTCCAGCGTGTGGGTATAGTCCAGTGTGTTTATAGTCCAGCGTGTGGGTTATTGTCCAGCGTGTGGGTATAGTCCAGCATGTGGGTATAGTCCAGTGTGTTTATAGTCCAGCGTGTGGGTATTGTCCAGCGTGTGGGGTATAGTCCAGTGTGTGGGGCATAGTTCAGCGTGTGGGTATAGTCCAGCGTGTTGGGCATAGTCCAACGTGTGGGTATAGTCCAGCGTGCGGGGCATAGTCCAGCGTGTGAGTATAGTCCAGCGTGTGGGTATAGTCCAGCTTGTAGGGTAGAGTCCAGCGTGTGGGTATAGTCCAGTGTGTTTATAGTCCAGCGTGTGGGTTATTGTCCAGCGTGTGGGTATAGTCCAGCCTGTGGGTATAGTCCAGCATGTGGGTATAGTCCAGCGTGTGTGTATAGTCCAGCGTGTGGGTTATTGTCCAGCATGTGGGGTGTAGTCCAGCGTGCGGGGCATAGTCCAGCGTGTGGGTATAGTCCAGCGTGTTGGGCATAGTCCAGCATGTGGGTATAGTCCAGCGTGTGGGTATAGTCCAGCGTGTGGGTATAGTCCAGCGTGTGGGTATAGTCCAGCGTTTGGGTTTAGTCCAGCTTGTAGGGTATAGTCCAGCGTGTGGGTTATTGTCCAGCGTGTGGGTATAGTCCAGCGTGTGGGTATAGTCCAGCGTGTGGGCATAGTCCAGCGTGTGGGTATAGTCCAGCGTGTGGGTTATAGTCCAGCATGTGGGGTATAGTCCAGCGTGTGGGTATAGTCCAGCGTGTGGGGCATAGTTCAGCGTGTGGTTATAGTCCAGCGTGTGGGGTATAGTCTGGCATGTGGGTATAGTCCAGCGTGTGGGTATAATCCAGCGTGTGGGTATAATCCAGCGTGTGGGTATAGTCCAGCGTGTGGGTATAGTCCAGCGTGTGGGTTATTGTCCAGCGTGTGGGGTATAGTCCAGCGTGTGGGTATAGTCCAGCGTGTGGGGTATAGTCCAGCGTGTGGGTATAGTCCAGCGTGTGGGGTATAGTCCAGCGTGTGGGTATATTCCAGTGTGTGGGGTATAGTCCAGCGTGTGGGTATAGTCCAGCGTTCGGGGCATAGTTCAGCGTGTGGGTATAGTCCAGTGTGTGGGCATAGTCCAGCGTGTGAGTATAGTCCAGCGTGTGGGTATAGTCCAGCGTGTGGGTTTAGTCCAGCTTGTAGGGTAGAGTCCAGCGTGTGGGTATAGTCCAGCGTGTGGGTTATTGTCCAGCGTGTGGGTATAGTCCAGCGTGTGGGTATAGTCCAGCGTGTGGGCATAGTCCAGCGTGTGGGTATAGTCCAGCTTGTGGGTTATAGTCCAGCATGTGGGGTATAGTCCAGCGTGTGGGTATAGTCCAGCGTGTGGGGCATAGTTCAGCGTGTGGTTATAGTCCAGCGTGTGGGGTATAGTCTGGCATGTGGGTATAGTCCAGCGTGTGGGTATAATCCAGCGTGTGGGTATAATCCAGCGTGTGGGTATAGTCCAGCGTGTGGGTATAGTCCAGCGTGTGGGTTATTGTCCAGCGTGTGGGGTATAGTCCAGTGTGTGGGGTATAGTTCAGCGTGTGGGTATAGTCCAGCGTTTGGGGCATAGTCCAGCGTGTGAGTATAGTCCAGCGTTTGGGGCATAGTCCAGCGTGTGAGTATAGTCCAGCGTGTGGGTATAGTCCAGTGTGTTTATAGTCCAGCGTGTGGGTTATTGTCCAGCGTGTGGGTATAGTCCAGCATGTGGGTATAGTCCAGTGTGTTTATAGTCCAGCGTGTGGGTATTGTCCAGCGTGTGGGGTATAGTCCAGTGTGTGGGGCATAGTTCAGCGTGTGGGTATAGTCCAGCGTGTTGGGCATAGTCCAACGTGTGGGTATAGTCCAGCGTGCGGGGCATAGTCCAGCGTGTGAGTATAGTCCAGCGTGTGGGTATAGTCCAGCTTGTAGGGTAGAGTCCAGCGTGTGGGTATAGTCCAGTGTGTTTATAGTCCAGCGTGTGGGTTATTGTCCAGCGTGTGGGTATAGTCCAGCCTGTGGGTATAGTCCAGCATGTGGGTATAGTCCAGCGTGTGTGTATAGTCCAGCGTGTGGGTTATTGTCCAGCATGTGGGGTGTAGTCCAGCGTGCGGGGCATAGTCCAGCGTGTGGGTATAGTCCAGCGTGTTGGGCATAGTCCAGCATGTGGGTATAGTCCAGCGTGTGGGTATAGTCCAGCGTGTGGGTATAGTCCAGCGTGTGGGTATAGTCCAGCGTTTGGGTTTAGTCCAGCTTGTAGGGTATAGTCCAGCGTGTGGGTTATTGTCCAGCGTGTGGGTATAGTCCAGCGTGTGGGTATAGTCCAGCGTGTGGGCATAGTCCAGCGTGTGGGTATAGTCCAGCGTGTGGGTTATAGTCCAGCATGTGGGGTATAGTCCAGCGTGTGGGTATAGTCCAGCGTGTGGGGCATAGTTCAGCGTGTGGTTATAGTCCAGCGTGTGGGGTATAGTCTGGCATGTGGGTATAGTCCAGCGTGTGGGTATAATCCAGCGTGTGGGTATAATCCAGCGTGTGGGTATAGTCCAGCGTGTGGGTATAGTCCAGCGTGTGGGTTATTGTCCAGCGTGTGGGGTATAGTCCAGCGTGTGGGTATAGTCCAGCGTGTGGGGTATAGTCCAGCGTGTGGGTATAGTCCAGCGTGTGGGGTATAGTCCAGCGTGTGGGTATATTCCAGTGTGTGGGGTATAGTCCAGCGTGTGGGTATAGTCCAGCGTTCGGGGCATAGTTCAGCGTGTGGGTATAGTCCAGTGTGTGGGCATAGTCCAGCGTGTGAGTATAGTCCAGCGTGTAGGTATAGTCCAGCTTGTAGGGTAGAGTCCAGCGTGTGGGTATAGTCCAGCGTGTGGGTTATTGTCCAGCGTGTGGGTATAGTCCAGTGTGTGGGTATAGTCCAGCATGTGGGTATAGTCCAGCGTGTGGGTATAGTCCAGCGTGTGGGTTATTGTCCAGCGTGTGGGTATAGTCCAGCGTGTTGGGTATAGTCCAGCGTGTGGGGTATAGTCCAGCGTGTGGGTATAGTCCAGCGTGTGGGTATAGTCCAGCATGTGGGTATAGTCCAGCGTGTGGGTATAGTCCAGCGTGTGGGTATAGTCCAGCGTGTGGGTTATTGTCCAGCGTGTGGGGTATAGTCCAGTGTGTGGGGTATAGTCCAGCGTGTGAGTATAGTCCAGCGTGTGGATTATAGTCCAGCGTGTGGGTATAGTCCAGCGTGTGGGTATAGTCCAGCGTGTGGGTTATTGTCCAGCGTGTGGGTATAGTCCAGCGTGTGGGTATAGTCCAGCGTGTGGGGTAGAGTCCGGCGTGTGGGGTATTGTCCAGCGTGTGGGTATAGTCCAGCGTGTGGGTATAGTCCAGCGTGTGGGTATAGTCCAGCGTGTGGGTTATTGTCCAGCGTGTGGGTATAGTCCAGCGTGTGGGCATAGTCCAGCTTGTAGGGTATAGTCCAGCGTGTGGGTTATTGTCCAGCGTGTGGGTATAGTCCAGCGTGTGGGTATAGTCCAGCATGTGGGCATAGTCCAGCTTGTAGGGTATAGTCCAGCGTGTGGGTTATTGTCCAGTGTGTGGGTATAGTCCAGCATGTGGGGTATAGTCCAGCGTGTGGGTATAGTCCAGCGTGTGGGGCATAGTTCAGCGTGTGGTTATAGTCCAGCGTGTGGGGTATAGTCTGGCATGTGGGTATAGTCCAGCGTGTGGGTATAATCCAGCGTGTGGGTATAATCCAGCGTGTGGGTATAGTCCAGCGTGTGGGTATAGTCCAGCGTGTGGGTTATTGTCCAGCGTGTGGGGTATAGTCCAGCGTGTGGGGTATAGTCCAGTGTGTGGGGTATAGTCCAGCGTGTGGGTATAGTCCAGCGTTCGGGGCATAGTTCAGCGTGTGGGTATAGTCCAGCGTGTGGGGCATAGTCCAGCGTGTGAGTATAGTCCAGCGTGTGGGTATAGTCCAGCTTGTAGGGTAGAGTCCAGCGTTTGGGTATAGTCCAGCGTGTGGGTTATTGTCCAGCGTGTGGGTATAGTCCAGTGTGTGGGTATAGTCCAGCATGTGGGTATAGTCCAGCGTGTGGGTATAGTCCAGCGTGTGGGTATAGTCCAGTGTGTTTATAGTCCAGCGTGTGGGTTATTGTCCAGCGTGTGGGTATAGTCCAGCATGTGGGTATAGTCCAGTGTGTTTATAGTCCAGCGTGTGGGTATTGTCCAGCGTGTGGGGTATAGTCCAGTGTGTGGGGCATAGTTCAGCGTGTGGGTATAGTCCAGCGTGTTGGGCATAGTCCAACGTGTGGGTATAGTCCAGCGTGCGGGGCATAGTCCAGCGTGTGAGTATAGTCCAGCGTGTGGGTATAGTCCAGCTTGTAGGGTAGAGTCCAGCGTGTGGGTATAGTCCAGTGTGTTTATAGTCCAGCGTGTGGGTTATTGTCCAGCGTGTGGGTATAGTCCAGCCTGTGGGTATAGTCCAGCATGTGGGTATAGTCCAGCGTGTGTGTATAGTCCAGCGTGTGGGTTATTGTCCAGCATGTGGGGTATAGTCCAGCGTGCGGGGCATAGTCCAGCGTGTGGGTATAGTCCAGCGTGTTGGGCATAGTCCAGCATGTGGGTATAGTCCAGCGTGTGGGTATAGTCCAGCGTGTGGGTATAGTCCAGCGTGTGGGTATAGTCCAGCGTTTGGGTTTAGTCCAGCTTGTAGGGTATAGTCCAGCGTGTGGGTTATTGTCCAGCGTGTGGGTATAGTCCAGCGTGTGGGTATAGTCCAGCGTGTGGGCATAGTCCAGCGTGTGGGTATAGTCCAGCGTGTGGGTTATAGTCCAGCATGTGGGGTATAGTCCAGCGTGTGGGTATAGTCCAGCGTGTGGGGCATAGTTCAGCGTGTGGTTATAGTCCAGCGTGTGGGGTATAGTCTGGCATGTGGGTATAGTCCAGCGTGTGGGTATAATCCAGCGTGTGGGTATAATCCAGCGTGTGGGTATAGTCCAGCGTGTGGGTATAGTCCAGCGTGTGGGTTATTGTCCAGCGTGTGGGGTATAGTCCAGCGTGTGGGTATAGTCCAGCGTGTGGGGTATAGTCAAGCGTGTGGGTATAGTCCAGCGTGTGGGGTATAGTCCAGCGTGTGGGTATATTCCAGTGTGTGGGGTATAGTCCAGCGTGTGGGTATAGTCCAGCGTTCGAGGCATAGTTCAGCGTGTGGGTATAGTCCAGTGTGTGGGCATAGTCCAGCGTGTGAGTATAGTCCAGCGTGTAGGTATAGTCCAGCTTGTAGGGTAGAGTCCAGCGTGTGGGTATAGTCCAGCGTGTGGGTTATTGTCCAGCGTGTGGGTATAGTCCAGTGTGTGGGTATAGTCCAGCATGTGGGTATAGTCCAGCGTGTGGGTATAGTCCAGCGTGTGGGTTATTGTCCAGCGTGTGGGTATAGTCCAGCGTGTTGGGTATAGTCCAGCGTGTGGGGTATAGTCCAGCGTGTGGGTATAGTCCAGCGTGTGGGTATAGTCCAGCATGTGGGTATAGTCCAGCGTGTGGGTATAGTCCAGCGTGTGGGTATAGTCCAGCGTGTGGGTTATTGTCCAGCGTGTGGGTTATTGTCCAGCTTGTGGGGTATAGTCCAGCGTGTGGGGTATAGTCCAGTGTGTGGGGTATAGTCCAGCGTGTGAGTATAGTCCAGCGTGTGGATTATAGTCCAGCGTGTGGGTATAGTCCAGCGTGTGGGTATAGTCCAGCGTGTGGGTTATTGTCCAGCATGTGGGTATAGTCCAGCGTGTGGGTATAGTCCAGCGTGTGGGGTAGAGTCCGGCGTGTGGGGTATTGTCCAGCGTGTGGGTATAGTCCAGCGTGTGGGTATAGTCCAGCGTGTGGGTATAGTCCAGCGTGTGGGTTATTGTCCAGCGTGTGGGTATAGTCCAGCGTGTGGGCATAGTCCAGCTTGTAGGGTATAGTCCAGCGTGTGGGTTATTGTCCAGCGTGTGGGTATAGTCCAGCGTGTGGGTATAGTCCAGCATGTGGGCATAGTCCAGCTTGTAGGGTATAGTCCAGCGTGTGGGTTATTGTCCAGTGTGTGGGTATAGTCCAGCATGTGGGGTATAGTCCAGCGTGTGGGTATAGTCCAGCGTGTGGGGCATAGTTCAGCGTGTGGTTATAGTCCAGCGTGTGGGGTATAGTCTGGCATGTGGGTATAGTCCAGCGTGTGGGTATAATCCAGCGTGTGGGTATAATCCAGCGTGTGGGTATAGTCCAGCGTGTGGGTATAGTCCAGCGTGTGGGTTATTGTCCAGCGTGTGGGGTATAGTCCAGCGTGTGGGGTATAGTCCAGTGTGTGGGGTATAGTCCAGCGTGTGGGTATAGTCCAGCGTTCGGGGCATAGTTCAGCGTGTGGGTATAGTCCAGCGTGTGGGGCATAGTCCAGCGTGTGAGTATAGTCCAGCGTGTGGGTATAGTCCAGCTTGTAGGGTAGAGTCCAGCGTTTGGGTATAGTCCAGCGTGTGGGTTATTGTCCAGCGTGTGGGTATAGTCCAGTGTGTGGGTATAGTCCAGCATGTGGGTATAGTCCAGCGTGTGGGTATAGTCCAGCGTGTGGGTATAGTCCAGCGTGTGGGTATAGTCCAGCGTTTGGGTTTAGTCCAGCTTGTAGGGTATAGTCCAGCGTGTGGGTTATTGTCCAGCGTGTGGGTATAGTCCAGCGTGTGGGTATAGTCCAGCGTGTGGGCATAGTCCAGCGTGTGGGTATAGTCCAGCGTGTGGGTTATAGTCCAGCATGTGGGGTATAGTCCAGCGTGTGGGTATAGTCCAGCGTGTGGGGCATAGTTCAGCGTGTGGTTATAGTCCAGCGTGTGGGGTATAGTCTGGCATGTGGGTATAGTCCAGCGTGTGGGTATAATCCAGCGTGTGGGTATAATCCAGCGTGTGGGTATAGTCCAGCGTGTGGGTATAGTCCAGCGTGTGGGTTATTGTCCAGCGTGTGGGGTATAGTCCAGCGTGTGGGTATAGTCCAGCGTGTGGGGTATAGTCCAGCGTGTGGGTATAGTCCAGCGTGTGGGGTATAGTCCAGCGTGTGGGTATATTCCAGCATGTGGGGTATAGTCCAGCGTGTGGGTATAGTCCAGCGTTCGGGGCATAGTTCAGCGTGTGGGTATAGTCCAGTGTGTGGGCATAGTCCAGCGTGTGAGTATAGTCCAGCGTGTAGGTATAGTCCAGCTTGTAGGGTAGAGTCCAGCGTGTGGGTATAGTCCAGCGTGTGGGTTATTGTCCAGCGTGTGGGTATAGTCCAGTGTGTGGGTATAGTCCAGCATGTGGGTATAGTCCAGCGTGTGGGTATAGTCCAGCGTGTGGGTTATTGTCCAGCGTGTGGGTATAGTCCAGCGTGTTGGGTATAGTCCAGCGTGTGGGGTATAGTCCAGCGTGTGGGTATAGTCCAGCGTGTTGGACATAGTCCAACGTGTGGGTATAGTCCAGCGTGCGGGGCATAGTCCAGCGTGTGGGTATAGTCCAGCGTGTGGGTAGAGTCCAGCATGTGGGTATAGTCCAGCGTGTGGGTATAGTCCAGCGTGTGGGTATAGTCCAGCGTGTGGGTTATTGTCCAGCGTGTGGGTTATTGTCCAGCGTGTGGGGTATAGTCCAGCGTGTGGGGTATAGTCCAGTGTGTGGGGTATAGTCCAGCGTGTGAGTATAGTCCAGCGTGTGGATTATAGTCCAGCGTGTGGGTATAGTCCAGCGTGTGGGTATAGTCCAGCGTGTGGGTTATTGTCCAGCGTGTGGGTATAGTCCAGCGTGTGGGTATAGTCCAGCGTGTGGGGTAGAGTCCGGCGTGTGGGGTATTGTCCAGCGTGTGGGTATAGTCCAGCGTGTGGGTATAGTCCAGCGTGTGGGTATAGTCCAGCGTGTGGGTTATTGTCCAGCGTGTGGGTATAGTCCAGCGTGTGGGCATAGTCCAGCTTGTAGGGTATAGTCCAGCGTGTGGGTTATTGTCCAGCGTGTGGGTATAGTCCAGCGTGTGGGTATAGTCCAGCATGTGGGCATAGTCCAGCTTGTAGGGTATAGTCCAACGTGTGGGTTATTGTCCAGCGTGTGGGTATAGAAACAGCTTCTATCTCAAGGCCATCAGACTGTTAAACAGCCACCACTAACACTGAGTGGCTGCTGCCAACACACTGACACTGACTCAACTCCAGCCACTTTAATAATGGGAATTGATGGGAAATGATGTAAATATATCACTAGCCACTTTAAACAATGCTACCTTATATAAATGTTACTTACCCTACATTATTCATCTCATACGCATACGTATATACTGTACTCTATATCATCGACGGTATCCTTATGTAATACATGTATCACTAGCCACTTTATACTATACTATGCCACTTTGTTTACATACTCATCTCATTGTACATACTGTACCCGATACCATCTACTGTATCTTGCCTATGCTGCTCTGTACCATCACTCATTCATATATCCTTATGTACATATTCTTTATCCCCTTACACTGTGTACAAGACAGTAGTTTTGGAATTGTTAGTTAGATTACTTGTTATTACTGCATTGTCGGAACTAGAAGCACAAGCATTTCGCTACACTCGCATTAACATCTGCTAACCATGTGTATGTGACAAATAAAATTTGATTTGATTTGATTTGATTTGATTTGATTTGATTTGATATAGTCCAGCATGTGGGGTATAGTCCAGCGTGTGGGTATAGTCCAGCGTGTGGGGTAGAGTCCGGCGTGTGGGGTATTGTCCAGCGTGTGGGTATAGTCCAGCGTGTGGGTATAGTCCAGCGTGTGGGTATAGTCCAGCGTGTGGGTTATTGTCCAGCGTGTGGGTATAGTCCAGCGTGTGGGCATAGTCCAGCTTGTAGGGTATAGTCCAGCGTGTGGGTTATTGTCCAGCGTGTGGGTATAGTCCAGCGTGTGGGTATAGTCCAGCATGTGGGCATAGTCCAGCTTGTAGGGTATAGTCCAGCGTGTGGGTTATTGTCCAGTGTGTGGGTATAGTCCAGCATGTGGGGTATAGTCCAGCGTGTGGGTATAGTCCAGCGTGTGGGTTATTGTCCAGTGTGTGGGTATAGTCCAGCATGTGGGGTATAGTCCAGCGTGTGGGTATAGTCCAGCGTGTGGGGCATAGTTCAGCGTGTGGTTATAGTCCAGCGTGTGGGGTATAGTCTGGCATGTGGGTATAGTCCAGCGTGTGGGTATAATCCAGCGTGTGGGTATAATCCAGCGTGTGGGTATAGTCCAGCGTGTGGGTATAGTCCAGCGTGTGGGTTATTGTCCAGCGTGTGGGGTATAGTCCAGCGTGTGGGGTATAGTCCAGTGTGTGGGGTATAGTCCAGCGTGTGGGTATAGTCCAGCGTTCGGGGCATAGTTCAGCGTGTGGGTATAGTCCAGCGTGTGGGGCATAGTCCAGCGTGTGAGTATAGTCCAGCGTGTGGGTATAGTCCAGCTTGTAGGGTAGAGTCCAGCGTTTGGGTATAGTCCAGCGTGTGGGTTATTGTCCAGCGTGTGGGTATAGTCCAGTGTGTGGGTATAGTCCAGCATGTGGGTATAGTCCAGCGTGTGGGTATAGTCCAGCGTGTGGGTATAGTCCAGCGTGTGGGTATAGTCCAGCGTTTGGGTTTAGTCCAGCTTGTAGGGTATAGTCCAGCGTGTGGGTTATTGTCCAGCGTGTGGGTATAGTCCAGCGTGTGGGTATAGTCCAGCGTGTGGGCATAGTCCAGCGTGTGGGTATAGTCCAGCGTGTGGGTTATAGTCCAGCATGTGGGGTATAGTCCAGCGTGTGGGTATAGTCCAGCGTGTGGGGCATAGTTCAGCGTGTGGTTATAGTCCAGCGTGTGGGGTATAGTCTGGCATGTGGGTATAGTCCAGCGTGTGGGTATAATCCAGCGTGTGGGTATAATCCAGCGTGTGGGTATAGTCCAGCGTGTGGGTATAGTCCAGCGTGTGGGTTATTGTCCAGCGTGTGGGGTATAGTCCAGCGTGTGGGGTATAGTCCAGTGTGTGGGGTATAGTCCAGCGTGTGGGTATAGTCCAGCGTTCGGGGCATAGTTCAGCGTGTGGGTATAGTCCAGCGTGTGGGGCATAGTCCAGCGTGTGAGTATAGTCCAGCGTGTGGGTATAGTCCAGCTTGTAGGGTAGAGTCCAGCGTTTGGGTATAGTCCAGCGTGTGGGTTATTGTCCAGCGTGTGGGTATAGTCCAGTGTGTGGGTATAGTCCAGCATGTGGGTATAGTCCAGCGTGTGGGTATAGTCCAGCGTGTGGGTTATTGTCCAGCGTGTGGGTATAGTCCAGCGTGTGGGGTATAGTCCAGCGTGTGGGTATATTCCAGCGTGTTGGACGTAGTCCAACGTGTGGGTATAGTCCAGCGTGCGGGGCATAGTCCAGCGTGTGGGTATAGTCCAGCGTGTGGGTATAGTCCAGCATGTGGGTATAGTCCAGCGTGTGGGTATAGTCCAGCGTGTGGGTATAGTCTAGCGTGTGGGTTATTGTAAAGCGTGTGGGTTATTGTCCAGCGTGTGGGGTATAGTCCAGCGTGTGGGGTATAGTCCAGCGTGTGGGGTAAAGTCCAGCGTGTGGGTATAGTCCAGCGTGTGAGGCATAGTCCAGCGTGTGGGTATAGTCCAGCGTGTGGGGTATAGTCCGGCGTGTGGGTATAGTCCAGCGTGTGGGTATAGTCCAGTGTGTGGGGTATAGTCCAGCGTGTGAGTATAGTCCAGCGTGTGGATTATAGTCCAGCGTGTGGGTATAGTCCAGCGTGTGGGTATAGTCCAGCGTGTGGGTTATTGTCCAGCGTGTGGGTATAGTCCAGCGTGTGGGTATAGTCCAGCGTGTGGGTTATTGTCCAGCGTGTGGGTATAGTCCAGCGTGTGGGTATAGTCCAGCGTGTGGGGTAGAGTCCGGCGTGTGGGGTATTGTCCAGCGTGTGGGTATAGTCCAGCGTGTGGGTATAGTCCAGCGTGTGGGTATAGTCCAGCGTGTGGGTTATTGTCCAGCGTGTGGGTATAGTCCAGCGTGTGGGCATAGTCCAGCGTGTGGGTATAGTCCAGCGTGTGGGTTATAGTCCAGCATGTGGGTACAGTCCAGCGTGTGGGGCATAGTTCAGCGTGTGGGTATAGTCCAGCGTGTGGGGTATAGTCTGGCATGTGGGTATAGTCCAGCGTGTGGGTATAATCCAGCGTGTGGGTATAGTCCAGCGTGTGGGTATAGTCCAGCGTGTGGGTTATTGTCCAGCGTGTGGGGTATAGTCCAGCGTGTGGGGTATAGTCCAGTGTGTGGGGTATAGTCCAGCGTGTGGGTATAGTCCAGCGTGTGGGTATAGTCCAGCTTGTTGGGTAGAGTCCAGCGTGTGGGTATAGTCCAGTGTGTTTATAGTCCAGCGTGTGGGTTATTGTCCAGCGTGTGGGTATAGTCCAGCGTGTGGGTATAGTCCAGCATGTGGGTATAGTCCAGCGTGTGGGTATAGTCCAGCGTGTGGGTTATTGTCCAGCGTGTGGGGTATAGTCCAGCGTGTGGTGTATAGTCCAGCATGTGGGTATAGTCCAGCGTGTTGGGCATAGTCCAACGTGTGGGTATAGTCCAGCGTGCGGGGCATAGTCCAGCGTGTGGGTATAGTCCAGCGTGTGGGTATAGTCCAGCATGTGGGGTATAGTCCAGCGTGTGGGGTAAAGTCCAGCGTGTGGGTATAGTCCAGCGTGTGAGGCATAGTCCAGCGTGTGGGTATAGTCCAGCGTGTGGGTATAGTCCAGTGTGTGGGGTATAGTCCGGCGTGTGGGTATAGTCCAGTGTGTGGGTATAGTCCAGTGTGTGGGGTATAGTCCAGCGTGTGAGTATAGTCCAGCGTGTGGATTATAGTCCAGCGTGTGGGTATAGTCCAGCGTGTGGGTATAGTCCAGCGTGTGGGTTATTGTCCAGCGTGTTGGTATAGTCCAGCGTGTGGGTATAGTCCAGCGTGTGGGTTATTGTCCAGCGTGTGGGTATAGTCCAGCGTGTGGGTATAGTCCAGCGTGTGGGGTAGAGTCCGGCGTGTGGGGTATTGTCCAGCGTGTGGGTATAGTCCAGCGTGTGGGTATAGTCCAGCGTGTGGGTATAGTCCAGCGTGTGGGTTATTGTCCAGCGTGTGGGTATAGTCCAGCGTGTGGGCATAGTCCAGCGTGTGGGTATAGTCCAGCGTGTGGGTTATAGTCCAGCATGTGGGTACAGTCCAGCGTGTGGGGCATAGTTCAGCGTGTGGGTATAGTCCAGCGTGTGGGGTATAGTCTGGCATGTGGGTATAGTCCAGCGTGTGGGTATAATCCAGCGTGTGGGTATAGTCCAGCGTGTGGGTATAGTCCAGCGTGTGGGTATAGTCCAGCGTGTGGGTTATTGTCCAGCGTGTGGGTATAGTCCAGCGTGTGGGCATAGTCCAGCGTGTGGGTATAGTCCAGCGTGTGGGTTATAGTCCAGCATGTGGGTACAGTCCAGCGTGTGGGGCATAGTTCAGCGTGTGGGTATAGTCCAGCGTGTGGGGTATAGTCTGGCATGTGGGTATAGTCCAGCGTGTGGGTATAATCCAGCGTGTGGGTATAGTCCAGCGTGTGGGTATAGTCCAGCGTGTGGGTTATTGTCCAGCGTGTGGGGTATAGTCCAGCGTGTGGGGTATAGTCCAGTGTGTGGGGTATAGTCCAGCGTGTGGGTATAGTCCAGCGTGTGGGTATAGTCCAGCTTGTTGGGTAGAGTCCAGCGTGTGGGTATAGTCCAGTGTGTTTATAGTCCAGCGTGTGGGTTATTGTCCAGCGTGTGGGTATAGTCCAGCGTGTGGGTATAGTCCAGCATGTGGGTATAGTCCAGCGTGTGGGTATAGTCCAGCGTGTGGGTTATTGTCCAGCGTGTGGGGTATAGTCCAGCGTGTGGTGTATAGTCCAGCATGTGGGTATAGTCCAGCGTGTTGGGCATAGTCCAACGTGTGGGTATAGTCCAGCGTGCGGGGCATAGTCCAGCGTGTGGGTATAGTCCAGCGTGTGGGTATAGTCCAGCATGTGGGTATAGTCCAGCGTGTGGGTATAGTCCAGCGTGTGGGTATAGTCCAGCGTGTGGGTATAGTCCAGCGTGTGGGTTTAGTCCAGCTTGTAGGGTAGAGTCCAGCGTGTGGGTATAGTCCAGCGTGTGGGTTATTGTCCAGCGTGTGGGTATAGTCCAGCGTGTGGGTATAGTCCAGCGTGTGGGCATAGTCCAGCGTGTGGGTATAGTCCAGCGTGTGGGTTATAGTCCAGCATGTGGGGTATAGTCCAGCGTGTGGGTATAGTCCAGCGTGTGGGGCATAGTTCAGCGTGTGGTTATAGTCCAGCGTGTGAGGTATAGTCTGGCATGTGGGTATAGTCCAGCGTGTGGGTATAATCCAGCGTGTGGGTATAATCCAGCGTGTGGGTATAGTCCAGCGTGTGGGTATAGTCCAGCGTGTGGGTTATTGTCGAGCGTGTGGGGTATAGTCCAGCGTGTGGGGTATAGTCCAGTGTGTGGGGTATAGTCCAGCGTGTGGGTATAGTCCAGCGTTCGGGGCATAGTTCAGCGTGTGGGTATAGTCCAGCGTTTGGGGCATAGTCCAGCGTGTGAGTATAGTCCAGCGTGTGGGTATAGTCCAGCTTGTAGGGTAGATTCCAGCGTGTGGGTATAGTCCAGTGTGTTTATAGTCCAGCGTGTGGGTTATTGTCCAGCGTGTGGGTATATTCCAGCGTGTGGGTATAGTCCAGCATGTCGGTATAGTCCAGCGTGTGGGTATAGTCCAGCGTGTGGGTTATTGTCCAGCGTGTTGGGTATAGTCCAGCGTGTGGGGTATAGTCCAGCGTGTGGGTATAGTCCAGCGTGTTGGGCATAGTCCAACGTGTGGGTATAGTCCAGCGTGCGGGGCATAGTCCAGCGTGTGGGTATAGTCCAGCTTGTGGGTATAGTCCAGCATGTGGGTATAGTCCAGCGTGTGGGTATAGTCCAGCGTGTGGGTATAGTCCAGCGTGTGGGTATAGTCCAGCGTGTGGGTTTAGTCCAGCTTGTAGGGTAGAGTCCAGCGTGGGTATAGTCCAGTGTGTTTATAGTCCAGTGTGTGGGAATAGTCCAGCGTGTGGGTTATTTTCCAGCGTGTGGGTATAGTCCAGCGTGTGGGTATAGTCCAGCGTGTGGGTTATTGTCCAGCGTGTGGGTTATTGTCCAGCGTGTGGGGTATAGACCAGCGTGTGGGGTATAGTCCAGCGTGTGGGGTAAAGTCCAGCGTGTGGGTATAGTCCAGCGTGTGAGGCATAGTCCAGTGTGTGGGTATAGTCCAGCGTGTGGGGTATAGTCCAGCGTGTGGGTATAGTCCAGCGTGTGGGTATAGTCCAGTGTGTGGAGTATAGTCCAGCGTGTGGGTATAGTCCAGCGTGTGGATTATAGTCCAGCGTGTGGGTATAGTCCAGCGTGTGGGGTATAGTCCAGCGCGTGGGTATAGTCCAGCGCGTGGGTATAGTCCAGCGTGTGGGTATAGTACAGTGTGTGGGTATACTCCAGCATGTGGGTTATTGTCCAGCTTGTGGGTATAGGCCAGCGTGTGGGTATAGTCCAGCGTGTGGGGCAGAGTCTGGCGTGTGGGGTATTGTCCAGCGTTTGGGTATAGTCCAGTGTGTGGGTATATTCCAGCGTGTGGGTATAGTCCAGCGTGTGGGTATAGTCCAGTGTGTTGGTATAGTCCAGTGTGTGGGTATAGTCCGGCGTGTGGGTATAGTCCAGCGTGTGGGTATAGTCCAGCTTGTAGGGTAGAGTCCAGCGTGTGGGTATAGTCCAGTGTGTTTATAGTCCAGCGTGTGGGTTATTGTCCAGCGTGTGGGTATAGTCCAGCGAGTGGGTATAGTCCAGCGTGTGGGTTATTGTCCAGCGTGTGGGGTATAGTCCAGCGTGTGGGGTATAGTCCAGCGTGTGGGTATAGTCCAGCGTGCGGGGCATAGTCCAGCATGTGGGTATAGTTCAGCGTGTGGGTATAGTCCAGCGTGTGGGTATAGTCCAGCGTGTGGGGTATAGTCCAGCGTGTGGGTATAGTCCAGCGTATGGGTATAGTCCAGTGTGTGGGGTATAGTCCAGCGTGTGGGTATAGTCCAGCATGTGGGTATAGTCCAGCGTGTGGGTATAGTCCAGCGTGTGGGGTTTAGTCCAGTGTGTGGGGTTTAGTCCAGCATGTGGGTATAGTCCAGCATGTGGGTGTAGTCCAGCGTGTGGGTTATTGTCCAGCGTGTGGGTATAGTCCAGCGTGTGGGTTTAGTCCAGCGTGTGGGTTATTGTCCAGCGTGTGGGTATTGTCCAGCGTGTGGGTATAGTCCAGCGTGTGGGGTAGAGTCCGGCATGTGGGGTATTGTCCAGCGTGTGGGTATAGTCCAACGTGTGGGTATAGTCAAGCGTGTGGGTATAGTCCAGCGTGTGGGTTATTGTCCAGCGTGTGGGTATAGTCCAGCATGTGGGTATAGTCCAGCGTGTGGGTATAGTCCGGCGTGTGGGTATAGTCCAGTGTGTTGGTATAGTCCAGTGTGTGGGTATAGTCCAGCGTGTGGGTATAGTCCAGTGTGTTTATAGTCCAGCGTGTGGGTTATTGTCCAGCGTGTGGGTATAGTCCAGCGAGTGGGTATAGTCCAGCGTGTGGGTTATTGTCCAGCGTGTGGGGTATAGTCCAGCGTGTGGGGTATAGTCCAGCGTGTGGGTATAGTCCAGCGTGCGGGGCATAGTCCAGCATGTGGGTATAGTTCAGCGTGTGGGTATAGTCCAGCGTGTGGGTATAGTCCAGCGTGTGGGGTATAGTCCAGCGTGTGGGTATAGTCCAGCGTATGGGTATAGTCCAGTGTGTTGGTATAGTCCAGCGTGTGGGTATAGTCCAGTGTGTTTATAGTCCAGCGTGTGGGTTATTGTCCAGCGTGTGGGTATAGTCCAGCGAGTGGGTATAGTCCAGCGTGTGGGTTATTGTCCAGCGTGTGGGGTATAGTCCAGCGTGTGGGGTATAGTCCAGCGTGTGGGTATAGTCCAGCGTGCGGGGCATAGTCCAGCATGTGGGTATAGTTCAGCGTGTGGGTATAGTCCAGCGTGTGGGTATAGTCCAGCGTGTGGGGTATAGTCCAGCGTGTGGGTATAGTCCAGCGTATGGGTATAGTCCAGTGTGTGGGGTATAGTCCAGCGTGTGGGTATAGTCCAGCATGTGGGTATAGTCCAGCGTGTGGGTATAGTCCAGCGTGTGGGGTTTAGTCCAGTGTGTGGGGTTTAGTCCAGCATGTGGGTATAGTCCAGCATGTGGGTGTAGTCCAGCGTGTGGGTTATTGTCCAGCGTGTGGGTATAGTCCAGCGTGTGGGTTTAGTCCAGCGTGTGGGTTATTGTCCAGCGTGTGGGTATTGTCCAGCGTGTGGGTATAGTCCAGCGTGTGGGGTAGAGTCCGGCATGTGGGGTATTGTCCAGCGTGTGGGTATAGTCCAACGTGTGGGTATAGTCAAGCGTGTGGGTATAGTCCAGCGTGTGGGTTATTGTCCAGCGTGTGGGTATAGTCCAGCATGTGGGTATAGTCCAGCGTGTGGGTATAGTCCGGCGTGTGGGTATAGTCCAGTGTGTTGGTATAGTCCAGTGTGTGGGTATAGTCCGGCGTGTGGGTATAGTCCAGCGTGTGGGTATAGTCCAGCTTGTAGGGTAGAGTCCAGCGTGTGGGTATAGTCCAGTGTGTTTATAGTCCAGCGTGTGGGTTATTGTCCAGCGTGTGGGTATAGTCCAGCGAGTGGGTATAGTCCAGCGTGTGGGTTATTGTCCAGCGTGTGGGGTATAGTCCAGCGTGTGGGGTATAGTCCAGCGTGTGGGTATAGTCCAGCGTGCGGGGCATAGTCCAGCATGTGGGTATAGTTCAGCGTGTGGGTATAGTCCAGCGTGTGGGTATAGTCCAGCGTGTGGGGTATAGTCCAGCGTGTGGGTATAGTCCAGCGTATGGGTATAGTCCAGTGTGTGGGGTATAGTCCAGCGTGTGGGTATAGTCCAGCATGTGGGTATAGTCCAGCGTGTGGGTATAGTCCAGCGTGTGGGGTTTAGTCCAGTGTGTGGGGTTTAGTCCAGCATGTGGGTATAGTCCAGCATGTGGGTGTAGTCCAGCGTGTGGGTTATTGTCCAGCGTGTGGGTATAGTCCAGCGTGTGGGTTTAGTCCAGCGTGTGGGTTATTGTCCAGCGTGTGGGTATTGTCCAGCGTGTGGGTATAGTCCAGCGTGTGGGGTAGAGTCCGGCATGTGGGGTATTGTCCAGCGTGTGGGTATAGTCCAACGTGTGGGTATAGTCAAGCGTGTGGGTATAGTCCAGCGTGTGGGTTATTGTCCAGCGTGTGGGTATAGTCCAGCGTGTGGGTATAGTCCAGCGTGTGGGTATAGTCCAGCGTGTGGGGTATAGTCTGGCATGTGGGTATATTTCCAGCGTGTGGGTATAATCCAGCGTGTGGGTATAGTCCAGCGTGTGGGTATAGTCCAGCGTGTGGGTTATTGTCCAGCGTGTGGGGTATAGTCCAGCGTGTGGGGTATAGTCCAGTGTGTGGTGTATAGTCCAGCGTGTGGGTATAGTCCAGCGTTCGGGGCATAGTCCAGCGTGTGGGTATAGTCCAGCGTGTGGGTTTAGTCCAGCTTGTAGGGTAGAGTCCAGCGTGTGGGTATAGTCCAGTGTGTTTATAGTCCAGTGTGTGGGAATAGTCCAGCGTGTGGGTTATTTTCCAGCGTGTGGGTATAGTCCAGCGTGTGGGTATAGTCCAGCGTGTGGGTTATTGTCCAGCGTGTGGGTTATTGTCCAGCGTGTGGGGTATAGTCCAGCGTGTGGGGTATAGTCCAGCGTGTGGGGTAAAGTCCAGCGTGTGGGTATAGTCCAGCGTGTGAGGCATAGTCCAGTGTGTGGGTATAGTCCAGCGTGTGGGGTATAGTCCAGCGTGTGGGTATAGTCCAGCGTGTGGGTATAGTCCAGTGTGTGGGGTATAGTCCAGCGTGTGGGTATAGTCCAGCGTGTGGGGTATAGTCCAGCGCGTGGGTATAGTCCAGCGCGTGGGTATAGTCCAGCGTGTGGGTATAGTACAGTGTGTGGGTATACTCCAGCATGTGGGTTATTGTCCAGCTTGTGGGTATAGGCCAGCGTGTGGGTATAGTCCAGCGTGTGGGGCAGAGTCTGGCGTGTGGGTATAGTCCAGCGTGTGGGGTATAGTCCAGCGTGTGGGTATAGTCCAGCGTGTGGGTATAGTCCAGTGTGTGGGGTATAGTTCAGCGTGTGGGTATAGTCCAGCGTGTGGATTATAGTCCAGCGTGTGGGTATAGTCCAGCGTGTGGGGTATAGTCCAGCGCGTGGGTATAGTCCAGCGCGTGGGTATAGTCCAGCGTGTGGGTATAGTACAGTGTGTGGGTATATTCCAGCGTGTGGGTATAGTCCGGCGTGTGGGTATAGTCCAGTGTGTTGGTATAGTCCAGTGTGTGGGTATAGTCCGGCGTGTGGGTATAGTCCAGCGTGTGAGGCATAGTCCAGTGTGTGGGTATAGTCCAGCGTGTGGGGTATAGTCCAGCGTGTGGGTATAGTCCAGCGTGTGGGTATAGTCCAGTGTGTGGGGTATAGTTCAGCGTGTGGGTATAGTCCAGCGTGTGGATTATAGTCCAGCGTGTGGGTATAGTCCAGCGTGTGGGGTATAGTCCAGCGCGTGGGTATAGTCCAGCGCGTGGGTATAGTCCAGCGTGTGGGTATAGTACAGTGTGTGGGTATACTCCAGCATGTGGGTTATTGTCCAGCTTGTGGGTATAGGCCAGCGTGTGGGTATAGTCCAGCGTGTGGGGCAGAGTCTGGCGTGTGGGGTATTGTCCAGCGTTTGGGTATAGTCCAGTGTGTGGGTATATTCCAGCGTGTGGGTATAGTCCGGCGTGTGGGTATAGTCCAGTGTGTTGGTATAGTCCAGTGTGTGGGTATAGTCCGGCGTGTGGGTATAGTCCAGCGTGTGGGTATAGTCCAGCTTGTAGGGTAGAGTCCAGCGTGTGGGTATAGTCCAGTGTGTTTATAGTCCAGCGTGTGGGTTATTGTCCAGCGTGTGGGTATAGTCCAGCGTGTGGGTATAGTCCAGCGTGTGGGTTATTGTCCAGCGTGTGGGGTATAGTCCAGCGTGTGGGGTATAGTCCAGCGTGTGGGTATAGTCCAGCGTGCGGGGCATAGTCCAGCATGTGGGTATAGTTCAGCGTGTGGGTATAGTCCAGCGTGTGGGTATAGTCCAGCGTGTGGGGTATAGTCCAGCGTGTGGGTATAGTCCAGCGTATGGGTATAGTCCAGTGTGTGGGGTATAGTCCAGCGTGTGGGTATAGTCCAGCATGTGGGTATAGTCCAGCGTGTGGGTATAGTCCAGCGTGTGTTGAGTTTAGTCCAGCGTGTGGGGTTTAGTCCAGCATGTGGGTATAGTCCAGCATGTGGGTATAGTCCAGCGTGTGGGTTATTGTCCAGCGTGTGGGTATAGTCCAGCGTGTGGGTTTAGTCCAGCGTGTGGGTTATTGTCCAGCGTGTGGGTATTGTCCAGCGTGTGGGTATAGTCCAGCGTGTGGGGTAGAGTCCGGCGTGTGGGGTATTGTCCAGCGTGTGGGTATAGTCCAACGTGTGGGTATAGTCAAGCGTGTGGGTATAGTCCAGCGTGTGGGGTATAGTCTGGCATGTGGGTATATTTCCAGCGTGTGGGTATAATCCAGCGTGTGGGTATAGTCCAGCGTGTTGGTATAGTCCAGCGTGTGGGTTATTGTCCAGCGTGTGGGGTATAGTCCAGCGTGTGGGGTATAGTCCAGTGTGTGGGGTATAGTCCAGCGTGTGGGTATAGTCCAGCGTTCGGGGCATAGTTCAGCGTGTGAGTATAGTCCAGCGTGTAGGTATAGTCCAGCGTGTGGGTTATTGTCCAGCGTGTGGGTATAGTCCAGTGTGTGGGTATAGTCCAGCATGTGGGTATAGTCCAGCGTGTGGGTATAGTCCAGCGTGTGGGGTATAGTCCAGCGTGTGGGGTATAGTCCAGCGTGTGGGGTATAGTCCAGCGTGTGGGTATAGTCCAGCGTGCGGGGCATAGTCCAGCGTGTGGGTATAGTCCAGCGTGTGGGTATAGTCCAGCATGTGGGTATAGTCCAGCGTGTGGGTATAGTCCAGCGTGTGGGTATAGTCCAGCGTGTGGGGTGTAGTCCAGCGTTTGTGTATAGTCCAGCGTGTGGGTATAGTCCAGCGTGTTGGTATAGTCCAGCGTGTCGGTAAAGTCCAGCGTGTTGGTATAGTCCAGCGTGTGGGTATAGTCCAGCGTGTGGGTATAGTCCAGCGTGTGGGTATAGTCCAGCGTGTCGGTATAGTCCAGCGTTTGTGTATAGTCCAGCGTGTGGGGTTTAGTCCAGCGTGTGGGATATTGTCCAGCGTGTGGGTATAGTCCAACGTGTGGGTATAGTCCAGCGTGTGGGGTAGAGTCCGGCGTGTGGGTATAGTCCAGCGTGTGGGGTATAGTCCAGAGTGTGGGTATAGTCCAGCGTGTGGATATAGTCCAGTGTGTGGGGTATAGTCCAGCGTGTGGGTATAGTCCAGCGTGTAGGTATATTCCAGCGTGTGGGTATTGTCCAGCGTGTGGGGTTGCGTCCAGCGTGTGGGTATAGTCCAGCGTGTGGGTATAGTCCAGCGTGTGGGTATAGTCCAGCGTGTGGGTTATTGTCCAGCGTGTGGTTATAGTCCAGCGTGTGGGTATAGTCCAGCGTGTGGGGTAGAGTCCGGCATGTGGGGTATTATCCAGTGTGTGGGTATAGTCCAGCGTGGGGGTATTGTCCAGCGTGTGGGGTATATTCCAGCGTGTGGGTATAGTCCGGCGTGTGGGTATAGTCCGGCGTGTGGGTATAGTCCAGTGTGTTGGTATAGTCCAGTGTGTGGGGTAGAGTCCAGCGTGTGGGTAGAGTCCAGCGTGTGGGGTATAGTCCAGCGTGTGGGTATAGTTCAGCGTGTGGGTATAGTCCAGCGTGTGGGGCATAGTCCAGCGTGTGGGTATAGTCCAGCATGTGGGTATAGTCCAGCGTGTGGGTATAGTCCAGCTTGTAGGGTAGAGTCCAGCGTGTGGGTATAGTCCAGTGTGTTTATAGTCCAGCGTGTGGGTTATTGTCCAGCTTGTGGGTTATAGTCCAGCGTGTGGGTATAGTTCAGCGTGTGGGTATAGTCCAGCGTGTGGGGCATAGTCCAGCGTGTGGGTATAGTCCAGCATGTGGGTATAGTCCAGCGTGTGGGTATAGTCCAGCTTGTAGGGTAGAGTCCAGCGTGTGGGTATAGTCCAGTGTGTTTATAGTCCAGCGTGTGGGTTATAGTCCAGCGTGTGGGGTATAGTCCAGCGTGTGGGTTATTGTCCAGCGTGTGGGTATAGTCCAGCGTGTGGGTATAGTCCAGCGTGTGGGTTATTGTCCAGCGTGTGGGGTATAGTCCAGCGTGTGGGGTATAGTCCAGCGTGTGGGTATAGTCCAGCGTGCGGGGCATAGTCCAGCATGTGGGTATAGTTCAGCGTGTGGGTATAGTCCAGCGTGTGGGTATAGTCCAGCTTGTGGGGTATAGTCCAGCGTGTGGGTATAGTCCAGCGTATGGGTATAGTCCAGTGTGTGGGGTATAGTCCAGCGTGTGGGTATAGTCCAGCATGTGGGTATAGTCCAGCGTGTGGGTATAGTCCAGCGTGTGTTGAGTTTAGTCCAGCGTGTGGGGTTTAGTCCAGCATGTGGGTATAGTCCAGCATGTGGGTATAGTCCAGCGTGTGGGTTATTGTCCAGCGTGTGGGTATAGTCCAGGGTGTGGGTTTAGTCCTGCGTGTGGGTTATTGTCCAGCGTGTGGGTATTGTCCAGCGTGTGGGTATAGTCCAGCGTGTGGGGTAGAGTCCGGCGTGTGGGGTATTGTCCAGCGTGTGGGTATAGTCCAACGTGTGGGTATAGTCAAGCGTGTGGGTATAGTCCAGCGTGTGGGGTATAGTCTGGCATGTGGGTATATTTCCAGCGTGTGGGTATAATCCAGCGTGTGGGTATAGTCCAGCGTGTTGGTATAGTCCAGCGTGTGGGTTATTGTCCAGCGTGTGGGGTATAGTCCAGCGTGTGGGGTATAGTCCAGTGTGTGGGGTATAGTCCAGCGTGTGGGTATAGTCCAGCGTTCGGGGCATAGTTCAGCGTGTGAGTATAGTCCAGCGTGTAGGTATAGTCCAGCGTGTGGGTTATTGTCCAGCGTGTGGGTATAGTCCAGTGTGTGGGTATAGTCCAGCATGTGGGTATAGTCCAGCGTGTGGGTATAGTCCAGCGTGTGGGGTATAGTCCAGCGTGTGGGGTATAGTCCAGCGTGTGGGGTATAGTCCAGCGTGTGGGTATAGTCCAGCGTGCGGGGCATAGTCCAGCGTGTGGGTATAGTCCAGCGTGTGGGTATAGTCCAGCATGTGGGTATAGTCCAGCGTGTGGGTATAGTCCAGCGTGTGGGTATAGTCCAGCGTGTGGGGTGTAGTCCAGCGTTTGTGTATAGTCCAGCGTGTGGGTATAGTCCAGCGTGTTGGTATAGTCCAGCGTGTCGGTAAAGTCCAGCGTGTTGGTATAGTCCAGCGTGTGGGTATAGTCCAGCGTGTGGGTATAGTCCAGCGTGTGGGTATAGTCCAGCGTGTCGGTATAGTCCAGCGTTTGTGTATAGTCCAGCGTGTGGGGTTTAGTCCAGCGTGTGGGATATTGTCCAGCGTGTGGGTATAGTCCAACGTGTGGGTATAGTCCAGCGTGTGGGGTAGAGTCCGGCGTGTGGGTATAGTCCAGCGTGTGGGGTATAGTCCAGAGTGTGGGTATAGTCCAGCGTGTGGGTATAGTCCAGTGTGTGGGGTATAGTCCAGCGTGTGGGTATAGTCCAGCGTGTAGGTATATTCCAGCGTGTGGGTATTGTGCAGCGTGTGGGGTTGCGTCCAGCGTGTGGGTATAGTCCAGCGTGTGGGTATAGTCCAGCGTGTGGGTATAGTCCAGCGTGTGGGTTATTGTCCAGCGTGTGGTTATAGTCCAGCGTGTGGGTATAGTCCAGCGTGTGGGGTAGAGTCCGGCGTGTGGGGTATTGTCCAGTGTGTGGGTATAGTCCAGCGTGGGGGTATTGTCCAGCGTGTGGGGTATATTCCAGCGTGTGGGTATAGTCCGGCGTGTGGGTATAGTCCAGTGTGTTGGAATAGTCCAGTGTGTGGGGTAGAGTCCAGCGTGTGGGTAGAGTCCAGCGTGTGGGGTATAGTCCAGCGTGTGGGTATAGTTCAGCGTGTGGGTATAGTCCAGCGTGTGGGGCATAGTCCAGCGTGTGGGTATAGTCCAGCATGTGGGTATAGTCCAGCGTGTGGGTATAGTCCAGCTTGTAGGGTAGAGTCCAGCGTGTGGGTATAGTCCAGTGTGTTTATAGTCCAGCGTGTGGGTTATTGTCCAGCTTGTGGGTTATAGTCCAGCGTGTGGGTATAGTTCAGCGTGTGGGTATAGTCCAGCGTGTGGGGCATAGTCCAGCGTATGGGTATAGTCCAGCATGTGGGTATAGTCCAGCGTGTGGGTATTGTCCAGCTTGTAGGGTAGAGTCCAGCGTGTGGGTATAGTCCAGTGTGTTTATAGTCCAGCGTGTGGGTTATAGTCCAGCGTGTGGGGTATAGTCCAGCGTGTGGGGTATAGTCCAGCGTGTGGGGTATAGTCCAGCGTGTGGGTATAGTCCAGCGTGCGGGGCATAGTCCAGCATGTGGGTATAGTTCAGCGTGTGGGTATAGTCCAGCGTGTGGGTATAGTCCAGCGTGTGGGGTATAGTCCAGCGTGTTGGTATAGTCCAGCGTATGGGTATAGTCCAGTGTGTGGGGTATAGTCCAGCGTGTGGGTATAGTCCAGCATGTGGGTATAGTCCAGCGTGTGGGTATAGTCCAGCGTGTGTTGAGTTTAGTCCAGCGTGTGGGGTTTAGTCCAGCATGTGGGTATAGTCCAGCATGTGGGTATAGTCCAGCGTGTGGGTTATTGTCCAGCGTGTGGGTATAGTCCAGCGTGTGGGTTTAGTCCAGCGTGTGGGTTATTGTCCAGCGTGTGGGTATTGTCCAGCGTGTGGGTATAGTCCAGCGTGTGGGGTAGAGTCCGGCGTGTGGGGTATTGTCCAGCGTGTGGGTATAGTCCAACGTGTGGGTATAGTCAAGCGTGTGGGTATAGTCCAGCGTGTGGGGTATAGTCTGGCATGTGGGTATATTTCCAGCGTGTGGGTATAATCCAGCGTGTGGGTATAGTCCAGCGTGTGGGTATAGTCCAGCGTGTGGGTTATTGTCCAGCGTGTGGGGTATAGTCCAGCGTGTGGGGTATAGTCCAGTGTGTGGGGTATAGTCCAGCGTGTGGGTATAGTCCAGCGTTCGGGGCATAGTTCAGCGTGTGAGTATAGTCCAGCGTGTAGGTATAGTCCAGCTTGTAGGGTAGAGTCCAGCGTGTGGGTATAGTCCAGCGTGTGGGTTATTGTCCAGCGTGTGGGTATAGTCCAGTGTGTGGGTACAGTCCAGCATGTGGGTATAGTCCAGCGTGTGGGTATAGTCCAGCGTGTGGGGTATAGTCCAGCGTGTGGGGTATAGTCCAGCGTGTGGGGTATAGTCCAGCGTGTGGGTATAGTCCAGCGTGCGGGGCATAGTCCAGCGTGTGGGTATAGTCCAGCGTGTGGGTATAGTCCAGCATGTGGGTATAGTCCAGCGTGTGGGTAAAGTCCAGCGTGTGGGTATAGTCCAGCGTGTGGGGTGTAGTCCAGCGTTTGTGTATAGTCCAGCGTGTGGGTATAGTCCAGCGTGTTGGTATAGTCCAGCGTGTCGGTAAAGTCCAGCGTGTTGGTATAGTCCAGCGTGTAGGTATAGTCCAGCGTGTGGGTATAGTCCAGCGTGTGGGTATAGTCCAGCGTGTCGGTATAGTCCAGCGTTTGTGTATAGTCCAGCGTGTGGGGTTTAGTCCAGCGTGTGGGATATTGTCCAGCGTGTGGGTATAGTCCAACGTGTGGGTATAGTCCAGCGTGTGGGGTAGAGTCCGGCGTGTGGGTATAGTCCAGCGTGTGGGGTATAGTCCAGAGTGTGGGTATAGTCCAGCGTGTGGGTATAGTCCAGTGTGTGGGGTATAGTCCAGCGTGTGGGTATAGTCCAGCGTGTAGGTATATTCCAGCGTGTGGGTATTGTCCAGCGTGTGGGGTTGCGTCCAGCGTGTGGGTATAGTCCAGCGTGTGGGTATAATCCAGCGTGTGGGTATAGTCCAGCGTGTGGGTTATTGTCCAGCGTGTGGGTATAGTCCAGCGTGTGGGTATAGTCCAGCGTGTGGGGTAGAGTCCGGCGTGTGGGGTATTGTCCAGCGTGTGGGTATAGTCCAGCGTGTGGGTATTGTCCAGCGTGTGGGGTATATTCCAGCGTGTGGGTATAGTCCGGCGTGTGGGTATAGTCCAGTGTGTTGGTATAGTCCAGTGTGTGGGGTAGAGTCCAGCGTGTGGGTAGAGTCCAGCGTGTGGGGTATAGTCCAGCGTGTGGGTATAGTTCAGCGTGTGGGTATAGTCCAGCGTGTGGGGCATAGTCCAGCGTGTGGGTATAGTCCAGCATGTGGGTATAGTCCAGCGTGTGGGTATAGTCCAGCTTGTAGGGTAGAGTCCAGCGTGTGGGTATAGTCCAGTGTGTTTATAGTCCAGCGTGTGGGTTATTGTCCAGCTTGTGGGTTATAGTCCAGCGTGTGGGTATAGTTCAGCGTGTGGGTATAGTCCAGCGTGTGGGGCATAGTCCAGCGTGTGGGTATAGTCCAGCATGTGGGTATAGTCCAGCGTGTGGGTATAGTCCAGCTTGTAGGGTAGAGTCCAGCGTGTGGGTATAGTCCAGTGTGTTTATAGTCCAGCGTGTGGGTTATAGTCCAGCGTGTGGGGTATAGTCCAGCGTGTGGGTATAGTCCAGCGTGTGGGTATAGTCCAGCGTGTGGGTATAGTCCAGCGTGTGGGTTATTGTCCAGCGTGTGGGGAATAGTCCAGCGTGTGGGGTATAGTCCAACGTGTGGGTATAGTCCAGCGTGTGGGGCATAGTCCAACGTGTTGGTATAGTCCAGCCCACGGGGCATAGTCCAGCGTGTGGATATAGTCCAGTGTGTGGGTATAGTCCAGCATGTGGGTATAGTCCAGCGTGTGGGTATAGTCCAGCATGTGGGTATAGTCCAGCGTGTGGGTATAGTCCAGCGTGTGGGTATAGTCCAGCGTGTGGGGTATAGTCCAGCGTGTGGGTATAGTCCAGCGTGTGGGTATAGTCCAGTGTGTGGGGTATAGTCCAGCGTGTGGGTATAGTCCAGCGTGTGGGTATAGTCCAGCGTGTGGGTATATTCCAGCGTGTGGGGTTTAGTCCAGCGTGTGGGTATAGTCCAGCGTGTGGGGCATAGTTCAGTGTGTGGGTATAATTCAGCGTGTGGGTGTAGTCCAGCGTGTGGGGTATAGTCCGGCGTGTTGGTATAGTCCAGTGTGTGGGGTAGAGTCCAGCGTGTGGGTAGAGTCCAGCGTGTGGGGTATAGTCCAGCGTGTGGGTATAGTTCAGCGTGTGGGTATAGTCCAGCGTGTGGGGCATAGTCCAGCGTGTGGGTATAGTCCAGCATGTGGGTATAGTCCAGCGTGTGGGTATAGTCCAGCTTGTAGGGTAGAGTCCAGCGTGTGGGTATAGTCCAGTGTGTTTATAGTCCAGCGTGTGGGTTATTGTCCAGCTTGTGGGTTATAGTCCAGCGTGTGGGTATAGTTCAGCGTGTGGGTATAGTCCAGCGTGTGGGGCATAGTCCAGCGTGTGGGTATAGTCCAGCATGTGGGTATAGTCCAGCGTGTGGGTATAGTCCAGCTTGTAGGGTAGAGTCCAGCGTGTGGGTATAGTCCAGTGTGTTTATAGTCCAGCGTGTGGGTTATAGTCCAGCGTGTGGGGTATAGTCCAGCGTGTGGGTATAGTCCAGCGTGTGGGTATAGTCCAGCATGTGGGTATAGTCCAGCGTGTGGGTAAAGTCCAGCGTGTGGGTATAGTCCAGCGTGTGGGGTGTAGTCCAGCGTTTGTGTATAGTCCAGCGTGTGGGTATAGTCCAGCGTGTTGGTATAGTCCAGCGTGTCGGTAAAGTCCAGCGTGTTGGTATAGTCCAGCGTGTAGGTATAGTCCAGCGTGTGGGTATAGTCCAGCGTGTGGGTATAGTCCAGCGTGTCGGTATAGTCCAGCGTTTGTGTATAGTCCAGCGTGTGGGGTTTAGTCCAGCGTGTGGGATATTGTCCAGCGTGTGGGTATAGTCCAACGTGTGGGTATAGTCCAGCGTGTGGGGTAGAGTCCGGCGTGTGGGTATAGTCCAGCGTGTGGGGTATAGTCCAGAGTGTGGGTATAGTCCAGCGTGTGGGTATAGTCCAGTGTGTGGGGTATAGTCCAGCGTGTGGGTATAGTCCAGCGTGTAGGTATATTCCAGCGTGTGGGTATTGTCCAGCGTGTGGGGTTGCGTCCAGCGTGTGGGTATAGTCCAGCGTGTGGGTATAATCCAGCGTGTGGGTATAGTCCAGCGTGTGGGTTATTGTCCAGCGTGTGGGTATAGTCCAGCGTGTGGGTATAGTCCAGCGTGTGGGGTAGAGTCCGGCGTTTGGGGTATTGTCCAGCGTGTGGGTATAGTCCAGCGTGTGGGTATTGTCCAGCGTGTGGGGTATATTCCAGCGTGTGGGTATAGTCCGGCGTGTGGGTATAGTCCAGTGTGTTGGTATAGTCCAGTGTGTGGGGTAGAGTCCAGCGTGTGGGTAGAGTCCAGCGTGTGGGGTATAGTCCAGCGTGTGGGTATAGTTCAGCGTGTGGGTATAGTCCAGCGTGTGGGGCATAGTCCAGCGTGTGGGTATAGTCCAGCATGTGGGTATAGTCCAGCGTGTGGGTATAGTCCAGCTTGTAGGGTAGAGTCCAGCGTGTGGGTATAGTCCAGTGTGTTTATAGTCCAGCGTGTGGGTTATTGTCCAGCTTGTGGGTTATAGTCCAGCGTGTGGGTATAGTTCAGCGTGTGGGTATAGTCCAGCGTGTGGGGCATAGTCCAGCGTGTGGGTATAGTCCAGCATGTGGGTATAGTCCAGCGTGTGGGTATAGTCCAGCTTGTAGGGTAGAGTCCAGCGTGTGGGTATAGTCCAGTGTGTTTATAGTCCAGCGTGTGGGTTATAGTCCAGCGTGTGGGGTATAGTCCAGCGTGTGGGTATAGTCCAGCGTGTGGGTATAGTCCAGCGTGTGGGTATAGTCCAGCGTGTGGGTTATTGTCCAGCGTGTGGGGAATAGTCCAGCGTGTGGGGTATAGTCCAACGTGTGGGTATAGTCCAGCGTGTGGGGCATAGTCCAACGTGTTGGTATAGTCCAGCCCACGGGGCATAGTCCAGCGTGTGGATATAGTCCAGTGTGTGGGTATAGTCCAGCATGTGGGTATAGTCCAGCGTGTGGGTATAGTCCAGCATGTGGGTATAGTCCAGCGTGTGGGTATAGTCCAGCGTGTGGGTATAGTCCAGCGTGTGGGGTATAGTCCAGCGTGTGGGTATAGTCCAGCGTGTGGGTATAGTCCAGTGTGTGGGGTATAGTCCAGCGTGTGGGTATAGTCCAGCGTGTGGGTATAGTCCAGCGTGTGGGTATATTCCAGCGTGTGGGGTTTAGTCCAGCGTGTGGGTATAGTCCAGCGTGTGGGGCATAGTTCAGCGTGTGGGTATAATTCAGCGTGTGGGTGTAGTCCAGCGTGTGGGGTATAGTCCGGCGTGTTGGTATAGTCCAGTGTGTGGGGTAGAGTCCAGCGTGTGGGTAGAGTCCAGCGTGTGGGGTATAGTCCAGCGTGTGGGTATAGTTCAGCGTGTGGGTATAGTCCAGCGTGTGGGGCATAGTCCAGCGTGTGGGTATAGTCCAGCATGTGGGTATAGTCCAGCGTGTGGGTATAGTCCAGCTTGTAGGGTAGAGTCCAGCGTGTGGGTATAGTCCAGTGTGTTTATAGTCCAGCGTGTGGGTTATTGTCCAGCTTGTGGGTTATAGTCCAGCGTGTGGGTATAGTTCAGCGTGTGGGTATAGTCCAGCGTGTGGGGCATAGTCCAGCGTGTGGGTATAGTCCAGCATGTGGGTATAGTCCAGCGTGTGGGTATAGTCCAGCTTGTAGGGTAGAGTCCAGCGTGTGGGTATAGTCCAGTGTGTTTATAGTCCAGCGTGTGGGTTATAGTCCAGCGTGTGGGGTATAGTCCAGCGTGTGGGTATAGTCCAGCGTGTGGGTATAGTCCAGCGTGTGGGTATAGTCCAGCGTGTGGGTTATTGTCCAGCGTGTGGGGAATAGTCCAGCGTGTGGGGTATAGTCCAACGTGTGGGTATAGTCCAGCGTGTGGGGCATAGTCCAACGTGTTGGTATAGTCCAGCCCACGGGGCATAGTCCAGCGTGTGGATATAGTCCAGTGTGTGGGTATAGTCCAGCATGTGGGTATAGTCCAGCGTGTGGGTATAGTCCAGCATGTGGGTATAGTCCAGCGTGTGGGTATAGTCCAGCGTGTGGGTATAGTCCAGCGTGTGGGGTATAGTCCAGCGTGTGGGTATAGTCCAGCGTGTGGGTATAGTCCAGTGTGTGGGGTATAGTCCAGCGTGTGGGTATAGTCCAGCGTGTGGGTATAGTCCAGCGTGTGGGTATATTCCAGCGTGTGGGGTTTAGTCCAGCGTGTGGGTATAGTCCAGCGTGTGGGGCATAGTTCAGCGTGTGGGTATAATTCAGCGTGTGGGTGTAGTCCAGCGTGTGGGGTATAGTCCGGCGTGTGGGTATAGTCCAGCGTGTGGGTTATTGTCCAGCGTGTGGGGTATAGTCCAGCGTGTGGTGTATAGTCCAGTTTGTGGGGTATAGTCCAGCGTGTGGGTATAGTCCAGCGTGTGGGTATAGTCCAGCGTGTGGGGCATAGTTCAGCGTGTGGGTATAGTCCAGCGTGTGGGCATAGTCCAGCGTGTGGGTATAGTCCAGCGTGTGGGTTATAGTCCAGCATGTGGGGTATAGTCCAGCGTGTGGGGCATAGTTCAGCGTGTGGGTATAGTCCAGCGTGTGGGGTATAGTCTGGCATGTGGTTATAGTCCAGCGTGTGGGTATAGTCCAGCGTGTGGGTATAATCCAGCGTGTGGGTATAGTCCAGCGTGTGGGTATAGTCCAGCGTGTGGGTTATTGTCCAGCGTGTGGGGTATAGTCCAGCGTGTGGTGTATAGTCCATTGTGTGGGGTATAGTCCAGCGTGTGGGTATAGTCCAGCGTGTGGGTATAGTCCAGCGTGTGGGGTATAGTCCAGTGTGTGGGGTATAGTCCAGCATGTGGGTATAGTCCAGCGTTCGGGGCATAGTTCAGCGTGTGGGTATAGTCCAGCGTGTGGGTATAGTCCAGCGTGTGGGTATAGTCCAGCTTTTAGGGTATAGTCCAGCGTGTGGGTATAGTCCAGTGTGTGGGGCATAGTCCAGCGTGTGGGTATAGTCCAGCGTGTGGGTATAGTCCAGCTTGTAGGGTATAGTCCAGCGTGTGGGTATAGTCCAGTGTGTTTATAGTCCAGCGTGTGGGTTATTGTCCAGCGTGTGGGTATAGTCCAGCGTGTGGGTATAGTCCAGCATGTGGGTATAGTCCAGCGTGTGGGTATAGTCCAGCGTGTGGGTTATTGTCCAGCGTGTGGGGTATAGTCCAGCGTGTGGGGTATAGTCCAGCGTGTGGGTATAGTCCAGCGTGTGGGTATATTCCAGCGTGTGGGTATAGTCCAGTGTGTGGGGTATAGTCCAGTGTGTGGGGTATAGTCCAGCGTGTGTGTATAGTCCAGCGTGTGGGTATATTCCAGCGTGTGGGGTTTAGTCCAGCGTGTGGGTATAGTCCAGCGTGTGGGTATAGTCCAGCGTGTGGGATATTGTCCAGTGTGTGGGTATAGTCCAGCGTGTGGGTATAGTCCAGCGTGTGGGGTAGAGTCCGGCGTGTGGGGTATTGTTCAGCGTGTGGGTATAGTCCAGCGTGTGGGTATAGTCCAGCGTGTGGGGTATAGTCCAGCGTGTGGGTATAGTCCAGCGTGTGGGTTTAGTCCAGTGTGTGGGGTATAGTCCAGCGTGTGGGTATATTCCAGCGTGTGGGTAGAGTCCAGCGTGTGGGGTATAGTCCAGCGTGTAGGTATATTCCAGCGTGTGGGTAGAGTCCAGCGTGTGGGGTATAGTCCAGCGTGTGGGTATAGTTCAGTGTGTGGGTATAGTCCAGCGTGTGGGGCATAGTCCAGCGTGTGGGTATAGTCCAGCGTGTGGGTATAGTCCAGCATGTGGGTATAGTCCAGCGTGTGGGTATAGTCCAGCTTGTAGGGTAGAGTCCAGCGTGTGGGTATAGTCCAGTGTGTTTATAGTCCAGCGTGTGGGTTATTGTCCTGCGTGTGGGTATAGTCCAGCGTGTGGGTATAGTCCAGCATGTGGGTATAGTCCAGCGTGTGGGTATAGTCCAGCGTGTGGGTTAATATCCAGCGTGTTGGGAATAGTCCAGCGTGTGGGGTATAGTCCAACGTGTGGGTAGACTCCAGCGTGTGGGGTATAGTCCAGCGTGTGGGTATAGTCCAGCGTGTGGGTATAGTCCAGTGTGTGGGGTATAGTCCAGCGTGTGGGTATAGTCCAGCGTGTAGGTATATTCCAGCGTGTGGGTATAGTCCAGCGTGTGGGTATAGTCCAGCGTGTGGGTATATTCCAGCGTGTGGGGTTTAGTCCAGCGTGTGGGGTATAGTCCAGCGTGTGGGTATAGTTCAGCGTGTGGGTATAGTCCAGCGTGTGGGGCATAGTCCAGCGTGTGGGTATAGTCCAGCGTGTGGGTATAGTCCAGCGTGTGGGTATAGTCCAGCATGTGGGTATAGTCCAGCGTGTGGGTATAGTCCAGCTTGTAGGGTAGAGTCCAGCGTGTGGGTATAGTCCAGTGTGTTTATAGTCCAGCGTGTGGGATATTGTCCAGCATGTGGGTATAGTCCAGCGTGTGGGTATAGTCCAGCATGTGGGTATAGTCCAGCGTGTGGGTATAGTCCAGCGTGTGGGTTAATGTCCAGCGTGTGGGGAATAGTCCAGCGTGTGGGGTATAGTCCAACGTGTGGGTATAGTCCAGCGTGTGGGGCATAGTCCAACGTGTGGGTATAGTCCAGCGTGCGGGGCATAGTCCAGCGTGTGGGTATAGTCCAGCGTGTGGGTATAGTCCAGCATGTGGGTATAGTCCAGCGTGTGGGTATAGTCCAGCGTGTGGGTATAGTCCAGCGTGTGGGGTATAGTCCAGCGTGTGGGTATAGTCCAGCGTGTGGGTATAGTCCAGTGTGTGGGGTATAGTCCAGCGTTTTGGTATAGTCCAGCATGTGGGTATAGTCCAGCGTGTGGGTATATTCCAGCGTGTGTGGCATAGTCCAGCGTGTGGGTATAGTCCAGCGTGTGGGTATAGTCCAGCGTGTGGGTATAGTCCAGCATGTGGGTATAGTCCAGCGTGTGGGTATAGTCCAGCTTGTAGGGTAGAGTCCAGCGTGTGGGTATAGTCCAGTGTGTTTATAGTCCAGCGTGTGGGTTATTGTCAAGCGTGTGGGTATAGTCCAGCGTGTGGGTATAGTCCAGCATGTGGGTATAGTCCAGTGTGTGGGTATAGTCCAGCGTGTGGGTTATTGTCCAGCGTGTGGGGAATAGTCCAGCGTGTGGGGTATAGTCCAACGTGTGGGTATAGTCCAGCGTGTGGGGCAGAGTCCAACGTGTGGGTATAGTCCAGCGTGCGGGGCATAGTCCAGCGTGTGGGTATAGTCCAGCGTGTGGGTATAGTCCAGCATGTGGGTATAGTCCAGCGTGTGGGTATAGTCCAGCGTGTGGGTATAGTCCAGCGTGTGGGGTATAGTCCAGCGTGTGGGTATAGTCCAGCGTGTGGGTATAGTCCAGTGTGTGGGGTATAGTCCAGCGTGTGGGTATAGTCCAGCGTGTGGGTATAGTCCAGCGTGTGGGTATATTCCAGCGTGTGAGGTTTAGTCCAGCGTGTGGGTATAGTCCAGCGTGTGGGTATAGTCCAGCGTGTGGGTATATTCCAGCGTGTGGGGTTTAGTCCAGCGTGTGGGTTTAGTCCAGCGTGTGGGTATAGTCCAGCGTGTGGGGTATAGTCCAGCGTGTGGGTATAGTCCAGCGTGTGGGTATAGTCCAGTGTGTGGGGTATAGTCCAGCGTGTGGGTATAGTCCAGCGTGTGGGTATAGTCCAGCGTGTGGGTATATTCCAGCGTGTGGGGTTTAGTCCAGCGTGTGGGTATAGTCCAGCGTGTGGGTATAGTCCAGCGTGTGGGGCATAGTTCAGCGTGTGGGTATAATTCAGCGTGTGGGTATAGTCCAGCGTGTGGGGTATAGTCCGGCGTGTGGGTATAGTCCAGCTTGTGGGTATAGTCCAGCGTGTGGGTTATTGTCCAGCGTGTGGGGAATAGTCCAGCGTGTGGTGTATAGTCCAGTGTGTGGGGTATAGTCCAGCGTGTGGGTATATTCCAGCGTGTGGGGTTTAGTCCAGCGTGTGGGTATAGTCCAGCGTGTGGGTATAGTCCAGCGTGTGGTGCATAGTTCAGCGTGTGGGTATAATTCAGCGTGTGGGTATAGTCCAGCGTGTGGGGTATAGTCCGGCGTGTGGGTATAATCCAGCGTGTGGGTATAGTCCAGCGTGTGGGTATAGTCCAGCGTGTGGGGCATAGTTCAGCGTGTGGGTATAGTCCAGCGTGTGGGAAATAGTTCAGCGTGTGGGTATAATTCAGCGTGTGGGTATAGTCCAGCGTGTGGGGTATAGTCCGGCGTGTGGGTATAGTCCAGCGTGTGGGTATAGTCCAGCGTGTGGGTACAGTCCAGCGTGTGGGGCATAGTTCAGCGTGTGGGTATAGTCCAGCGTGTGGGGCATAGTCCAGCGTGTGGGTATAGTCCAGCGTGTGGGTATAGTCCAGCGTGTGGGTATAGTCCAGCATGTGTTGTATAGTCCAGTGTGTTGGTATAGTCCAGCGTGTGGGTATAGTCCAGCGTGTGGGGCATAGTTCAGCGTGTGGGTATAGTCCAGGGTGTGGGGTATAGTCCGGCGTGTGGGTATATTCCAGCGTGTGGGTATAGTCCAGCGTGTGGGTATAGTCCAGCGTGTGGGGCATAGTTCAGCGTGTGGGTATAGTCCAGCGTGTGGGGCATAGTCCAGCGTGTGGGTGTAGTCCAGCGTGTGGGTATAGTCCAGCGTGTGGGTATAGTCCAGCGTGTGGGGCATAGTCCAGCGTGTGGGCATAGTACAGCGTGTGGGTATAGTCCAGCGTGTGGGTATAGTCCAGCGTGTGGGTATATTCCAGCGTGTGTGGCATAGTCCAGCGTGTGGGTATAGTCCAGCGTGTGGGTATAGTCCAGCGTGTGGGTATAGTCCAGCATGTGGGTATAGTCCAGCGTGTGGGTATAGTCCAGCTTGTAGGGTAGAGTCCAGCGTGTGGGTATAGCCCAGTGTGTTTATAGTCCAGCGTGTGGGTTATTGTCAAGCATGTGGGTATAGTCCAGCGTGTGGGTATAGTCCAGCATGTGGGTATAGTCCAGCGTGTGGGTATAGTCCAGCGTGTGGGTTATTGTCCAGCGTGTGGGGAATAGTCCAGCGTGTGGGGTATAGTCCAGCGTGTGGGTATAGTCCAGCGTGTGGGTATATTCCAGCGTGTGTGGATTAGTCCAGCGTGTGGGTATAGTCCAGCGTGTGGGTATAGTCCAGCGTGTGGGTATAGTCCAGCATGTGGGTATAGTCCAGCGTGTGGGTATAGTCCAGCTTGTAGGGTAGAGTCCAGCGTGTGGGTATAGTCCAGTGTGTTTATAGTCCAGCGTGTGGGTTATTGTCAAGCATGTGGGTATAGTCCAGCGTGTGGGTATAGTCCAGCATGTGGGTATAGTCCAGCGTGTGGGTATAGTCCAGCGTGTGGGTTATTGTCCAGCGTGTGGGGAATAGTCCAGCGTGTGGGGTATAGTCCAACGTGTGGGTATAGTCCAGCGTGTGGGGCATAGTCCAACGTGTGGGTATAGTCCAGCGTGCGGGGCATAGTCCAGCGTGTGGGTATAGTCCAGCGTGTGGGTATAGTCCAGCATGTGGGTATAGTCCAGCGTGTGGGTATAGTCCAGCGTGTGGGTATAGTCCAGCGTGTGGGGTATAGTCCAGCGTGTGGGTATAGTCCAGCGTGTGGGTATAGTCCAGTGTGTGGGGTATAGTCCAGCTTGTGGGTATAGTCCAGCGTGTGGGTATAGTCCAGCGTGTGGGAATATTCCAGCGTGTGAGGTTTAGTCCAGCGTGTGGGTATAGTCCAGCGTGTGGGTATAGTCCAGCGTGTGGGTATATTCCAGCGTGTGGGGTTTAGTCCAGCGTGTGGGTTTAGTCCAGCGTGTGGGTATAGTCCAGCGTGTGGGGTATAGTCCAGCGTGTGGGTATAGTCCAGCGTGTGGGTATAGTCCAGTGTGTGGGGTATAGTCCAGCGTGTGGGTATAGTCCAGCGTGTGGGTATAGTCCAGCGTGTGGGTATATTCCAGCGTGTGGGGTTTAGTCCAGCGTGTGGGTATAGTCCAGCGTGTGGGTATAGTCCAGCGTGTGGGGCATAGTTCAGCGTGTGGGTATAATTCAGCGTGTGGGTGTAGTCCAGCGTGTGGTATAGTCCAGCGTGTGGGTATAGTCCAGCGTGTGGGGCATAGTCCAGCGTGTGGGCATAGTACAGCGTGTGGGTATAGTCCAGCGTGTGGGTATAGTCCAGCGTGTGGGTATATTCCAGCGTGTGTGGCATAGTCCAGCGTGTGGGTATAGTCCAGCGTGTGGGTATAGTCCAGCGTGTGGGTATAGTCCAGCATGTGGGTATAGTCCAGCGTGTGGGTATAGTCCAGCTTGTAGGGTAGAGTCCAGCGTGTGGGTATAGCCCAGTGTGTTTATAGTCCAGCGTGTGGGTTATTGTCAAGCATGTGGGTATAGTCCAGCGTGTGGGTATAGTCCAGCATGTGGGTATAGTCCAGCGTGTGGGTATAGTCCAGCGTGTGGGTTATTGTCCAGCGTGTGGGGAATAGTCCAGCGTGTGGGGTATAGTCCAGCGTGTGGGTATAGTCCAGCGTGTGGGTATATTCCAGCGTGTGTGGATTAGTCCAGCGTGTGGGTATAGTCCAGCGTGTGGGTATAGTCCAGCGTGTGGGTATAGTCCAGCATGTGGGTATAGTCCAGCGTGTGGGTATAGTCCAGCTTGTAGGGTAGAGTCCAGCGTGTGGGTATAGTCCAGTGTGTTTATAGTCCAGCGTGTGGGTTATTGTCAAGCATGTGGGTATAGTCCAGCGTGTGGGTATAGTCCAGCATGTGGGTATAGTCCAGCGTGTGGGTATAGTCCAGCGTGTGGGTTATTGTCCAGCGTGTGGGGAATAGTCCAGCGTGTGGGGTATAGTCCAACGTGTGGGTATAGTCCAGCGTGTGGGGCATAGTCCAACGTGTGGGTATAGTCCAGCGTGCGGGGCATAGTCCAGCGTGTGGGTATAGTCCAGCGTGTGGGTATAGTCCAGCATGTGGGTATAGTCCAGCGTGTGGGTATAGTCCAGCGTGTGGGTATAGTCCAGCGTGTGGGGTATAGTCCAGCGTGTGGGTATAGTCCAGCGTGTGGGTATAGTCCAGTGTGTGGGGTATAGTCCAGCTTGTGGGTATAGTCCAGCGTGTGGGTATAGTCCAGCGTGTGGGTATATTCCAGCGTGTGAGGTTTAGTCCAGCGTGTGGGTATAGTCCAGCGTGTGGGTATAGTCCAGCGTGTGGGTATATTCCAGCGTGTGGGGTTTAGTCCAGCGTGTGGGTTTAGTCCAGCGTGTGGGTATAGTCCAGCGTGTGGGGTATAGTCCAGCGTGTGGGTATAGTCCAGCGTGTGGGTATAGTCCAGTGTGTGGGGTATAGTCCAGCGTGTGGGTATAGTCCAGCGTGTGGGTATAGTCCAGCGTGTGGGTATATTCCAGCGTGTGGGGTTTAGTCCAGCGTGTGGGTATAGTCCAGCGTGTGGGTATAGTCCAGCGTGTGGGGCATAGTTCAGCGTGTGGGTATAATTCAGCGTGTGGGTATAGTCCAGCGTGTGGGGTATAGTCCGGCGTGTGGGTATAGTCCAGCTTGTGGGTATAGTCCAGCGTGTGGGTTATTGTCCAGCGTGTGGGGAATAGTCCAGCGTGTGGTGTATAGTCCAGTGTGTGGGGTATAGTCCAGCGTGTGGGTATATTCCAGCGTGTGGGGTTTAGTCCAGCGTGTGGGTATAGTCCAGCGTGTGGGTATAGTCCAGCGTGTGGGGCATAGTTCAGCGTGTGGGTATAATTCAGCGTGTGGGTATAGTCCAGCGTGTGGGGTATAGTCCGGCGTGTGGGTATAATCCAGCGTGTGGGTATAGTCCAGCGTGTGGGTATAGTCCAGCGTGTGGGGCATAGTTCAGCGTGTGGGTATAGTCCAGCGTGTGGGAAATAGTTCAGCGTGTGGGTATAATTCAGCGTGTGGGTATAGTCCAGCGTGTGGGGTATAGTCCGGCGTGTGGGTATAGTCCAGCGTGTGGGTATAGTCCAGCGTGTGGGTATAGTCCAGCGTGTGGGGCATAGTTCAGCGTGTGGGTATAGTCCAGCGTGTGGGGCATAGTCCAGCGTGTGGGTATAGTCCAGCGTGTGGGTATAGTCCAGCGTGTGGGTATAGTCCAGCATGTGTTGTATAGTCCAGTGTGTTGGTAAAGTCCAGCGTGTGGGTATAGTCCAGCGTGTGGGGCATAGTTCAGCGTGTGGGTATAGTCCAGCGTGTGGGGTATAGTCCGGCGTGTGGGTATAGTCCAGCGTGTGGGTATAGTCCAGCGTGTGGGTATAGTCCAGCGTGTGGGTATAGTCCAGCGTGTGGGGCATAGTTCAGCGTGTGGGTATAGTCCAGCGTGTGGGGCATAGTCCAGCGTGTGGGTGTAGTCCAGCGTGTGGGTATAGTCCAGCGTGTGGGTATAGTCCAGCGTGTGGGGCATAGTCCAGCGTGTGGGCATAGTACAGCGTGTGGGTATAGTCCAGCGTGTGGGTATAGTCCAGCGTGTGGGTATAGTCCAGCATGTGTTGTATAGTCCAGTGTGTTGGTATAGTCCAGCGTGTGGGTATAGTCCAGCGTGTGGGGTATAGTCCAGCGTGTGGGTATAGTCCAGCGTGTGGGTATAGTCCAGCGTGTGGGTATTGTCCAGCGTGTGGGGTACAGTCCAGTGTGTGGGTATAGTTCAGACCGGCTCTTATTGGTGTTGTAATATAGCTGAGTTCAGACAGGCTCTTATTGGTGTTGTAATATAGCTGAGTTCAGACAGGCTCTTATTGGTGTTGTAATATAGCTGAGTTCAGACAGGCTCTTATTGGTGTTGAAATATACCGAGTTCAGACTGGCTCTTATTGGTGTTGTAATATAGCTGAGTTCAGACAGTGTTGTAATATAGCTTAGTTCAGACAGGCTCTTATTGGTGTTGAAATATACCGAGTTCAGACTGGCTCTTATTGGTGTTGTAATATAGCTGAGTTCAGACAGGCTCTTATTGGTGTTGTACTAAACTATTGTTTTGACAGGATGTCACTTCTCTTCTGCCATGTGTGTTTGAGTGTGAGTGTGTGTGTGAGTGTGTGTGAGAGTGTGTATTTGAGTGTCTGTTTGTGTGAGTTTGTGTGTAAGTGAGTGTGTAAGTGAGTGTGTGAGTGTGTGTGTGGTGTGCCGCCTCTTTATCTCAGGCCTAAGGCTACTGTCACTGAGCCGGAGGGAGCGAGGGAGAGACGGAGGGAGAGAGAGAAATAACTGACTTGTCAGCTGCCTGATGAAATGCCATTTTAACTAAAGCTTCTAATAGGAGCATTACAGGGTTCACCCCATCCCCCCCCCACCCACAACGACTTGGTACACATGCATCAACCACCCTTTACCCTGCTGGCATTATTCTTCTTAAATATGGTTCTAGAAGCCCACACCACCAATAAGAGCCTGTCTGAACTCAGCTATATTACAACACCAATAAGAGCCTGTCTGAACTCAGCTATATTACAACACCAATAAGAGCCTGTCTGAATTTAGCTACAGTGCCTTGCGAAAGTATTCGGCCCCCTTGAACTTTGCGACATTTTGCCACATTTCAGGCTTCAAACATAAAGATATAAAACTGTATTTTTTTGTGAAGAATCAACAACAAGTGGGACACAATCATGAAGTGGAACGACATTTATTGGATATTTCAAACTTTTTTAACAAATCAAAAACTGAAAGATTGGGCGTGCAAAATTATTCAGCCCCCTTAAGTTAATACTTTGTAGCGCCACCTTTTGCTGCGATTACAGCTGTAAGTCGCTTGGGGTATGTCTCTATCAGTTTTGCACATCGAGAGACTGAATTTTTTTCCCATTCCTCCTTGCAAAACAGCTCGAGCTCAGTGAGGTTGGATGGAGAGCATTTGTGAACAGCAGTTTTCAGTTCTTTCCACAGATTCTCGATTGGATTCAGGTCTGGACTTTGACTTGGCCATTCTAACACCTGGATATGTTTATTTTTGAACCATTCCATTGTAGATTTTGCTTTATGTTTTGGATCATTGTCTTGTTGGAAGACAAATCTCCGTCCCAGTCTCAGGTCTTTTGCAGACTCCATCAGGTTTTCTTCCAGAATGGTCCTGTATTTGGCTCCATCCATCTTCCCATCAATTTTAACCATCTTCCCTGTCCCTGCTGAAGAAAAGCAGGCCCAAACCATGATGCTGCCACCACCATGTTTGAAAGTGGGGATGGTGTGTTCAGGGTGATGAGCTGTGTTGCTTTTACGCCAAACATAACGTCTTGCATTGTTGCCAAAAAGTTCAATTTTGGTTTCATCTGACCAGAGCACCTTCTTCCACATGTTTGGTGTGTCTCCCAGGTGGCTTGTGGCAAACTTTAAACGACACTTTTTATGGATATCTTTAAGAAATGTCTTTCTTCTTGCCACTCTTCCATAAAGGCCAGATTTGTGCAATATACGACTGATTGTTGTCCTATGGACAGAGTCTCCCACCTCAGCTGTAGATCTCTGCAGTTCATCCAAAGTGATCATGGGCCTCTTGGCTGCATCTCTGATCAGTCTTCTCCTTGTATGAGCTGAAAGTTTAGAGGGACGGCCAGGTCTTGGTAGATTTGCAGTGGTCTGATACTCCTTCCATTTCAATATTATCGCTTGCACAGTGCTCCTTGGGATGTTTAAAGCTTGGGAAATCTTTTTGTATCCAAATCCGGCTTTAAACTTCTTCACAACAGTATCTCGGACCTGCCTGGTGTGTTCCTTGTTCTTCATGATGCTCTCTGCGCTTTTAACGGACCTCTGAGACTATCACAGTGCAGGTGCATTTATACAGAGACTTGATTACACACAGGTGGATAGTATTTATCATCATTAGTCATTTAGGTCAACATTGGATCATTCAGAGATCCTCACTGAACTTCTGGAGAGAGTTTGCTGCACTGAAAGTAAAGGGGCTGAATAATTTTGCACGCCCAATTTTTCAGTTTTTGATTTGTTAAAAAAGTTTGAAATATCCAATAAATGTCGTTCCACTTCATGATTGTGTCCCACTTCTGGTTGATTCTTCACAAAAAAATACAGATTTATATCTTTATGTTTGAAGCCTGAAATGTGGCAAAATGTCGCAAAGTTCAAGGGGGCCGAATACTTTCGCAAGGCACTGTATATATCAACACCAATAAGAGCCTGTCTGAACTCAGCTATATTACAACACCAATAAGAGCCTGTCTGAACTCAGCTATATTACATCACCAATAAGAGCCTGTCTGAACTCAGCTATATTACAACACCAATAAGAGCCTGTCTGAACTCAGCTATATTACAACACTGTCTGAACTCAGCTATTTTACAACACCAATAAGAGCCTGTCTGAACTTAGCTAAATTACAACACCAATAAGAGCCTGTCTGAACTCAGCTATATAACAACACCAATAAGAGCCTGTCTGAAATCAGCTATATATCAACACCAATAAGAGCCTGTCTGAACTCAGCTATATTACAACACCAATAAGAGCCTGTCTGAACTCAGCTATATTACAACACCAATAAGAGCCTGTCTGAACTCAGCTATATTACAACACCAATAAGAGCCTGTCTGAACTCAGCTATATTACAACACCAATAAGAGCCTGTCTGAAATCAGCTATATATCAACACCAATAAGAGCCTGTCTGAACTCAACTATATTACAACACCAATAAGAGCCTGTCTGAACTCAGCTATATTACAACACCAATAAGAGCCTGTCTGAATTCAGCAATATTACAACACTGTCTGAACTCAGCTATATTACAACACCAATAAGTGCCTGTCTGAACTCAGCTATATTTCAACACCAATAAGAGCCTGTCTGAACTCAGCTATATTACAACACCAATAAGAGCCTGTCTGAAATCAGCTATATATCAACACCAATAAGAGCCTGTCTGAACTCAGCTATATTACAACACTGTCTGAACTCAGCTATATTACAACACCAATAAGAGCCTGTCTGAACTCAGCTATATTACAACACCAATAAGAGCCTGTCTGAAATCAGCTATATTACAACACCAATAAGAGCCTGTCTGAACTCAGCTATATTACAACACCATTAAGAGCCTGTCTTAACTCAGCTATATTACAACACCAATAAGAGCCTGTCTGAACTCAGCTATATTACAACACTGTCTGAACTCAGCTATATTACAACACCAATAAGAGCCTGTCTGAACTCAGCTATATTACAACACCAATAAGAGCCTGTCTGAACTCAGCTATATAACAACACCAATAAGAGCCTGTCTGAAATCAGCTATATATCAACACCAATAAGAGCCTATCTGAACTCAGCTATTTTACAACACCAATAAGAGCCTGTCTGAACTCAGCTTTATTACAACACCAATAAGAGCCTGTCTGAACTCAGCTGTATTACAACACCAATAAGAGCCCGTCTGAACTCAGCTATATTACAACACCAATAAGAGCCTGTCTAAACTCAGCTATATTACAACACCAATAAGAGCCTGTCTGAACTCAGCTATATTACAACACCAATAAGAGCCTGTCTGAACTCACACCAGCTTTCCATATGGCTCTCTGGCTGTTTACATTATTTGTCATATCGGTGAGGGGATTTTTTTTTTGGTTTTAGTTGATTTTTCACAGGTTAGAAAGGATGCACCTTAAAATGCTCAAAATGTTCTATTGCCAGAGTTTTGGTTGAACACGCATTTTATTTTGATAAGGAATGTACTGAAAAAAAACATGTATACCTGGTTTACAAAATGTATGAAATATTTGAATTTTTTAAAAATAATTTGTTTGAGGTACAAGGAAAAGAAAGGGAAAGAAACACTTATTTAATGGTGTGAATGTCCACCCTCACGAGACAGGCTAGAGACATTTGCTAAGATTTAAATGTCATATGTAACACTGATCAATTACAAAGAAGTTTATAATTTATCAAATGTCCTAAGTGTGAGTCGAACCATGGGAGAGAGAGAGAGAGAGGGCACTGCCTCTGAAGGAGGGAAGCCTGTCTAATGTATTTTACGATGACTTTATGAGATACAAGAGATATTACGGGTAGTAATTCAAATTATAATTTTTTTACACAATCACAATGTGAGTTATGTGTAAAAAAGTGGGGAAATACCAGTCCCCTGGTGCCTTTTGGTTGAATATGTAAGTTGACTTTGTTCACATGCCTGCCTGTAAAAGGAAGGAATACATGGAGTTACTGTCAACCATTATCAACAAGTCGGTTGGAGTATACACCTCGAGTGATATATAGAAGTGTATCAAATGATATATGAATGAGAGTATGGCTGTGTGCTTTGTTCATTTTTGTTGTCTGTTTCGATACAAATCTCATCAGATTGGGTCTGCTGTATGGTCAGGATGTCTCCCTAAGGACTGGCACTCTAACGCCCTGACCCTGTAATTTTTCATTGAGATCGATGGTATGATATGGGAGTTGTAGCCAATTTGGAAAATGGTTTCAACAGTGTGTTGTTGTGCACTTTGACATTTGTCTAGAAATTTTGGTATTAAGAAAATTGGGAATGTAATCATTTGTCATACGATGAAGAGATGGTCTGGATTTCCAGAATCAGAAATGGCTTAAATTGTTGTTTTGCTCTGTTTTCTCTCGAGTCATGGTGAAGGTGACCACAGATGGTGTCTTGATGCATGGAATGGATCATTTGTCCAAGAACAATGTGAACCTCAACCCCACCCTAACCAGCTGAAGAATAGCGACAAAGACGTTCACTAGGACATTGTTTCGCACCACTTCTACCTGAGACCTGAGTCCGAGCCAGAAACCTGTACACAGCATCCAGTCACAGCTATCAACTGCCTTTTCTTTCATGCCTTTTTCTCTCAGGAGTGCGACATGAGTCCACATGTAGTGAGCATAGGGAGAGGTCCATTCCAAACTTCTCTCATGTTGCTTGTATACATACTGGTTGACAAATGGACAAGATATAATGGGTGGTAGAGGTGGTGGCAGCCCAGGTGAGACATTGAAATTGGGACAATATCAAGGGCCATCAACTGTGACAGGCATGAGTTACCTATGATCTGTTGGAAAGATGAACTGTGACCCTATCTGAAGAAGAACCAATGAAGACATGCAAGAAGGCTGAATGCCAGGGAAAAGGGTGGTGGTCAACTGTACCTGTAAATTGATTTAGGGTTGCCCTAAACTGCTTATTTGGGGTATCAGGTTGATTGTGGAGGTCGGCACACTGTGAACATTTATAGTAATTTAGACTAAGAATGCATTAAGATACTGATCTGTAATTATAACCCTCATGAGAAAGTTCATGCTGGAGTTATCAGATGAATATGTTGTATGTTAATGTAAATGTAAATCCTGCCAGTGTCGATCTGTGTTAAGTTTTAGGTTTTAACTTTGACTGATATAACTAACATCAATCACTAAGCATTGTGTCGTGGAAATTTCCTGTATTACCAAAACATGAGTGAGCAAACCACACACAAGTCAGAGTTATCATAAAGTCCATCTTTAATTATATGAGCTTCACCATAGCCCTGTGACTCTCAGATCAATTCAGTGTCTATTAATTATCGTTCAGTTTGGTCTCCTAAACTAAGTTCCTACCTCGTTCTTGGTACCACTTAGGACCAAAAACATTACCTCATCCAATGGCATATATCAAATACACCCCCTCCTGGACAAGATCACAGAGAGACGTGACTGGCACACAGACATTGTGGAGCCACCTAACTGGTTCCCCATTAATCACCCCATCCCTTCACATGGTTTAGGAATAGTTTACAGACACATTCACAGATAAGACTAACCTGACCTCTCCCCTCTCTGGGCCCAAGTAACTTTCCCACATAAGCATGCTTATGAAAATGAATAAAACATCTTATTTATAAATGTTGCCTAAAGAATTCTGATTCTGCCACGACAATTGTCATTCTGAATTTGGGTTGGATAATAAACTAAGTAGAGAATCAATCTTCAGAATGTTATTTTCATATATATCCAATAACGTTCCAACCGGATCATACGTTTTCATCTGCAGCCAAATGGAACGACGGTGGCACCCACAGAGAAATGCGCCACAAGGAAATTGCATTCTGCCAAGACCGTGACTATTTCCCCTCCCATTCGGTCAAAGTTCACACCAGAAGCTCCATTCCACGTTCTACTGAATGAGGACATCTAGTGGAAGGCGTAGGAAGTGCTACCAGATCCATATCTTGTCGGGAAAGGAGGGGGCGATGACGTCAAAGTTGACCCACATTCAGAATTTCACTTCTTGTTTGGAAGATTGCCTGCCCTATGAGTTCTGTTATACTCACAGACATAATTCAAACAGTTTTAGAAACTTCAGAGTGTTTTCTATCCAATAGTAATATGCATATATTAGCAATCTAGGACAGAGTAGGATGCAGTTCACTATGGGCACGCAATTCATCCAAAGTGAAAATACTGCCCCCTATCCTCAACAAGTTAATGTGAGTCTGGAAGGAGATAACTTTTATAAATAGTGGGATCATGATGCGTGTCCTGGTTAATGTTCATTAGGCACCAAGCAGAATACATTTTACTTAAACCGGGAGTCACTACCTGGATTTGTCCAACAAGATCTGCTCATTTTAGTTTCTACTGCTATAGGCATGAAAATGGCTATTTCCACCATTCTGACCAATGGGAGTATACTCAGTGTCAACGTGATGATTGTGTTTCATGCTGATGGAAAATGTACTCCGATTTAGATTGCTGAGAATATCTTAATGATAATTTGTTAAATTTGAAAACTTATTGAACCGAAATGATGGTCATTTGCAATGGTAATATATTAGAGAAAGGAAGTTTTAATATGCTTAAGTTAGAAGTTGTTAAATACCTCATTTTTTTATACATTAGTATTGATGTCTTTTTAAAACTTGTAATTTTCTTTGAAGTTGAGTGGATGGTGGAATATGGTAGAAAATTACAAGATTATGTTTTAATACTGTTCAGGCATTGAATATATTTGATGAGTACTCTCCCATCTGTGTGAGTGTGACTGAGTTGGGGATTGGAGCTAGTAATTGATTTATGATGGCTTAATGGTGTACATAACTCACAAGATGAACCCAAGATGGCTTGTGATGTGCCGAGTTACCGAGTAGGGATGGAACCAGCCATGACTAAGCGTTTTTAGTGTCAGCTATACAAGACCCATGATTCTTCTGTAAGGTTGGGCTCTCAACGATCACAGAGGGATGGTCATTGACCAGATCCATTATTGATAATAAAGATTGATTGTTTGAAGAATGAACAAAGTCTCACTCACTTAAAGAATTTTCCCCAACAATAGTAGCTACCTGCCGTGTTGTAAAGTGAATGAATAGTAGCTACCTGCCATGTTGCATAGTGAATGAATAGTAGTTACCTGCCATGTTGTATAGTGAATGAATAGTATAATATCCTATGGTACTTAGTGAATGAATAGTAGCTACCTGCCAGGTTGTATAGTGAATGAATAGTAGTGAACTGCCATGTTGTATAGTGAATGAATAGTAGCTACCTGCCATGTTGTATTGTGAATGAATAGTAGCTACCTGCCATGTTGTATAGTGAATGAATAATAGTTACCTGCCATGTTGTATAGTGAATGAATAGTAGTTACCTGCCATGTTGTATAGTGAATGAATAGTAGTTACCTGCCATGTTGTATGGTGAATGAATAGTAGTTACCTGCCATGTTGTATAGTGAATGAATAGCAGTTACCTGCCATGTTGTATAGTGAGTGAATAGTAGCTACCTGCCATGTTGTATAGTGAATGAATAGTAGTTACCTGCCATGTTGTATAGTGAGTGAATAGTAGCTACCTGCCATGTTGTATAGTGAATGAATAGTATAATCTCCTATGGTACTTAGTGAATAAATAGTAGTTACCTGCCATGTTGTATAGTGAATGCATAGTAGTTACCTGCCATGTTGAATAGTGAATGAATAGTAGCTACCTGCCATGTTGTATAGTGAATGAATAGTAGCTACCTGCCATGTTGTATAGTGAATGAATAGTAGTTATCTGCCATGTTGTATTGTGAATGAATAGTAGCTACCTGCCATGTTGTATTGTGAATGAATAGTAGTTATCTGCCATGTTGTATTGTGAATGAATAGTAGCTACCTGCCATGTTGTATAGTGAATGAATAGTAGCTACCTGCCATGTTGTATTGTGAATGAATAGTATAATCTCCTATGGTACTTAGTGAATGAATAGTAGTTATCTGCCATGTTGTATTGTGAATGAATAGTAGCTACCTGCCATGTTGTATAGTGAATGAATAGTAGTTATCTGCCATGTTGTATTGTGAATGAATAGTAGCTACCTGCCATGTTGTATAGTGAATGAATAGTAGCTACCTGCCATGTTGTATAGTGAATGAATAGTAGCTACCTGCCATGTTGTATAGTGAATGAATAGTAGCTACCTGCCATATTGTATAGTGAATGAATAGTAGTTACCTGCCATGTTGTATAGCGAATGAATAGTAGCTACCTGCCATGTTGTATAGTGAATGAATAGTATAATCTCCTATGGTACTTAGTGAATGAATAGTAGCTACCTGCCATGTTGTATAGTAAATGAATAGTATAATATCCTATGGTACTTAGTGAATGAATAGTAGCTACCTGCCAGGTTGTATAGTGAATGAATAGTAGTTAACTGCCATGTTGTATAGTGAATGAATAGTAGCTACCTGCCATGTTGTATTGTGAATGAATTGTAGCTACCTGCCATGTTGCATAGTGAATGAATAGTAGCTACCTGCCATGTTGTATAGTGAATGAAAAGTAGTTACCTGCCATGTTGTATAGTGAATGAATAATAGTTACCTGCCATGTTGTATAGTGAATGAATAGTAGTTACCTGCCATTTTGTATAGTGAATGAATAGTAGTTACCTGCCATGTTGTATAGTGAATGAATAGTAGTTACCTGCCATGTTGTATAGTGAATGAATAGTAGTTACCTGCCATGTTGTATAGTGAATGAATAGCAGTTACCTGCCATGTTGTATAGTGAATGAATAGTAGCTACCTGCCATGTTGCATAGTGAATGCATAGTAGTTACCTGCCATGTTGTATAGTGAATGAATAGTAGCTACCTGCCATGTTGTATAGTGAATGAATAGCAGAATCTCCTATGGTACTTAGTGAATAAATAGTAGCTACCTGCCATGTTGTATAGTGAATGCATAGTAGTTACCTGCCATGTTGAATAGTGAATGAATAGTAGCTACCTGCCATGTTGTATAGTGAATGAATAGCATAATCTCCTATGGTACTTAGTGAATGAATAGTAGTTATCTGCCATGTTGTATTGTGAATGAATACTAGCTACCTGACATGTTGTATAGTGAATGAATAGTATAATCTCCTATGGTACTTAGTGAATAAATAGTAACTACCTGCCATGTTGTATAGTGAATGAATAGTGTAATCTCCTATGGTACTTAGTGAATGAATAGTAGCTACCTGCCATGTTGTATAGGGAATTAATACTAGTTACCTGCCATGTTGAATTGTGAATGAATAGTAGCTATCTGCCATGTTGTATAGTGAATGAATAGTAGCTACCTGCCATGTTGTATAGTGAATGAATAGTAGCTACCTGCCATGTTGTATAGGTGAATGAATAGTAGCTACCTGCCATGTTGTATAGTGAATTATTAGTAGTTACCTGCCATGTTGTATAGTGAATGAATAGTAGCTACCTGCCATGTTGTATAGTCAAATCAAATCAAATCAAATGTATTTATATAGCCCTTCGTACATCAGCTGATATCTCAAAAAACTGTACAGAAACCTAGCCTAAAACCCCAAACAGCAAGCAATGCAGGTGTAGAAGCACGGTGGCTAGGAAAAACTCCCTAGAAAGGCCAAAACCTAGGAAGAAACCTAGAGAGGAACCAGGCTATGTGGGGTGGCCAGTCTTCTTCTGGCTGTGCCGGGTGGAGATTATAACAGAACATGGCCAAGATGTTCAAATGTTCATAAATGACCAGCATGGTCCAATAATAATGAGGCAGAACAGTTGAAACTGGAGCAGCAGCACGGCCAGGTGGAGTGGGGACAGCAAGGAGTCATCATGTCAGGTAGTCCTGAGGCATGGTCCTAGGGCTCAGGTCCTCCGAGAGAGAGAAAGAAAGAGAGAAAGAGAGAATTAGAGAGAGCACATTTAAATTCACACAGGACACCGAATAGGACAGGAGAAGTACTCCAGATATAACAAACTGACCCTAGCCCCCCGACACATAAACTACTGCAGCATAAATAATGGAGGCTGAGACAGGAGGGGTCAGGAGACACTGTGGCCCCATCCGAGGACACCCCCGGACAGGGCCAAACAGGAAGGATATAACCCCACCTACTTTGCCAAAGCACAGCCCCCACACCACTAGAGGGATATCTTCAACCACCAACTTACCATCCTGAGACAAGGCTGAGTATAGCCCACAAAGATCTCCGCCACGGCACAACCCAAGGGGGTGGGGTGCCAACCCAGACAGGAAGATCACATCAGTGACTCAACCCACTCAAGTGACGCACCCCTCCCAGGGACGGTATTAAAGAGCCCCAGTAAGCCAGTGACTCAGCCCCTGTAATAGGGTTAGAGGCAGAGAATCCCAGTGGAAAGAGGGGAACCGGCCAGGCAGAGACAGCAAGGGCGGTTCGTTGCTCCAGAGCCTTTCCGTTCACCTTCCCACTCCTGGGCCAGACTACACTCAATCATATGACCCACTGAAGAGATGAGTCTTCAGTAAAGACCTAAAGGTTGAGACCAAGTTTGCGTCTCTGACATGGGTAGGCAGACCGTTCCATAAAAATGGAGCTCTATAGGAGAAAGCCCTGCCTCCAGCTGTTTGCTTAGAAATTCTAGGGACAATTAGGAGGCCTGCGTCTTGTGACCGTAGCGTACGTGTAGGTATGTACGTCAGGACCAAATCAGAGAGATAGGTAGGGGCAAGCCCATGTAATGCTTTGTAGGTTAGCAGTAAAACCTTGAAATCAGCCCTTGCTTTGACAGAAAGCCAGTGTAGGGTGGCTAGTCCTGATACAGGTTTATAATGTTTGGTAACAGATTATTGATGTCCTGATACAGGTTTATAATGTTACGGAGCAGGTTATTGATGTCCTGATACAGGTTTATAATGTTTGGTAACAGATTATTGATGTCCTGATGCAGGTTTCTAATGTTACGGAGCAGATTATTGATGACCTGATGCAGGTTTCTAATGTTACGGAGCAGATTATTGATGTCCTGATACAGGTTTATAATGTTACGGAGCATGTTATTGATGTCCTGATGCAGGTTATTGTTGTCCTGATGCAGGTTTATAATGTTACGGAGCAGATTATTGATGTCCTGATGCAGGTTATTGATATCCTGATACAGGTTTATAATGTTTGGGAGCAGATTATTGATGTCCTGATACAGGTTTCTAATGTTACGGAGCAGATTATTGATGTCCTGATGCAGGTTATTGATATCCTGATACAGGTTTATAATGTTTGGGAGCAGATTATTGATGTCCTGATGCAGGTTTATAATGTTACGGAGCAGATTATTGATGTCCTGATACAGGTTTATAATGTTTGGTAACAGATTATTGATGTCCTGATGCAGGTTTATAATGTTACGGAGCAGGTTATTGATGTCCTGATGCAGATTATTGATGTCCTGATGCAGGTTTATAATGTTTGGGAGCAGATTATTGATGTCCTAATGCAGGTTATTGATGTCCTGATGCAGGTTTATAATGTTTGGGAGCAGATTATGGATGTCCTGATGCAGGTTTATAATGTTATGAGCAGGTTATTGCTGTCCTGATGCAGGTTTATAATGTTACGGAGCAGTTTATTGATGTCCTGACATTTGTTCCTAATGTTTAGGAGAAGCTTGTTGATGTCCTGATGCAGGTTTCTAATGTTTGGGAACAGCTTATTTACAGTGCCTTGCGAAAGTATTCGGCCCCCTTGAACTTTACGACCTTTTGCCACATTTCAGGCTTCAAACATAAAGATATAAAACTGTATTTTTTTGTGAAGAATCAACAACAAGTGGGACACAATCATGAAGTGGAATGACATTTATTGGATATTTCAAACTTTTTTAACAAATCAAAAACTGAAAAATTGGGCGTGCAAAATTATTCAGCCCCCTTAAATTAATACTTTGTAGCGCCACCTTTTGCTGCGATTACAGCTGTAAGTCACTTGGGGTATGTCTCTATCAGTCTTGCACATCGAGAGACTGACATTTTTTCCCATTCCTCCTTGCAAAACAGCTCGAGCTCAGTGAGGTTGGAAGGAGAGCATTTGTGAACAGCAGTTTTCAGTTCTTTCCACAGATTCTCGATTGGATTCAGGTCTGGACTTTGACTTGGCCATTCTAACACCTGGATATGTTTATTTTTGAACCATTCCATTGTAGATGTTGCTTTATGTTTTGGATCATTGTATTGTTGGAAGACAAATCTCCGTCCCAGTCTCAGGTCTTTTGCAGACTCCATCAGGTTTTCTTCCAGAATGGTCCTGTATTTGGCTCCATCCATCTTCAAATCAATTTTAACCATCTTCCCTGTCCCTGCTGAAGAAAAGCAGGCCCAAACCATGATGCTGCCACCACCATGTTTGACAGTGGGGATGGTGTGTTCAGGGTGATGAGCTGTGTTGCTTTTACGCCAAACATAACGTTTTGCATTGTTGCCAAAAAGTTCAATTTTGGTTTCATCTGACCAGAGCACCTTCTTCCACGTGTTTGGTGTGTCTCCCAGGTGGCTTGTGGCAAACTTTAAACGACAATTTTTATGGATATCTTTAAGAAATGGCTTTCTTCTTGCCACACTTCCATAAAGGCCAGATTTGTGCAATATACGACTGATTGTTGTCCTATGGACAGAGTCTCCCACCTCAGCTGTAGATCTCTGCAGTTCATCCAGAGTGATCATGTGCCTATTGGCTGCATCTCTGATCAGTCTTCTCCTTGTATGAGCTGAAAGTTTAGAGGGACGGCCAGGTCTTGGTAGATTTGCAGTGGTCTGATACTCCTTCCATTTCAATATTAGCGCTTGCACAGTGCTCCTTGGGATGTTTAAAGCTTGGGAAATATTTTTGTATCCAAATCCAGCTTTAAACTTCTTCACAACAGTATCTCGGACCTGCCTGGTGTGTTCCTTGTTCTTCATGATGCTCTCTGCGCTTTTAACGGACCTCTGAGACTGTCACAGTGCAGGTGCATTTATACGGAGACTTGATTACACACAGGTGGATTGTATTTATCATCATTAGTCATTTAGGTCAACATTGGATCATTCAGAGATCCTCAATGAACTTCTGGAGAGAGTTTGCTGCACTGAAAGTAAAGGGGCTGAATAATTTTGCACGCACAATTTTTCAGTTTTTGATTTGTTAAAAAAGTTTGAAATATCCAATAAATGTCGTTCCACTTCATGATTGTGTCCCACTTGTTGTTGATTCTTCACAAAAAACGCTAGTCCCATCCTACTGAGAATATACCACTAGTCCCATCCTACTGAGAATATACCACTAGTCCCATCATACTGAGAATATACCACTAGTCCCATCCTACTGAGAATATACTACTCGTCCCATCCTACTGAGAATATACTACTAGTCCCATCCTACTGAGAATATACTACTCGTCCCATCCTACTGAGAATATACCACTAGTCCCATCCTACTGAGAATATACTACTAGTCCCATCCTACTGAGAATATCATCACACTAGTCCCATCCTACTGAGAATGTACTACTAGTCCCATCCTACTGAGAATATACTACTAGTTCCATCCTACTGAGAATATCATCACACTAGTCCCATCCTACTGAGAATATACCACTAGTCCCATCCTACTGAGAATATCATCACACTAGTCCCATCCTACTGAGAGTATCATCACACTAGTCCCATCCTACTGAGAATATACTACTAGTCCCATCCTACTGAGAATATACTAGTTCCATCCTACTGAGAGTATCATCACGCTAGTCCCATCCTACTGAGAATATACCACTAGTCCCATCCTACTGCGAATATAATACTAGTCCCATCCTACTGAGAATATACTACTAGTCCCATCCTACTGAGAATATACTACTGGTAGCATCCTACTGAGAATATCATCACACTAGTCCCATCCTACTGAGAATATGCCACTTGTCACATCCTACTGCGAATATACTACTAGTCACATCCTACTGAGAATATACTACTAGTCCCATCCTACTGAGAATATACTACTAGTCCCATCCTACTGAGAATATACTACTAGTCACATCCTACTGAGAATATCATGGCACTAGTCCCATCCTACTGAGAATATACCACAAGTCCCATCCTACTGAGAATATCATGGCACTAGTCCCATCCTACTGAGAATATACCACTAGTCCCATCCTACTGAGAATATCATCACACTAGTCCAATCCTACTGAGAATATACTACTAGTCCCATCCTACTGAGAATATACAACTAGTCCCATCCTACTGAGAATATCATCACACTAGTCACATCCTACTGAGAATATACAACTAGTCACATCCTACTGAGAATATACTACTAGTCCCATCCTACTGAGAATATACAACTAGTCCCATCCTACTGAGAATATCATCACACTAGTCCCATCCTACTGAGAATATACTACTAGTCCCATCCTACTGAGAATATACAACTAGTCCCATCCTACTGAGAATATACAACTAGTCCCATCCTACTGAGAATATCATCACACTAGTCACATCCTACTGAGAATATACTACTAGTCCCATCCTACTGAGAATATACTACTAGCCCCATCCTACTGAGATTATACTACTAGTCCCATCCTACTGAGAATATACAACTAGTCTCATCCTACTGAGAATATCATCACACTAGTCCCATTCTACTGAGAATATACTACTAGTCCCATCCTACTGAGAATATCATCAGACTGGTCCCATCCTACTGAGAATATACTACTAGTCCCATCATACTGAGAATATACTACTTGTCCCATCCTACTGAGAATAACATCACTAGTCCCATCCTACTGAGAATATCATCACACTAGTCCCATCCTACTGAGAATATACTACTAGTCCCATCCTACTGAGAATATACTACTAGTCCCATCCTACTGAGAATATACTACAAGTCCCATCCTACTGAGAATATACTACAAGTCCCATCCTACTGAGAATATCATCACACTAGTCCCATCCTACTGAGAATATACCACTAGTCCCATCCTACTGAGAATATACTACTAGTCCCATCCTACTGAGAATATACTACTAGCCCCATCCTACTGAGAATATACTACTAGCCCCATCCTACTGAGAATATACAACTAGTCTCATCCTACTGAGAATATCATCACACTAGTCCCATCATACTGAGAATATACTACTAGTCCCATCATACTGAGAATATAATACTAGTCCCATCCTATTCAGAATATCATCAGACTAGTCCCATCCTACTGAGAATATACTACTAGTCCCATCCTACTGAGAATATCATCACACTAGTCCCATCATACTGAGAATATACTACTAGTCCCATCATACTGAGAATATACTACTTGTCCCATCCTACTGAGAATATCATCACTAGTCCCATCCGACTGAGAATATCATCACACTAGTCACATCCTACTGAGAATATACTACTAGTCCCATCCTACTGAGAATATACTACTAGTCCCATCCTACTGAGAATATCATCACTAGTCCCTTCCTACTGAGAATATCATCACACTAGTCCCATCCTACTGAGAATATCATCACACTAGTCCCATCCTACTGAGAATATACTACTAGTCCCATCCTACTGAGAATAAAAACTAGTCTCATCCTACTGAGAATATTATCACACTAGTCCCATCATACTGAGATAATACTACTAGTCCCATCCTACTGAGAATATACAACTAGTCTTCATCCTACTGAGAATATACAACTAGTCTCATCCTACTGAGAATATTATCACACTAGTCCCATCATACTGAGATAATACTACTAGTCCCATCCTACTGAGAATATACAACTAGTCTCATCCTACTGAGAATATTATCACACTAGTCCCATCATACTGAGAATATACTACTAGTCCCATCCTATTCAGAATATCATCAGACTAGTCCCATCCTACTGAGAATATACTACTAGTCCCATCCTACTGAGAATATACTACTAGTCCCATCCTACTGAGAATATACAACTAGTCTCATCCTACTGAGAATATCATCACACTAGTCCCATCATACTGAGAATATACTACTAGTCCCATCATACTGAGAATATAATACTAGTCCCATCCTATTCAGAATATCATCAGACTAGTCCCATCCTACTGAGAATATACTACTAGTCCCATCCTACTGAGAATATCATCACACTAGTCCCATCATACTGAGAATATACTACTAGTCCCATCATACTGAGAATATACTACTTGTCCCATCCTACTGAGAATATCATCACTAGTCCCATCCTACTGAGAATATCATCACACTAGTCACATCCTACTGAGAATATACTACTAGTCCCATCCTACTGAGAATATACTACTAGTCCCATCCTACTGAGAATATCATCACTAGTCCCATCCTACTGAGAATATCATCACACTAGTCCCATCCTACTGAGAATATCATCACACTAGTCCCATCCTACTGAGAATATACTACTAGTCCCATCCTACTGAGATAATACTACTAGTCCCATCCTACTGAGAATATACAACTAGTCTTCATCCTACTGAGAATATACAACTAGTCTCATCCTACTGAGAATATTATCACACTAGTCCCATCATACTGAGATAATACTACTAGTCCCATCCTACTGAGAATAAACAACTAGTCTCATCCTACTGAGAATATTATCACACTAGTCCCATCATACTGAGATAATACTACTAGTCCCATCCTACTGAGAATATACAACTAGTCTTCATCCTACTGAGAATATACAACTAGTCTCATCCTACTGAGAATATTATCACACTAGTCCCATCATACTGAGATAATACTACTAGTCCCATCCTACTGAGAATATACAACTAGTCTCATCCTACTGAGAATATTATCACACTAGTCCCATCATACTGAGAATATACTACTAGTCCCATCCTATTCAGAATATCATCACTAGTCCCATCCTACTGAGAATATCATCACACTAGTCCCATTCTACTGAGAATATACTACTAGTCCCATCCTACTGAGAATATACTACTAGTCCCATCCTACTGAGAATATACTACTAGTCCCATCCTACTGCGAATATACCACTAGTCCCATCCTACTGAGAATATACTACTAGTCCCATCCTACTGAGAATATACTACTAGTCCCATCCTACTGAGAATATACTACTAGTCCCATCCAACTGAGAATATACTACTAGTCCCATCATACTGAGAATATACTACTAGTCCCATCCTACTGAGAATATACTTCTAGTCCCATCCTATTCAGAATATCATCAGACTAGTCCCATCATACTGAGAATATACTACTAGTCCCATCCTACTGAGAATATACTACTAGTCCCATCCTATTCAGAATATCATCAGACTAGTCCCATTCTACTGAGTATATACTACTAGTCCCATCCTACTGAGAATATACTACTAGTCCCATCCTACTGAGAATATACCACTAGTCCCATCCTACTGAGAATATCATGGCACTAGTCCCATCCTACTGAGAATATACCACTAGTCCCATCCTACTGACAATATCATCACACTAGTCACATCCTACTGAGAATATACTACTAGTCTCATCCTACTGAGAATATACAACTAGTCCCATCCTACTGAGAATATACTACTAGTCCCATCCTACTGAGAATATACTACTAGTCCCATCCTACTGCGAATATACTACTAGTCCCATCCTACTGAGAATATACTACTAGTCCCATCCTACTGAGAATATACTACTAGTCCCATCCTACTGAGAATATACTACTAGTCCCATCCTACTGAGAATATACTACTAGTCTCATCCTACTGAGAATATACAACTAGTCCCATCCTACTGAGAATATACTACTAGTCCCATCCTACTGAGAATATACTACTAGTCCCATCCTACTGCGAATATACTACTAGTCCCATCCTACTGAGAATATACTACTAGTCTCATCCTACTGAGAATATACAACTAGTCCCATCCTACTGAGAATATACAACTAGTCCCATCCTACTGAGAATATACTACTAGTCCCATCCTACTGCGAATATACTACTAGTCCCATCCTACTGAGAATATACTACTAGTCCCATCCTACTGAGAATATACTACTAGTCCCATCCTACTGAGAATATACCCTGGGGCGGCAGGGTAGCCTAGTGGTTAGAGCGTTGGACTAGTAACCGGAAGGTTGTGAGTTCAAACCCCCGAGCTGACAAGGTACAAATCTGTCGTTCTGCCCCTGAACAGGCAGTTAACCCACTGTTCCCAGGCCGTCATTGAAAATAAGAATTTGTTCTTAACTGACTTGCCTGGTTAAATAAAGGTAAAATAAAAAAAATAAAAATAAAAATATCATGGCACTAGTCACATCCTACTGAGAATATACTACTAGTCTCATCCTACTGAGAATATACTACTAGCCCCATCCTACTGAGAATATACTACTAGTCCCATCCTACTGAGAATACACAACTAGTCCCATCCTACTGAGAATATCATCACACTAGTCACATCCTACTGAGAATATACTACTAGTCCCATCCTACTGAGAATATACTACTAGTCCCATCCTACTGAGAATATACAACTAGTCTCATCCTACTGAGAATATCATCACACTAGTCCCATCATACTGAGAATATACTACTAGTCCCATCCTATTCAGAATATCATCAGACTAGTCCCATTCTACTGAGCATATACTACTAGTCCCATCCTACTGAGAATATACTACTAGTCCCATCCTACTGAGAATATACTACTAGTCCCATCCTACTGAGAGTATCATCAGACTAGTCCCATCCTATTCAGAATATCATCAGACTAGTCCCATTCTACTGAGAATATACTACTAGTCCCATCCTACTGAGAATATACCACTAGTCCCATCCTACTGAGAATATACTACCAGTCCCATCCTACTGAGAATATCATCACACTAGTCCCATCCTACTGAGAATGTACTACTAGTCCCATCCTACTGAGAATATACCACTAGTCCCATCCTACTGAGAATGTACTACTAGTCCCATCCTACTGAGAATATACCACTAGTCCCATCCTACTGAGAATATACCACTAGTCCCATCCTACTGAGAATGTACTACTAGTCCCATCCTACTGAGAATATACTACTAGTTCCATCCTACTGAGAATATCATCACACTAGTCCCATCCTACTGAGAATATACCACTAGTCCCATCCTACTGAGAATATCATCACACTAGTCCCATCCTACTGAGAGTATCATCACACTAGTCCCATCCTACTGAGAATATACTACTAGTCCCATCCTACTGAGAATATACTAGTTCCATCCTCCTGAGAGTATCATCACGCTAGTCCCATCCTACTGAGAATATACCACTAGTCCCATCCTACTGTGAATATAATACTAGTCCCATCCTACTGAGAATATACTACTAGTCCCATCCTACTGAGAATATACTACTGGTAGCATCCTACTGAGAATATCATCACACTAGTCCCATCCTACTGAGAATATGCCACTAGTCACATCCTACTGCGAATATACTACTAGTCACATCCTACTGAGAATATACTACTAGTCCCATCCTACTGAGAATATACTACTAGTCCCATCCTACTGAGAATATCATGGCACTAGTCCCATCCTACTGAGAATATACCACTAGTCCCATCCTACTGAGAATATCATCACACTAGTCCCATCCTACTGAGAATATACTACTAGTCCCATCCTACTGAGAATATACAACTAGTCCCATCCTACTGAGAATATCATCACACTAGTCCCATCCTACTGAGAATATACTACTAGTCCCATCCTACTGAGAATATACAACTAGTCCCATCCTACTGAGAATATCATCACACTAGTCACATCCTACTGAGAATATACAACTAGTCACATCCTACTGAGAATATACTACTAGCCCCATCCTACTGAGAATATACTACTAGTCCCATCCTACTGAGAATATACAAATAGCCCCATCCTACTGAGAATATCATCACACTAGTCACATCCTACTGAGAATATACTACTAGTCCCATCCTACTGAGAATATACTACTAGCCCCATCCTACTGAGATTATACTACTAGTCCCATCCTACTGAGAATATACAACTAGTCTCATCCTACTGAGAATATAATCACACTAGTCCCATTCTACTGAGAATATACTACTAGTCCAATCCTACTGAGAATATCATCAGACTAGTCCCATCCTACTGAGAATATACTACTAGTCCCATCCTACTGAGAATATCATCACTAGTCCCATCCTACTGAGAATAGCATCACACTAGTCCCATCCTACTGAGAATATACTACTAGTCCCATCCTACTGAGAATATACTACTAGTCCCATCCTACTGAGAATATACTACAAGTCCCATCCTACTGAGAATATACTACAAGTCCCATCCTACTGAGAATATCATCACACTAGTCCCATCCTACTGAGAATATACCACTAGTCCCATCCTACTGAGAATATACTACTAGTCCCATCCTACTGAGAATATACTACTAGCCCCATCCTACTGAGAATATACTACTAGTCCCATCCTACTGAGAATATACAACTAGTCTCATCCTACTGAGAATATCATCACACTAGTCCCATCATACTGAGAATATACTACTAGTCCCATCCTATTCAGAATATCATCAGACTAGTCCCATCCTACTGAGAATATACTACTAGTCCCATCCTACTGAGAATATCATCACACTAGTCCCATCATACTGAGAATATACTACTAGTCCCATCCTACTGAGAATATACTGCTAGTCCCATCCTACTGAGAATATACTACTAGTCCCATCCTACTGAGAATATCATCACACTAGTCCCATCCTACTGAGGATATCATCACACTAGTCCCATCCTACTGAGAATATACTACTAGTCCCATCCTACTGAGAATATACTACTGGTAGCATCCTACTGAGAATATCATCACACTAGTCCCATCCTACTGAGAATATGCCACTAGTCACATCCTACTGCGAATATACTACTAGTCACATCCTACTGAGAATATACTACTAGTCCCATCCTACTGAGAATATACTACTAGTCCCATCCTACTGAGAATATCATGGCACTAGTCCCATCCTACTGAGAATATACCACTAGTCCCATCCTACTGAGAATATCATCACACTAGTCCCATCCTACTGAGAATATACTACTAGTCCCATCCTACTGAGAATATACAACTAGTCCCATCCTACTGAGAATATCATCACACTAGTCCCATCCTACTGAGAATATACTACTAGTCCCATCCTACTGAGAATATACAACTAGTCCCATCCTACTGAGAATATCATCACACTAGTCACATCCTACTGAGAATATACAACTAGTCACATCCTACTGAGAATATACTACTAGCCCCATCCTACTGAGAATATACTACTAGTCCCATCCTACTGAGAATATACAAATAGCCCCATCCTACTGAGAATATCATCACACTAGTCACATCCTACTGAGAATATACTACTAGTCCCATCCTACTGAGAATATACTACTAGCCCCATCCTACTGAGATTATACTACTAGTCCCATCCTACTGAGAATATACAACTAGTCTCATCCTACTGAGAATATAATCACACTAGTCCCATTCTACTGAGAATATACTACTAGTCCAATCCTACTGAGAATATCATCAGACTAGTCCCATCCTACTGAGAATATACTACTAGTCCCATCCTACTGAGAATATCATCACTAGTCCCATCCTACTGAGAATAGCATCACACTAGTCCCATCCTACTGAGAATATACTACTAGTCCCATCCTACTGAGAATATACTACTAGTCCCATCCTACTGAGAATATACTACAAGTCCCATCCTACTGAGAATATACTACAAGTCCCATCCTACTGAGAATATCATCACACTAGTCCCATCCTACTGAGAATATACCACTAGTCCCATCCTACTGAGAATATACTACTAGTCCCATCCTACTGAGAATATACTACTAGCCCCATCCTACTGAGAATATACTACTAGTCCCATCCTACTGAGAATATACAACTAGTCTCATCCTACTGAGAATATCATCACACTAGTCCCATCATACTGAGAATATACTACTAGTCCCATCCTATTCAGAATATCATCAGACTAGTCCCATCCTACTGAGAATATACTACTAGTCCCATCCTACTGAGAATATCATCACACTAGTCCCATCATACTGAGAATATACTACTAGTCCCATCCTACTGAGAATATACTGCTAGTCCCATCCTACTGAGAATATACTACTAGTCCCATCCTACTGAGAATATCATCACACTAGTCCCATCCTACTGAGAATATCATCACACTAGTCCCATCCTACTGAGAATATACTACTAGTCCCATCCTACTGAGAATATACTACTAGTCCCATCCTACTGAGAATATCATCACACTAGTCCCATCCTACTGAGAATATCATCACACTAGTCCCATCCTACTGAGAATATCATCACACTAGTCCCATCCTACTGAGAATATACTACTAGTCCCATCCTACTGAGAATATCATCACACTAGTCCCATCCTACTGAGAATATCATCACACTAGTCCCATCCTACTGAGAATATCATCACACTAGTCCCATCCTACTGAGAATATACTACTAGTCCCATCCTACTGAGAATATACAACTAGTCTCATCCTACTGAGAATATCATCACACTAGTCCCATCCTACTGAGAATATACTACTAGTCCCATCATACTGAGATAATACTACTAGTCCCATCCTACTGAGAATATACAACTAGTCTTCATCCTACTGAGAATATCATCACACTAGTCCCATCATACTGAGAATATACTACTAGTCCCATCATACTGAGAATATACTACTAGTCCCATCCTATTCAGAATATCATCAGACTAGTCCCATTCTACTGAGAATATACTACTAGTCCCATCCTACTGAGAATATACTACTAGTCCCATCCTACTGCGAATATACCACTAGTCCCATCCTACTGAGAATATACTACTAGTCCCATCCTACTGCGAATATACTACTAGTCCCATCCTACTGAGAATATACCACTAGTCCCATCCTACTGAGAATATCATGTCACTAGTCCCATCCTACTGAGAATATACCACTAGTCCCATCCTACTGAGAATATACCACTAGTCCCATCCTACTGACAATATCATCACACTAGTCCCATCCTACTGAGAATATACCACTAGTCCCATCCTACTGAGAATATACAACTAGTCCCATCCTACTGACAATATCATCACACTAGTCCCATCCTACTGAGAATATACTACTAGTCCCATCCTACTGAGAATATACTACTAGTCCCATCCTACTGAGAATATCATCACACTAGTCACATCCTACTGAGAATATACTACTAGTCCCATCCTACTGAGAATATACTACTAGTCCCATCCTACTGAGAATATACAACTAGTCCCATCCTACTGAGAATATCATCACACTAGTCCCATCCTACTGAGAATATACAACTAGTCTCATCCTACTGAGAATATCATCACACTAGTCCCATCATACTGAGAATATACTACTAGTCCCATCCTATTCAGAATATCATCAGACTAGTCCCATTCTACTGAGAATATACTACTAGTCCCATCCTACTGAGAATATACTACTAGTCCCATCCTACTGAGAATATACTACTAGTCCCATCCTACTGAGAGTATCATCAGACTAGTCCCATCCTACTGAGAATCTACTACTAGTCCCATCATACTGAGAATATACTACTTGTCCCATCCTACTGAGAATATCATCACTAGTCCCATCCTACTGAGAATATACTACTAGTCCCATCCTACTGAGAATATACTACTAGTCCCATCCTACTGCGAATATACCACTAGTCCCATCCTACTGAGAATATACTACTAGTCCCATCCTACTGCGAATATACTACTAGTCCCATCCTACTGAGAATATACCACTAGTCCCATCCTACTGAGAATATCATGGCACTAGTCCCATCCTACTGAGAATATACCACTAGTCCCATCCTACTGAGAATATACCACTAGTCCCATCCTACTGACAATATCATCACACTAGTCCCATCCTACTGAGAATATACCACTAGTCCCATCCTACTGAGAATATACAACTAGTCCCATCCTACTGACAATATCATCACACTAGTCCCATCCTACTGAGAATATACTACTAGTCCCATCCTACTGAGAATATACTACTAGTCCCATCCTACTGAGAATATCATCACACTAGTCACATTCTACTGAGAATATACTACTAGTCCCATCCTACTGAGAATATACTACTAGTCCCATCCTACTGAGAATATACAACTAGTCCCATCCTACTGAGAATATCATCACACTAGTCCCATCCTACTGAGAATATACAACTAGTCTCATCCTACTGAGAATATCATCACACTAGTCCCATCATACTGAGAATATACTACTAGTCCCATCCTATTCAGAATATCATCAGACTAGTCCCATTCTACTGAGAATATACTACTAGTCCCATCCTACTGAGAATATACTACTAGTCCCATCCTACTGAGAATATACTACTAGTCCCATCCTACTGAGAGTATCATCAGACAAGTCCCATCCTACTGAGAATATACTACAAGTCCCATCCTACTGAGAATATCATCACACTAGTCCCATCCTACTGAGAATATACCACTAGTCCCATCCTACTGAGAATATACTACTAGTCCCATCCTACTGAGAATATACTACTAGCCCCATCCTACTGAGAATATACTACTAGTCCCATCCTACTGAGAATATACAACTAGTCTCATCCTACTGAGAATATCATCACACTAGTCCCATCATACTGAGAATATACTACTAGTCCCATCCTATTCAGAATATCATCAGACTAGTCCCATCATACTGAGAATATACTACTAGTCCCATCCTACTGAGAATATACAACTAGTCTCATCCTACTGAGAATATCATCACACTAGTCCCATCCTACTGAGAATATACTACTAGTCCCATCCTACTGAGAATATCATCACACTAGTCCCATCATACTGAGAATATACTACTAGTCCCATCCTACTGAGAATATACTGCTAGTCCCATCCTACTGAGAATATACTACTAGTCCCATCCTACTGAGAATATCATCACACTAGTCCCATCCTACTGAGAATATCATCACACTAGTCCCATCCTACTGAGAATATACTACTAGTCCCATCCTACTGAGAATATACTACTAGTCCCATCCTACTGAGAATATCATCACACTAGTCCCATCCTACTGAGAATATCATCACACTAGTCCCATCCTACTGAGAATATCATCACACTAGTCCCATCCTACTGAGAATATACTACTAGTCCCATCCTACTGAGAATATCATCACACTAGTCCCATCCTACTGAGAATATCATCACACTAGTCCCATCCTACTGAGAATATCATCACACTAGTCCCATCCTACTGAGAATATACTACTAGTCCCATCCTACTGAGAATATACAACTAGTCTCATCCTACTGAGAATATCATCACACTAGTCCCATCCTACTGAGAATATACTACTAGTCCCATCATACTGAGATAATACTACTAGTCCCATCCTACTGAGAATATACAACTAGTCTTCATCCTACTGAGAATATCATCACACTAGTCCCATCATACTGAGAATATACTACTAGTCCCATCATACTGAGAATATACTACTAGTCCCATCCTATTCAGAATATCATCAGACAAGTCCCATTCTACTGAGAATATACTACTAGTCCCATCCTACTGAGAATATACTACTAGTCCCATCCTACTGCGAATATACCACTAGTCCCATCCTACTGAGAATATACTACTAGTCCCATCCTACTGCGAATATACTACTAGTCCCATCCTACTGAGAATATACCACTAGTCCCATCCTACTGAGAATATCATGGCACTAGTCCCATCCTACTGAGAATATACCACTAGTCCCATCCTACTGAGAATATACCACTAGTCCCATCCTACTGACAATATCATCACACTAGTCCCATCCTACTGAGAATATACCACTAGTCCCATCCTACTGAGAATATACAACTAGTCCCATCCTACTGACAATATCATCACACTAGTCCCATCCTACTGAGAATATACTACTAGTCCCATCCTACTGAGAATATACTACTAGTCCCATCCTACTGAGAATATCATCACACTAGTCACATCCTACTGAGAATATACTACTAGTCCCATCCTACTGAGAATATACTACTAGTCCCATCCTACTGAGAATATACAACTAGTCCCATCCTACTGAGAATATCATCACACTAGTCCCATCCTACTGAGAATATACAACTAGTCTCATCCTACTGAGAATATCATCACACTAGTCCCATCATACTGAGAATATACTACTAGTCCCATCCTATTCAGAATATCATCAGACTAGTCCCATTCTACTGAGAATATACTACTAGTCCCATCCTACTGAGAATATACTACTAGTCCCATCCTACTGAGAATATACTACTAGTCCCATCCTACTGAGAGTATCATCAGACTAGTCCCATCCTACTGAGAATCTACTACTAGTCCCATCATACTGAGAATATACTACTTGTCCCATCCTACTGAGAATATCATCACTAGTCCCATCCTACTGAGAATATACTACTAGTCCCATCCTACTGAGAATATACTACTAGTCCCATCCTACTGCGAATATACCACTAGTCCCATCCTACTGAGAATATACTACTAGTCCCATCCTACTGCGAATATACTACTAGTCCCATCCTACTGAGAATATACCACTAGTCCCATCCTACTGAGAATATCATGGCACTAGTCCCATCCTACTGAGAATATACCACTAGTCCCATCCTACTGAGAATATACCACTAGTCCCATCCTACTGACAATATCATCACACTAGTCCCATCCTACTGAGAATATACCACTAGTCCCATCCTACTGAGAATATACAACTAGTCCCATCCTACTGACAATATCATCACACTAGTCCCATCCTACTGAGAATATACTACTAGTCCCATCCTACTGAGAATATACTACTAGTCCCATCCTACTGAGAATATCATCACACTAGTCACATCCTACTGAGAATATACTACTAGTCCCATCCTACTGAGAATATACTACTAGTCCCATCCTACTGAGAATATACAACTAGTCCCATCCTACTGAGAATATCATCACACTAGTCCCATCCTACTGAGAATATACAACTAGTCTCATCCTACTGAGAATATCATCACACTAGTCCCATCATACTGAGAATATACTACTAGTCCCATCCTATTCAGAATATCATCAGACTAGTCCCATTCTACTGAGAATATACTACTAGTCCCATCCTACTGAGAATATACTACTAGTCCCATCCTACTGAGAATATACTACTAGTCCCATCCTACTGAGAGTATCATCAGACTAGTCCCATCCTACTGAGAATCTACTACTAGTCCCATCATACTGAGAATATACTACTTGTCCCATCCTACTGAGAATATCATCACTAGTCCCATCCTACTGAGAATATACTACTAGTCCCATCCTACTGAGAATATACTACAAGTCCCATCCTACTGAGAATATACTACAAGTCCCATCCTACTGAGAATATACAACTAGTCTCATCCTACTGAGAAAATCATCACACTAGTCCCATCCTACTGAGAATATACTACTAGTCCCATCCTATTCAGAATATCATCAGACTAGCCCCATCCTACTGAGAATATACTACTAGTCCCATCCTACTGAGAATATACAACTAGTCTCATCCTACTGAGAATATCATCACACTAGTCCCATCATACTGAGATAATACTACTAGTCCCATCCTATTCAGAATATCATCAGACTAGTCCCATTCTACTGAGAATGTACTACTAGTCCCATCCTACTGAGAATATACTACTAGTCCCATCCTACTGAGAATATACTACTAGTCCCATTCTACTGAGAATGTACTACTAGTCCCATCCTACTGAGAATATACTACTAGTCTCATCCTACTGAGAATATCATCACACTAGTCCCATCATACTGAGATAATACTACTAGTCCCATCCTATTCAGAATATCATCAGACTAGTCCCATTCTACTGAGAATGTACTACTAGTCCCATCCTACTGAGAATATACTACTAGTCTCATCCTACTGAGAATATCATCACACTAGTCCCATCCTACTGAGAATATACTACTAGTCCCATCCTACTGAGAACATACAACTAGTCCCATCCTACTGAGAATATACAACTATTCCCATCCTACTGAGAATATCATCACACTAGTCACATCCTACTGAGAATATACAACTAGTCACATCCTACTGAGAATATACAACTAGTCACATCCTACTGAGAATATACTACTAGTCCCATCCTACTGAGAATATCATCACACTAGTCCCATCCTACTGAGAATATACTACTAGTCCCATCCTACTGAGAATATCATCACACTAGTCACATCCTACTGAGAATATACAACTAGTCACATCCTACTGAGAATATACTACTAGCCCCATCCTACTGAGAATATACAACTAGTCCCATCCTACTGAGAATATCATCACACTAGTCACATCCTACTGAGAATATACTACTAGTCCCATCCTACTGAGAATATACTACTAGCCCCATCCTACTGAGATTATACTACTAGTCCCATCCTACTGAGAATATACAACTAGTCTCATCCTACTGAGAATATCATCACACTAGTCCCATTCTACTGAGAATATACTACTAGTCCCATCCTACTGAGAATATCATCAGACTAGTCCCATCCTACTGAGAATATACTACTAGTCCCATCATACTGAGAATACACTACTTGTCCCATCCTACTGAGAATATCATCACTAGTCCCATCCTACTGAGAATATCATCACACTAGTCCCATCCTACTGAGAATATACTACTAGTCCCATCCTACTGAGAATATACTACTAGTCCCATCCTACTGAGAATATACTACAAGTCCCATCCTACTGAGAATATACTACAAGTCCCATCCTACTGAGAATATCATCACACTAGTCCCATCCTACTGAAAATATACCACTAGTCCCATCCTACTGAGAATATACTACTAGTCCCATCCTACTGAGAATATACTACTAGCCCCATCCTACTGAGAATATACTACTAGTCCCATCCTACTGAGAATATACAACTAGTCTCATCCTACTGAGAATATCATCACACTAGTCCCATCATACTGAGAATATACTACTAGTCCCATCCTACTGAGAATATACTACTAGTCCCATCCTATTCAGAATATCATCAGACTAGTCCCATCCTACTGAGATTATACTACTAGTCCCATCCTACTGAGAATGTACTACTAGTCCCATCCTACTGAGAATGTACTACTAGTCCCATCCTACTGAGAATATCATCACACTAGTCCCATCCTACTGAGAATGTACTACTAGTCCCATCCTATTCAGAATATCATCAGACTAGTCCCATTCTACTGAGAATATACTACTAGTCCCATCCTACTGAGAATATACTACTAGTCCCATCCTACTGAGAATATACTACTAGTCCCATCCTACTGCGAATATACCACTAGTCCCATCCTACTGAGAATATACTACTAGTCCCATCCTACTGAGAATATACCACTAGTCCCATCCTACTGAGAATATACAACTAGTCCCATCCTACTGAGAATATACTACTAGTCCCATCCTACTGAGAATATCATGGCACTAGTCCAATCCTACTGAGAATATACCACTAGTCCCATCCTACTGACAATATCATCACACTAGTCCCATCCTACTGAGAATATACTACTAGTCCCATCCTACTGAGAATATACAACTAGTCCCATCCTACTGAGAATATCATCACACTAGTCCCATCCTACTGAGAGTATCATCACACTAGTCACATCCTACTGAGAATATACAACTAGTCCCATCCTACTGAGAATATCATCACACTAGTCACATCCTACTGAGAATATACTACTAGTCTCATCCTACTGAGAATATACTACTAGCCCCATCCTACTGAGAATATACAACTAGTCCCATCCTACTGAGAATATCATCACACTAGTCACATCCTACTGAGAATATACTACTAGTCCCATCCTACTGAGAATATACTACTAGTCCCATCCTACTGAGATTATACTACTAGTCCCATCCTACTGAGAATATACTACTAGTCCCATCCTACTGAGATTATACTACTAGTCCCATCCTACTGAGAATATACTACTAGTCCCATCCTACTGAGAATATACTACTAGTCCCATCCTACTGAGATTATACTACTAGTCCCATCCTACTGAGAATATACTACTAGTCCCATCCTACTGAGAATATACAACTAGTCCCATCCTACTGAGAATATCATCACACTAGTCCCATCCTACTGAGAATATACAACTAGTCCCATCCTACTGAGAATATACAACTAGTCTCATCCTGCTGAGAATATCATCACACTAGTCCCATCCTACTGAGAATATACTACTAGTCTCATCCTATTCAGAATATCATCAGACTAGTCCCATTCTACTGAGAATATACTACTAGTCCCATCCTACTGAGAATATACTACTAGTCCCATCATACTGAGAATACACTACTTGTCCCATCCTACTGAGAATATCATCACTAGTCCCATCCTACTGAGAATATCATCACACTAGTCCCATCCTACTGAGAATATACTACTAGTCCCATCCTACTGAGAATATCATCACACTAGTCCCATTCTACTGAGAATATACTACTAGTCCCATCATACTGAGAATACACTACTTGTCCCATCCTACTGAGAATATCTTCACTAGTCCCATCCTACTGAGAATATCATCACACTAGTCCCATCCTACTGAGAATATACTACTAGTCCCATCCTACTGAGAATATACTACTAGTCCCATCCTACTGAGAATATACTACAAGTCCCATCCTACTGAGAATATACTACAAGTCCCATCCTACTGAGAATATCATCACACTAGTCCCATCCTACTGAAAATATACCACTAGTCCCATCCTACTGAGAATATACTACTAGTCCCATCCTACTGAGAATATACTACTAGCCCCATCCTACTGAGAATATACTACTAGTCCCATCCTACTGAGAATATACAACTAGTCTCATCCTACTGAGAATATCATCACACTAGTCCCATCATACTGAGAATATACTACTAGTCCCATCCTACTGAGAATATACTACTAGTCCCATCCTATTCAGAATATCATCAGACTAGTCCCATCCTACTGAGATTATACTACTAGTCCCATCCTACTGAGAATGTACTACTAGTCCCATCCTACTGAGAATGTACTACTAGTCCCATCCTACTGAGAATATCATCACACTAGTCCCATCCTACTGAGAATGTACTACTAGTCCCATCCTATTCAGAATATCATCAGACTAGTCCCATTCTACTGAGAATATACTACTAGTCCCATCCTACTGAGAATATACTACTAGTCCCATCCTACTGAGAATATACTACTAGTCCCATCCTACTGCGAATATACCACTAGTCCCATCCTACTGAGAATATACTACTAGTCCCATCCTACTGAGAATATACCACTAGTCCCATCCTACTGAGAATATACAACTAGTCCCATCCTACTGAGAATATACTACTAGTCCCATCCTACTGAGAATATCATGGCACTAGTCCAATCCTCCTGAGAATATACCACTAGTCCCATCCTACTGACAATATCATCACACTAGTCCCATCCTACTGAGAATATACTACTAGTCCCATCCTACTGAGAATATACAACTAGTCCCATCCTACTGAGAATATCATCACACTAGTCCCATCCTACTGAGAGTATCATCACACTAGTCACATCCTACTGAGAATATACTACTAGTCCCATCCTACTGAGAATATACAACTAGTCCCATCCTACTGAGAATATCATCACACTAGTCACATCCTACTGAGAATATACTACTTGTCTCATCCTACTGAGAATATACTACTAGCCCCATCCTACTGAGAATATACAACTAGTCCCATCCTACTGAGAATATCATCACACTAGTCACATCCTACTGAGAATATACTACTAGTCCCATCCTACTGAGAATATACTACTAGTCCCATCCTACTGAGATTATAATACTAGTCCCATCCTACTGAGAATATACTACTAGTCCCATCCTACTGAGATTATACTACTAGTCCCATCCTACTGAGAATATACTACTAGTCCCATCCTACTGAGAATATACTACTAGTCCCATCCTACTGAGATTATACTACTAGTCCCATCCTACTGAGAATATACTACTAGTCCCATCCTACTGAGAATATACAACTAGTCCCATCCTATTCAGAATATCATCAGACTAGTCCCATTCTACTGAGAATATACTACTAGTCCCATCCTACTGAGAATATACTACTAGTCCCATCATACTGAGAATACACTACTTGTCCCATCCTACTGAGAATATCATCACTAGTCCCATCCTACTGAGAATATCATCACACTAGTCCCATCCTACTGAGAATATACTACTAGTCCCATCCTACTGAGAATATACTACTAGTCCCATCCTACTGAGAATATACTACAAGCCCCATCCTACTGAGAATATACTACAAGTCCCATCCTACTGAGAATATCATCACACTAGTCCCATCCTACTGAAAATATACCACTAGTCCCATCCTACTGAGAATATACTACTAGTCCCATCCTACTGAGAATATACTACTAGCCCCATCCTACTGAGAATATACTACTAGTCCCATCCTACTGAGAATATACAACTAGTCTCATCCTACTGAGAATATCATCACACTAGTCCCATCATACTGAGAATATACTACTAGTCCCATCCTACTGAGAATATACTACTAGTCCCATCCTATTCAGAATATCATCAGACTAGTCCCATCCTACTGAGATTATACTACAAGTCCCATCCTACTGAGAATGTACTACTAGTCCCATCCTACTGAGAATGTACTACTAGTCCCATCCTAATGAGAATATCATCACACTAGTCCCATCATACTGAGAATATACTACTAGTCCCATCCTATTCAGAATATCATCAGACTAGTCCCATTCTACTGAGAATATATACTACTAGTCCCATCCTACTGAGAATATACTACTAGTCCCATCCTACTGAGAATATACTACTAGTCCCATCCTACTGCGAATATACCACTAGTCCCATCCTACTGAGAATATACTACTAGTCCCATCCTACTGAGAATATACCACTAGTCCCATCCTACTGAGAATATACAACTAGTCCCATCCTACTGAGAATATACTACTAGTCCCATCCTACTGAGAATATCATGGCACTAGTCCAATCCTACTGAGAATATACCACTAGTCCCATCCTACTGACAATATCATCACACTAGTCCCATCCTACTGAGAATATACTACTAGTCCCATCCTACTGAGAATATACAACTAGTCCCATCCTACTGAGAATATCATCACACTAGTCCCATCCTACTGAGAGTATCATCACACTAGTCACATCCTACTGAGAATATACTACTAGTCCCATCCTACTGAGAATATACAACTAGTCCCATCCTACTGAGAATATCATCACACTAGTCACATCCTACTGAGAATATACTACTAGTCTCATCCTACTGAGAATATACTACTAGCCCCATCCTACTGAGAATATACAACTAGTCCCATCCTACTGAGAATATCATCACACTAGTCACATCCTACTGAGAATATACTACTAGTCCCATCCTACTGAGAATATACTACTAGTCCCATCCTACTGAGATTATACTACTAGTCCCATCCTACTGAGAATATACTACTAGTCCCATCCTACTGAGATTATACTACTAGTCCCATCCTACTGAGAATATACTACTAGTCCCATCCTACTGAGAATATACTACTAGTCCCATCCTACTGAGATTATACTACTAGTCCCATCCTACTGAGAATAAACTACTAGTCCCATCCTACTGAGAATATACAACTAGTCCCATCCTACTGAGAATATCATCACACTAGTCCCATCCTACTGAGAATATACAACTAGTCCCATCCTACTGAGAATATACAACTAGTCTCATCCTACTGAGAATATCATCACACTAGTCCCATCCTACTGAGAATATACTACTAGTCTCATCCTATTCAGAATATCATCAGACTAGTCCCATTCTACTGAGAATATACTACTAGTCCCATCCTACTGAGAATATACTACTAGTCCCATCCTACTGAGAATATACTACTAGTCCCATCCTACTGAGAGTATCATCAGACTAGTCCCATCCTACTGAGAATCTACTACTAGTCCCATCATACTGAGAATATACTACTTGTCCCATCCTACTGAGAATATCATCACTAGTCCCATCCTACTGAGAATATCATCACACTAGTCCCATCCTACTGAGAATATACTACTAGTCCCATCCTACTGAGAATATACTACAAGTCCCATCCTACTGAGAATATACAACTAGTCTCATCCTACTGAGAATATCATCACACTAGTCACATCCTACTGAGAATATACTACTAGTCCCATCCTACTGAGAATATCATCACACTAGTCCCATCATACTGAGATAATACTACTAGTCCCATCCTATTCAGAATATCATCAGACTAGTCCCATTCTACTGAGAATGTACTACTAGTCCCATCCTACTGAGAATGTACTACAAGTCCCATCATACTGAGAATATACTACTAGTCTCATCCTACTGAGAATATCATCACACTAGTCCCATCCTACTGAGAATATACAACTAGTCCCATCCTACTGAGAATATACTACTAGTCCCATCCTAATCAGAATATCATCAGACTAGTCCCATCCTACTGAGAATATACTACTAGTCCCATCCTACTGAGAATATACTACTATTCCCATCCTATTCAGAATATCATCAGACTAGTCCCATCCTACTGAGAATATACTACTAGTCCCATCCTAATGAGAATATACTACTAGTCCCATCCTACTGAGAATATTCTACTAGTCCCATCCTCATAAGAATATACTACTAGTCCCATCCTACTGAGAATATACCACTAGTCCCATCCTACTGAGAATATCGTCGCACTAGTCCCATCCTACTGAGAATATACTACTAGTCCCATCCTACTGAGAGTTAACTACTAGTCCCATCCTACTGAGAATATCATCACACTAGTCCCATCCTACTGAGAATATCATCACACTAGTCCCATCCTACTGAGAATATGCCACTAGTCCCATCCTACTGAGAATATTCTACTCGTCCCATCCTACTGAGAATATCATCACACTAGTCCCATCCTACTGGGAATATGCCACTAGTCCCATCCTACTGAGAATATCATCACTAGTCCCATCCTACTGAGAATATCATCACACTAGTCACATCCTACTGAGAATATACTACTAGTCCCATCCTACTGAGAATATACAACTAGTCTCATCCTACTGAGAATATCATCACACTAGTCACATCCTACTGAGAATATACTACTAGTCCCATCCTACCCATCCTACTGCGAATATACTACTAGTCCCATCCTACTGAGAATATACTACCTAGTCCCATCCTACTGAGAATATCATCACACTAGTCCCATCCTACTGAGAATATCATCACACTAGTCCCATCCTACTGAGAATAAACTACTAGTCCCATCCTACTGAGAAAATCATCACACTAGTCCCATCCTACTGAGAATATCATCACACTAGTCCCATCCTACTGAGAATATACTACTAGTCCCATCCTACTGAGAATATACTACTAGTCCCATCCTACTGCGAATATACTACTAGTCCCATCCTACTGAGAATGTACTACTAGTCCCATCCTACTGAGAATGTACTACTAGTCCCATCCTACTGAGAATATCATCACACTAGTCCCATCCTACTGAGAATATACTACTAGTCCCATCCTACTGAGAATGTACTACTAGTCCCATCCTACTGAGAATGTACTACTAGTCCCATCCTACTGAGAATATACTACTAGTCCCATTCTACTGAGAATATAATACTAGTCCCATCCAACTGAGAATATAATCACACTAGTCCCATCCTACTGAGAATATACTACTAGTCCCATCCTACTGAGAATATCATCACACTAGTCCCATCCTACTGAGAATATACTACTAGTCCCATCCTACTGAGAATGTACTACTAGTCCCATCCTACTGAGAAACTACTACTAGTCCCATCCTACTGAGAATGTACTACTAGTCCCATCCTACTGAGAATATCATCACACTAGTCCCATCCTACTGAGAATATACTACTAGTCCCATCCTACTGAGAATGTACTACTAGTCCCATCCTACTGAGAATGTACTACTAGTCCCATCCTACTGAGAATATACTACTAGTCCCATTCTACTGAGAATATACTACTAGTCCCATCCTACTGCGAATATACTACTAGTCCCATCCTACTGAGAATATACTACTAGTCCCATTCTACTGAGAATATACTACTAGTCCCATCCTACTGAGAATATACTTCTAGTCCCATCCTACTGAGAATGTACTACTAGTCCCATCCTACTGAGAATGTACTATTAGTCCCATCCTATTCAGAATATCATCACACTAGTCCCATCCTACTGAGAATATACTACTAGTCCCATCCTACTGAGAATGTACTACTAGTCCCATCCTACTGAGAATGTACTACTATTCTCATCCTACTGAGAATATCATCACACTAGTCCCATCCTACTGAGAATATACTACTAGTCCCATCCTACTGAGAATGTACTACTAGTCCCATCCTACTGAGAATGTACTACTAGTCCCATCCTACTGAGAATATCATCACACTAGTCCCATCCTACTGAGAATATACTACTAGTCCCATCCTACTGAGAATATCATCACACTAGTCCCATCCTACTGAGAATATACTACTAGTCCCATCCTACTGAGAATATACTACTAGTCCCATCCTACTGAGAATATCATCACACTAGTCCCATCCTACTGAGAATATACTACTAGTCCCATCCTACTGAGAATGTACTACTAGTCCCATCCTACTGAGAATGTACTACTAGTCCCATCCTACTGAGAATGTACTACTAGTCCCATCCTACTGAGAATATACTACTAGTCCCATCCTACTGAGAATGTACTACTAGTCCCATCCTACTGAGAATATACTACTAGTCCCATCCTACTGAGAATGTACTACTAGTCCCATCCTACTGAACACACTCACAACAAGTGGCTAAATGATGGGCTTTATGGAACTTTACGGAACAAATCAGTAATTTTTTGTCGAACTGGGATTACTGGGAGTGCCTTCTGATGAAGATCATCAAAGGTAAGTGAATATTTATGTTGTTTTTTCTATCTTCTGTTGACGCCAAAATGGCGGATATTCCTCTGGCTGTTTTGGGTTCTGAGCGCCGTTCTCAGATTATGCTTTTTTCATGAAGTTTAAAAAAAAATTGACACAGCGGTTGCATAGAGGATAAGTCTATCTTTAATTCTGTGAATAACACTTGCATCTTTTATCAATGTATATTGTGAGTATTTCTGCAAAATCACCGGCTGTTTTGGAACCAAAACATTACTGCACGTAATACACCAATGTAAACTGAGATTCTTGGATGTAAATATGCACATTATCGAACAAAACATACATGTATTGTGTAACATGATGTCCTATGAGTGTCATCTGATGAAGATCATCAAAGGTTAGTGGTTAATTTTATCTATATTTCTGCTTTTTGTGACTCCTATCTTTGGCTGGAAAATGACTGTCTGTGTTTTTGTGACTTGACTCTGACCTAACATAATCATATGTTGTGCTTTCACTGTAAAGCATTTTTGAAATCAGACACTGTGACTGGATTAACGAGAATGTTATCTTTAAAATGGTGTAAAATAGTTATATGCTTGAGGAAATTTAATTATGAGATTTTTGTTGTTTGCTGAAATCACAGCGGTGGTAGGCCTGATCACCGACAGCGATGAGACAGCCCATGGGGAGATCAGAGACCTGGCAGTGTGGTGCCAGGACAACATCCTCTACCTCAACGTGAGACAAGACAAAGGAGATGATCATGTAGAAGAGGAAAAGGAGAGCCGAACACGCCCCCATTCAAATCGATGGCGCTGTAGTGGAGCAGGTCGAGACTTCAAGTTTCAAGTTCCTTGGTGTCCACATCCCCAACAAACTTACATGGTCCAAACACACCAAGACACACCAAGTCGTGAAGAGGGCACAAAGCGCCTTATCCCCCTCAGGAGACTGAAAAGATTTGGCATGGGTCCTCAGATCCTCAAAAAGTTCTACAGCTGCACCACCGCCTAGTATGTAAACTGCTCAGCATCTGACCATAATGTGCTACAGAGGGTAGTGCGAATGTCCCAGTACATCACAAGATTCCAGGAGATATTTACTTGGCGGTGTCAGAGGAAGGCCCAAAAATGTTCAAAGACTCCAGTCATCCAAGTCCTAGACTGTTCTCTCTGCTACCGCACGGCAAGAGGTAGTGGAGCACCAAGTCTAGGTCCAGAAGGCTCCCTAACAGCACGGCAAGAGGTAGTGGAGCACCAAGTCTAGGTCCAGAAGGCTCCCTAACAGCACGGCAAGAGGTAGTGGAGCACCAAGTCTAGGTCCAGAAGGCTCCCTAACAGCACGGCAAGAGGTAGTGGAGCACCAAGTCTAGGTCCAAAAGGCTCCATAACAGCTTCTACCCCCAAGCCATAAGACTGCTGAGCAATGAATCAAATGGCCACCCGGACTATTCACATTGACCCCTCCTTTGTTTTTACACCGCTGCGACTCACTGTTTAGTATCTCTGCATAGTCACTTTACCCCTACCTACATGTACAAATTACCTGGAATAAGCTGTACCCAGCACACTGAATCGGTACCGGTACTCCCTTTAAATAGCCTCATTATTGTTATTTTATTGTGTTTGTTTTACTTTAGTTTATTTAGAAAATATTTTCTTAACTCTATTTCTTGAACTGCATTGTTGGTTACGTGATTGTAAGTAAGCATTTCAACGTACCTGTTGTATTCGTCTTTAAACATTTAATTTGATTTAATTGGACACAACCCGTGTGTCAGTGTTTAAAAGACAGAACAACACTGCCATCTGCTGGACACAGTACAGCTGAGAGAGACAGAGTGGGGTTACTGGGTAAGGCACACACACAAGCAACTGTTATTTTATATCAGACTGCTACTGAAGGGCTGAGAACAGAGTAGTGGACCTATAGTACAACTAACACGGTCAACCAGCCAGCCCTCCAGCTCTCTCTCTCTCTCTCTCTCTCTCTCTCTCTCTCTCTCTCTCTCTCTCTCTCACTGCTCTATATAGAGAGAGAGAGAGAGAATGTGGACACCCCTTCCAACCCTATATATACAGCAGTATGTGGACACCCCTTCCTACACTATATATACAGCAGTATGTGGACACCCCTTCTAACCCTATATTTACAGCAGTATGTTGACACCACTTCCAACCCTATATATACAGCAGTATGTGGACACCCCTTTCTACACTATATATACAGCAGTATGTGGACACCCCTTCATACACTATATATACAGCAGTTTGTGGACACCCCTTCCAACCCTAAAAATACAGCAGTATGTGGACACCCCTTTATCCACTATATATACAGCAGTATGAGAACACCCCTTCCTACACTATATATACAGCAGTATGAGGACACCCCTTCCTACACTATATATACAGCAGTATATTGACATCCCTTCCAACCCTATATATACAGCAGTATGAGGACATCCCTTCATACACTATATATACAGCAGTATGAGGACACCCCTTCATTCACTATATATACAGCAGTATTTGGACACCACTTCATACACTATATATACAGCAGTTTGTGGACACCCCCTCCAACCCCATATATAGAGCAGTATGCGGACACCCCTTCCAACCCTATATATACAGCAGTATGTGGACACCCCTTCATACACTATACATACAGCAGTTTGTGGACACCCCTTCCAACCCTATATATATAGCAGTATGAGGACACCCCTTCATACACTATTTATACAGCAGTTTGTGGACACCCCTTCCAACCCTATATATACAGCAGTATGTGGACACCCCTTCCAACTCCATATATACAGCAGTAGGTGGACACCCCTCCAACCCTATATATAGAGCAGTATGTGGACACCCCTTCCAACCCTAAATATACACCAGTATGTTGACACCCCTTCATACACTATATATACAGCAGTTTGTGGACACCCCTTCCAACCCTATATATATAGCAGTATGAGGACACCCCTTCATACACTATATGTACAGCAGTTTGTGGACACCCCTTCCAACCCTATATATACAGCAGTATGTGGACACCCCTTCCAACCCCATATATACAGCAGTATGTGGACACCCCCTCCAACCCTATATATAGAGCAGTATGTGGACACCCCTTCCAACCCTATATACAGCAGTATGAGGACACCCCTTCATACACTATATATACAGCAGTATGTGGACACCACTTCCTACACTATATATAGAGCAGTATGTAGACACCCCTTCCAACCTTATATATACAGCAGTATGTGGACACCACTTCCTACACTATATATATAGCAGTATGTGGACAGCCCTTCCAACCTTATATTTACAGCAGTATGTGGACACCCCTTCCAACCGTATATATACAGCAGTATGAGAACACCCCTTCCTACACTATATATACATCAGTATGTGGACACCCCTTCAAACACTATATATACAGCAGTTTGTGGACACCCCTTCCAACCTTATCTATACAGCAGTATGTGGACACCCCTTCATACACAATATATACAGCAGTATGTGGACACCCCTTCATACACTATTTATACAGCAGTTTGTGGACACCCCTTCCAACCCTATATATACAGCAGTATGTGGACACCACTTCCTACACAATATATACATTAGTATGTGGACACCACTTCCTACACTATATATACAGCAGTATGTGGACACCCCTTCATACACTATATATACAGCAGTATGTGGACACCCTTCATATACTATATATACAGCAGTTTGTGGACACCCCTTCATACACTACTTATACAGGACACCTCTTCATACACTATATATACAGCAGTATGTGGACACCTCTTCCTACACTATATATACAGCAGTATGTGGACACCCCTTCCAACCCTATATATACAGCAGTATGTGGACAGCCCTTCCTACACTATATATACAGGACACCTCTTCATACACTATATATACAGCAGTATGTGGACACCTCTTTCTACACTATATATACAGCAGTATGTGGACACCCCTTCCTACACTATATATACAGCAGTATGTGGACACCCCATCCAACCCTATATATACAGCAGTATGTGGACACCCCTGTATAAACTATATATACAGCAGTTTGTGGACACCACTTCCTACACAATATATACAGCAGTATGTGGACACCCTTCATATACTATATATACAGCAGTTTGTGGACACCCCTTCATACACTACTTATACAGGACACCTCTTCATACACTATATATACAGCAGTATGTGGACACCTCTTCCTACACTATATATACAGCAGTATGTGGACACCCCTTCCTACACTATATATACAGCAGTATGTGGACACCCCATCCAACCCTATATATACAGCAGTATGAGGACCCCCCTTCCTACACTATATATAAAGCAGTATGTGGACACCCCTGTATAAACTTTATATACAGCAGTTTGTGGACACCCCTTCGAACCCTATATATACAGTAGTATGTGGACACCACTTCCTACATTATATATACAGCAGTATGTGGACACCCCTTCATACACTATATATACAGCAGTTTGTGGACACCCCTTCCAACCCTATATATAAAGCAGTATGTGGACACCCCTTCCAACACTATATATACAGCAGTATGTGGACACCCCTTTATCCACTATATATACAGTAGTATGTGGACACCCCTTCATACACTATATATACAGCAGTATGAGAACACCCCTTCATACACTATATATACAGCAGTATGAGGACACCCCTTCCTACACTATATATACAGCAGTATGTGGACACCCCTGTATAAACTATATATACAGCAGTATGTGGACACCACTTCCTACACAATATATACATTAGTATGAGGACACCACTTCCTACACTATATATACAGCAGTATGTTGACACCCCTTCATACACTATATATACAGCAGTTTGTGGACACCCCTTCCAACCCTATATATACAGCAGTATGTGGACACCCCTTCCTACACTATATAAACAGGACACCTCTTCATACACTATATATACAGCAGTTTGTGGACACCCCTTCCAACCCTATATATACAGCAGTATGTGGACACCTCTTCCTACACTATATATACAGCAGTATGAGGACACCCCTTCCTACACTATATATACATCAGTATGTGGACACCCCTTCAAACACTATATATACAGCAGTTTGTGGACACCCCTTCCAACCTTATCTATACAGCAGTATGAGGACACCCCTTCATAAACTATATATACAGCAGTATGTGGACACCGCTTCATACACAATATATACAGCACTATATGGACACCCCTTCCTACACTATATATACAGCAGTATGTGGACACCCCTTCCAACCCCATATATACAGCAGTATGTGGACACCCCCTCCAACCCTATATATAGAGCAGTATGTGGACACCCCTTCCAACCCTATATACAGCAGTATGAGGACACCCCTTCATACACTATATATACAGCAGTATGTGGACACCACTTCCTACACTATATATAGAGCAGTATGTGGACACCCCTTCCAACCTTATATATACAGCAGTATGTGGACACCACTTCCTACACTATATATACAGCAGTATGAGGACACTCCTTCTAACCCTATATATACAGCAGTATGTTGACACCCCTTCCAACCCTATATATACAGCAGTATGTGGACACCCGTTCCAACCCTATATATACAGCAGTATGCGGACCCCCTTCCAACCCCATATATACAGCAGTATGTGGACACCACTTCCAACCCTATATATATACAGCAGTATGTGGACACCCCTTCCTACACTATATATACAGGACACCTCTTCATACCCTATATATACAGCAGTATGTGGACACCCGTTCCAACCCTATATATACAGCAGTATGCGGACCCCCTTCCAACCCCATATATACAGCAGTATGTTGACACCCCTTCCAACCCTATATATACAGCAGTATGTGGACACCCGTTCCAACCCTATATATACAGCAGTATGCGGACCCCCTTCCAACCCCATATATACAGCAGTATGTGGACACCACTTCCAACCCCATATATACAGCAGTATGTGGACACCACTTCCAACCCTATATATACAGCAGTATGTGGACACCCCTTCCAAACCTATATATATATAGAGCATTATGAGGACATCACTTCCAACCCTATATATACAGCAGTATGTGGACAGCCCTTCATACACTATATATACAGCAGTATGAGGACACCCCTTCTAACCCTATATATACAGCAGTATGTTGACACCCCTTCCAACCCTATATATACAGCAGTATGTGGACACCCCTTTCTACACTATACATACAGGACACCTCTTCATACACTATATATACAGCAGTATGTGGACACCTCTTCATACACTATATATACAGCAGTATGTAGAAACCCCTTCATACACTATATATACAGCAGTTTGTGGACACCCCTTCCAACCCTAAAAATACAGCAGTATGTGGACACCCCTTTATCCACTATATATACAGCAGTATGAGGACACCCCTTCATTCACTATATACACAGCAGTATTTGGACACCCCTTCATACACTATATATACAGCAGTATGAGGACATCCCTTCATACACTATATATACAGCAGTATGAGGACACCGCTTCATTCACTATATACACAGCAGTATTTGGACACCCCTTCATACACTATATATACAGCAGTATGAGGACACCCCTTCATTCACTATATACACAGCAGTATTTGGACACCCCTTCATACACTATATATACAGCAGTATGTGGACACCCCTTCCAACCCTATATATACAGCAGTATGTGGACACCCCCTCCAACCCCATATATAGAGCAGTATGTGGACACCCCTTCCAACCCTATATATACAACAGTATGTGGACACCCCTTCCAACTCCATATATACAGCAGTAGGTGGACACCCCCTCCAACCCTATATATAGAGCAGTATGTGAACACCCCTTCAAACCCTAAATATACACCAGTATGATGACACGCCTTCATACACTATATATACAGCAGTTTGTGGACACCCCTTCCAACCCTATATATATAGCAGTATGAGGACACCCCTTCATACACTATATGTACAGCAGTTTGTGGACACCCCTTCCAACCCTATATATACAGCAGTATGTGGACACCCCTTCCAACCCCATATATACAGCAGTATGTGGACACCCCCTCCAACCCTATATATAGAGCAGTATGTGGACACCCCTTCCAACCCTATATACAGCAGTATGAGGACACCCCTTCAAACACTATATATACAGCAGTATGTGGACACCCCTTCATACACTATATATACAGCAGTTTGTGGACACCACTTCCTACACTATATGTATAGCAGTATGTGGACACCCCTTCCAACCTTATATTTACAGCAGTATGAGTACACCACTTCCTACACTATATATACAGCAGTATGTGGACACCCCTTCCTACACTATATATACAGCAGTATGTGGACACCCCATCCAACCCTATATATACAGCAGTATGTGGACACCCCTTCCAACCTTATATTTACAGCAGTATGAGTACACCACTTCCTACACTATATATACAGCAGTATGAGGACACCCCTTCCTACACTATATATACATCAGTATGTGGACACCCCTTCAAACCTTATCTATACAGCAGTATGAGGACACCCCTTCATACACTATATATACAGCAGTATGTGGACACCCCTTCATACACAATATATACAGCAGTTTGTGGACACCCCTTCCAACCCTATATATACAGCAGTATGTGGACACCACTTCCTACACAATATATACATTAGTATGTGGACACCACTTCCTACACTATATATACAGCAGTATGTGGACACCCCTTCATACACTATATATACAGCAGTATGTGGACACCCTTCATATACTATATATACAGCAGTTTGTTGACACCCCTTCATACACTACTTATACAGGACACCTCTTCATACACTATATATACAGCAGTATGTGGACACCTCTTCCAACACTATATATACAGCAGTATGTGGACACCCCTTCCAACCCTATATATACAGCAGTATTTGGACAGCCCTTCCTACACTATATATACAGGACACCCCTTCATACACTACCTATACAGGACACCTCTTCCTACACTATATATACAGCATGATGTGGACACCACTTCCTACACTATATATACAGCATTATGTGGACACCCCTTCCAACCCTATATATACAGCAGTATGTGGACACCTCTTCCTACACTATATATACAGCATGATGTGGACACCCCTTCCTACACTGTATATACAGCAGTATGAGGACACCCCTTCCTACACTATATATAAAGCAGTATGTGGACACCCCTGTATAAACTATATATACAGCAGTTTGTGGACACCCCTCCGAACCCTATATATACAGCAGTATGTGGACGCCACTTCCTACACTATATATACAGCAGTAAGTGGACACCCCTTCATACACTATATATACAGCAGTTTGTGGACACCCCTTCCAACCCTATGTATATAGCAGTATGAGGACACCCCTTCCAACCCTATATATACAGCAGTATGAGAACACCCCTTCATACACTATGTATACAGCAGTATGTGGACACCCTTCATATACTATGTATACAGCAGTTTGTGGACAACCCTTCATACACTACATATACAGGACACCTCTTCATAGCCTATATGTACAGCAGGATGAGGACACCCCTTCCTACCCCATATATACAGCAGTATGTGGACACCCCTTCCAACCCTATATATACAGCAGTATGTGGACCCCCTTCCAACCCCATATATTCAGCAGTATGTGGACACCCCTTCCTACACTATATATACAGGACACCTCTTCATACACTATATATACAGCAGTATGTGGACACCTCTTCCTACACTATATATACAGCAGTATGTGGACACCTCTTCCTACACTATATATACAGGAGTATGTGGACACCCCTTCCAACCCTATAAATACAGCAGTATGTGGACACCCCTTCATACACTATATATACAGCAGTTTGTGGAAACCCCTTCCAACCCTATATATACAGCAGGATGAGGACACCCCTTCCTACACTATATATACAGCAGTATGTGGACACCCCTTCCAACCCTATATATACAGCAGTATGCGGACCCCCTTCCAACCCCATATATACAGCAGTATGTGGACACCCCTTCCTACACTATATATAACGCAGTATGTGGACACCCGTTCATACACTATATCTACAGCAGTTTGTGGACACCCCTTCAACCCATATATATACAGCAGTATGTGGACACCCCTTTCTACACTATATATACAGGACACCTCTTCATACTCTATATATACAGCAGTATGTGGACACCCCTTCCTACACTATATAAACAGCAGTATGTGGACACCTCTTCCTACACTATATATACAGCAGTATGTGGACACCCCTTCCAACCCTATATATACAGCAGGATGAGGACACCCCTTCCTACACTATATATACAGCAGTGTGTGGACACCCCTTCCAACCCTATATATACAGCAGTATGTGGACCCCCTTCCAACCCCATATATACAGCAGTATGTGGACACCCCTTCCTACACTATATATACAGCAGTATGTGGACACCTCTTCATACACTATATATACAGCAGTATGTGGACACCCCTTCATACACTATATATACAGCAGTTTGTGGACACCCCTTCCAACCCTATATATACAGCAGGATGAGAACACCCCTTCCTACACTATATATACAGCAGGATGAGGACACCCCTTCCTACACTATATATACAGCAGTGTGTGGACACCCCTTCCAACCCTATATATACAGCATGATGTGGACACCCCTTCCTACACTATATATACAGCAGTATGTGGACACCCCTTCCAATCCTATATATACAGCAGTATGTGGACACCCCTTCCTACACTATATATACAGCATGATGTGGACACCCCTTCCTACACTATATATACAGCAGTATGAGGACACCCCTTCCTACACTATATATAAAGCAGTATGTGGACACCCCTGTATAAACTATATATACAGCAGTTTGTGGACACCCCTCCGAACCCTATATATACAGCAGTATGTGGACACCACTTCCTACACTATATATACAGCAGTATGTGGACACCCCTTCATACACTATATATACAGCAGTTTGTGGACACCCCTTCCAAGCCTATGTATATAGCAGTATGAGGACACCCCTTCATACAGCATATATACAGCAGTTTGTGGACACCCCTTCCAACCCTATATATACAGCAGTATGTGGACACCCCTTCCAATCCCATATATACAGCAGTATGTGTACACCCCCTCCAACCCTATATATATAGCAGTATGTGGACACCCCTTCCAACCCTATATATACAGCAGTATGAGAACACCCCTTCATACACTATGTATACAGCAGTATGTGGACACCCTTCATATACTATGTATACAGCAGTTTGTGGACAACCCTTCATACACTACATATACAGGACACCTCTTCATACACTATATATACAGCAGAATGTGGACACCTCTTCCTACACTACATAAACAGCAGTATGTGGACACCCCATCCAACCCTATATATACAGCAGTATGTGGACACCCCTTCCTACACTATATATACAGGACACCTCTTCATAGACTATATGTACAGCAGGATGAGGACACCCCTTCCTACACTATATATACAGCAGTATGTGGACACCCCTTCCAACCCTATATATACAGCAGTATGTGGACCCCCTTCCAACCCCATATATTCAGCAGTATGTGGACACCCCTTCCTACACTATATATACAGGACACCTCTTCATACACTATATATAAAGCAGTATGTGGACACCTCTTCCTACACTATATATACAGCAGTATGTGGACACCTCTTCCTACACTATATATACAGCAGTATGTTGACACCCCTTCCAACCCTATATATACAGCAGTATGTGGACACCCCTTCATACACTATATATACAGCAGTTTGTGGACACCCCTTCCAACCCTATATATACAGCAGGATGAGGACACCCCTTCCTACACTATATATACAGCAGTATGTGGACACCCCTTCCAACCCTATATATACAGCAGTGTGCGGACCCCCTTCCAACCCCATATATACAGCAGTATGTGGACACCCCTTCCTACACTATATATACAGCAGTATGTGGACACACCTTTATCCACTATATATACAGCAGTATGAGAACACCCCTTCCTACACTATATACACAGCAGTATGAGGACACCCCTTCTAACCCTCTATATACAGCAGTATGTTGACACCCCTTCCAACCCTATATATACAGCAGTATGTGGACACCCCTTCATACACTATATATACAGCAGTATGTGGACACCCGTTCATACACTATATCTACAGCAGTATGGGGACACCCCTTCAACCCATATATATACAGCAGTATGTGGACACCCCTTTCTACACTATATATACAGGACACCTCTTCATACACTATATATACAGCAGTATGTGGACACCCCTTCCTACACTATATATACAGCAGTATGTGGACACCTCTTCCTACACTATATATACAGCAGTATGTGGACACCCCTTCCAACCCTATATATACAGCAGTATGTGTACAGCCCTTCCTACTCTATATATACAGGACACCTCTTCATAGACTATATATACAGCAGGATGAGGACACCCCTTCCTACACTATATATACAGCAGTGTGAAGACACCCCTTTCAACCCTATATATACAGCAGTATGTGGACACCCCTTCCAACACTATATATACAGGTCACCTCTTCATACACTATATATACAGCAGTATGTGGACACCTCTTCCTACACTATATATACAGCAGTATGTGGACACCTCTTCATACACTATATATACAGCAGTATGTGGACACCCCTTCATACACTATATATACAGCAGTTTGTGGACACCCCTTCCAACCCTATATATACAGCAGGATGAGAACACCCCTTCCTACACTATATATACAGCAGTATGTGGACACCCCTTCCAACCCTATATATACAGCAGTATGCGGACCCCCTTCCAACCCCATATATACAGCAGTATGTGGACACCACTTCCAACCCTATATATATACAGCAGTATGTGGACGCCCCTTCCTACACTATATATACTGGACACCTCTTCATACCCTATATATACAGCAGTCTGTGGACAACCCTTCATGCACTATATATACAGCAGTATGTGGAAACCTCTTCATACACTATATATACAGCAGTATGTGGACAACCCTTCATACACTATATATACAGCAGTTTGTGGACACCCCTTCCAACCCTATATATACAGCAGGATGAGAACACCCCTTCCTACACTATATATACAGCAGTATGTGGACACCCCTTCCAACCCTATATATACAGCAGTATGCGGACCCCCTTCCAACCCCATATATACAGCAGTATGTGGACACCACTTCCAACCCTATATATATACAGCAGTATGTGGACGCCCCTTCCTACACTATATATACTGGACACCTCTTCATACCCTATATATACAGCAGTCTGTGGACAACCCTTCATGCACTATATATACAGCAGTATGTGGAAACCTCTTCATACACTATATATACAGCAGTCTGTGGACAACCCTTCATGCACTATATATACAGCAGTATGTGGAAACCCCTTCCAACCCTATATATACAGCAGAATGAGAACACCCCTTCCTACACTATATATACAGCAGTTTGTGGACACCCCTTCCAACCCTATATATACAGCAGGATGAGGACACCCCTTCCTACACTATATAAACAGCAGTATGTGGACACCCCTTCCAACCCTATATATACAGCAGTATGCGGACCCCCTTCCAACCCCATATATACAGCAGTATGTGGACACCCCTTCCTACACTATATATACAGGACACCTCTTCATACCCTACATATACAGCAGTATGTGGACACCTCTTCATACACTATATATACAGCAGTATGTGGACACCTCTTCCTAAACTATATATACAGCAGTATGTGGACACCTCTTCCTACACTATATATACAGCAGTATGTTGACACCCCTTCCAACCCTATATATACAGCAGCATGTGGACACCCCTTCATACACTATATATACAGCAGTATGTGGACACCCCTTCATACACTGTATATACAGCAGTTTGTGGACACCCCTTCCAACCCTATATATACAGCAGGATGAGGACACCCCTTCCTACACTATATATACAGCAGTATCTGGACACCCATTCCAAACATATATATACAGCAGTATGCGGACCCCCTTCCAACCCCATATATACAGCAGTATGTGGACACCCCTTCCTACACTATATATACAGGACACCTCTTCATACCCTACATATACAGCAGTATGTGGACACCCCTTCCTACACTATATATACAGCAGTATGTGGACACACCTTTATCCACTATATATACAGCAGTATGAGAACACCCCTTCCTACACTATATATACAGCAGTATGAGGACACCCCTTCTAACCCTATATATACAGCAGTATGTTGACACCCCTTCCAACCCTATATATACAGCAGTATGTGGACACCCCTTCATACACTATATATACAGCAGTATGTGGACACCCCTTCAACCCATATATATACAGCAGTATGTGGACACCCGTTCATACACTATATCTACAGCAGTATGGGGACACCCCTTCAACCCATATATATACAGCAGTATGTGGACACCCCTTTCTACACTATATATACAGGACACCTCTTCATACACTATATATACAGCAGTATGTGGACACCCCTTCCTACACTATATATACAGCAGTATGTGGACACCTCTTCCTAAACTATATATACAGCAGTATGTGGACACCCCTTCCAACCCTATATATACAGCAGTATGTGGACAGCCCTTCCTACTCTATATATATACAGGACACCTCTTCATAGACTATATATTTGCAGCTGGATGAGGACACCCCTTCCTACACTATATATACAGCAGTGTGAAGACACCCCTTTCAACCCTATATATACAGCAGTATGTGGACCCCCTTCCAACCCCATATATACCGCAGTATGTGGACACCCCTTCCTACACTATATATACAGGACACCTCTTCATACACTATATATACAGCAGTATGTGGACACCTCTTCCTACACTATATATACAGCAGTATGTGGACACCTCTTCATACACTATATATACAGCAGTTTGTGGACACCCCTTCCAACCCTATATATACAGCAGGATGAGAACACCCCTTCCTACACTATATATACAGCAGTATGTGGACACCCCTTCCAACCCTATATATACAGCAGTATGCGGACCCCCTTCCAACCCCATATATACAGCAGTATGTGGACACCACTTCCAACCCTATATATATACAGCAGTATGTGGACGCCCCTTCCTACACTATATATACTGGACACCTCTTCATACCCTATATATACAGCAGGATGAGAACACCCCTTCCTACACTATATATACAGCAGTTTGTGGACACCCCTTCCAACCCTATATATACAGCAGGATGAGGACACCCCTTCCTACACTATATAAACAGCAGTATGTGGACACCCCTTCCAACCCTATATATACAGCAGTATGTGGACACACCTTTATCCACTATATATACAGCAGTATGAGAACACCCCTTCCTACACTATATATACAGCAGTATGAGGACACCCCTTCTAACCCTATATATACAGCAGTATGTTGACACCCCTTCCAACCCTATATATACAGCAGTATGTGGACACCCCTTCATACACTATATATACAGCAGTATGTGGACACCTCTTCCTACACTATATATACAGCAGTATGTGGACACCTCTTCCTACACTATATATACAGCAGTATGTGGACACCTCTTCATACACTATATATACAGCAGCATGTGGACACCTCTTCCTACACTATATATACAGCAGTATGTGGACACCTCTTCCTACACTATATATACAGCAGTATGTGGACACCCCTTCATACACTATATATACAGCAGTATGTGGACACCCCTTCATACACTATATATACAGCAGTATGTGGACACCTCTTCCTACACTATATATACAGCAGTATGTGGACACCCCTTCATACACTATATATACAGCAGTATGTGGACACCCCTTCATACACTATATATACAGCAGTATGTGGACACCCCTTCATACACTATATATACAGCAGTATGTGGACACCTCTTCATACACTATATATACAGCAGCATGTGGACACCTCTTCCTACACTATATATACAGCAGTATGTGGACACCCCTTCATACACTATATATACAGCAGTATGTTGACACCTCTTCCTACACTATATATACAGCAGTATGTGGACACCTCTTCCTACACTATATATACAGCAGTATGTGGACACCTCTTCATACACTATATATACAGCAGTATGTGGACACCCCTTCATATACTATATATACAGCAGTTTGTGGACACCCCTTCCAACCCTATATATACAGCAGTATGAGAACACCCCTTCCTACACTATATATACAGCAGTATGTGGACACCCCTTCCAACCCTATATATACAGCAGTATGCGGACCCCCTTCCAACCCCATATATACAGCAGTATGTGGACACCCCTTCCTACACTATATATACAGCAGTATGAGAACACCCCTTCCTACACTATATATACAGCAGTATGAGGACACCCCTTCTAACCCTATATATACAGCAGTATGTTGACACCCCTTCCAACCCTATATATACAGCAGTATGTGGACACCCCTTCATACACTATATATACAGCAGTATGTGGACACCCGTTCATACACTATATCTACAGCAGTATGGGGACACCCCTTCAACCCATATATATACAGCAGTATGTGGACACCCCTTTCTACACTATATATACAGGACACCTCTTCATACACTATATATACAGCAGTATGTGGACACCCCTTCCTACACTATATATACAGCAGTATGTGGACACCTCTTCCTACACTATATATACAGCAGTATGTGGACACCCCTTCCAACCCTATATATACAGCAGTATGTGGACAGCCCTTCCTACTCTATATATACAGGACACCTCTTCATAGACTATATATACAGCAGTATGTGGACACCTCTTCCTACACTATATATACAGCAGGATGAGGACACCCCTTCCTACACTATATATACAGCAGTGTGTGGACACCCATTTCAACCCTATATATACAGCAGTATGTGGACCCCCTTCCAACCCCATATATACAGCAGTATGTGGACACCTCTTCCTACACTATATATACAGCAGTATGTGGAAACCTCTTCATACACTATATATACAGCAGTATGTGGGCAACCCTTTAAACACTATATATACAGCAGGATGAGAACACCCCTTCCTACACTATATATACAGCAGTATGTGGACACCCCTTCCAACCCTATATATACAGCGGTATGCGGACCCCCATCCAACCCCATATATACAGCAGTATGTGGACACCACTTCCAACCCTATATATATACAGCAGTATGTGGGCAACCCTTTAAACACTATATATACAACAGTATGAGAACACCCCTTCCTACACTATATATACAGCAGGATGAGAACACCCCTTCCTACACTATATATACAGCAGTATGTGGGACGCCCCTTCCTACACTATATATACTGGACACCTCTTCATACCCTATATATACAGCAGCATGTGGACAACCCTTCATGCACTATATATACAGCAGTATGTGGAAACCCCTTCCAACCCTATATATACAGCAGTATGAGGACACCCCTTCCAACCCTATATATACAGCAGTATGTGGAAACCCCTTCCAACCCTATATATACAGCAGTATGAGGACATCCCTTCATACACTTTATATACAACAGCATGAGGACACCCCTTCATTAACTATATCTACAGCAGTATGTGGACACCCCTTTCTACACTATATATACAGGACACCTCTTCATACACTATATATACAGCAGTATGAGGACACCCCTTCATTCACAATATATACAGCAGTATTCGGACACCCCTTCATACACTATATATACAGCAGTTTGTGGACACCCCTTCCAACCCTATATATACAGCAGTATGTGGACACCCCTTCATACACTATATATACAGCAGTATGTGGACACCCCTCCAACCCTATATATACAGCAGTATGTGGACACCCCTTCATACACAATGTATACCGCAGTATGTGGACACCCCTTCATACACTATATATACAGCAGTTTGTGGACATCCCTTCCAACCTTATAAATACAGAAGTATGTGGACACCCCTTCCTACACTATATATGCAGCAGTATGTGGACACGCCTTCCATCCCTAAAAATACAGCAGTATGTGGACACCCCTTTATCCACTATATATACAGCAGTATGAGAACACCAAATTCCTACACTATATATACAGCAGTATGTTGACACCCCTTCCAACGCTATATATACAGCTGTATGTGGACACCCCTTCCTACACCATATATACAGCAGTATGTTGACATCCCTGCCAACCCTATATATACAGCAGTATGAGGACATCCCTTTCATTCACTATATATACAGCAGTATTTGGACACCCCTTCATACACTATATATACAGCAGTATGTGGACACCCCTTCATACACTATATATACAGCAGTATGTGGACACCCCTTCATACACTATATATACAGCAGTATGTGGACACCCCTTCATACACTATATAAACAGCAGTTTGTGGACACCCCTTCCAACCCTAAAAATACAGCAGTATGTGGACACCCCTTCATCCACTATATATACAGCAGTATGAGAACACCCCTTCCTACACCATATATACAGCAGTATGAGGACATCCCTTCATACACTATATATACAGCAGTATGAGGACATCCCTTTCATTCACTATATATACAGCAGTATGTTGACATCCCTGCCAACCCTATATATACAGCAGTATGTGGACACCCCTTCATACACTATATATGCTGCAGTATGTGGACACCCCTTCGAACCCTATATATACAGCAGTATGTGGACACCCCCTCCAACCCCATATATAGAGCAGTATGTGGACACCCCTTCCAACCCTATATATACAGCAGTATGTGGACACCCCCTCTAACCCCATATATAGAGCAGTATGTGGACACCCCTTCCTACACTATATATACAGCAGTATGTGGACACCCCTTCCAACCACATCCATCCCTATATCCTCTACTCTCTCCATCCCTGTATCTACACATACTCTATATATACAGCAGTATGTGGACAACCCTTCATGCACTATATATACAGCAGTATTTGGACACCCCTTCCTACACTATATATACAGCAGTTTGTGGACACCCCTTCCAACCCTATATATATAAAGCAGTATGTGGACACCCCTTCCAACCCTATATATACAGCAGTATGACCCCTTCCAACACTATATATACAGCAGTTTGAGGACACCCCTTCCAACCCTATATATACAGCAGTATGAGGACACCCCTTCATACACTATTTATACAGCAGTATTTGGACACCCCTTCATACACTATATATACAGCAGTATGTGGACACCCCTTCCTACCCTATATATACAGCAGTATATGGACACCCCTTCCAACCCCATATATAGAGCAGTATGTGGACACCCCCTCCAACCCTATATATAGAGCAGTATTTGGACACCCCTTCATACACTATATATACAGCAGTATGTGGACACCCCTTCCTACACGAAATATACAGCAGGATGTGGACAGCCCTTCAAATTAGTGGATTCGGCTTTTCAGCCACAACTGTTGGGAAAGGGGGGTGATACCTGGTCAGTTGTACATCTGAATGCCTTCAACTGAAATGTGTCTTCCTTAATCGACATCCAGGGAAACAGTGGGTTAACTGCCTTGCTCAGGGGAACAGTGGGTTAACTGCCTTGCTCAGGGGAACAGTGGGTTAACTGCCTTGCTCAGGGGAACAGTGGGTTAACTGCCTTGCTCAGGGGAACAGTGGGTTAACTGCCTTGCTCAGGGGAACAGTGGGTTAACTGCCTTGCTCAGGGGAACAGTGGCTTAACTGCCTTGCTCAGGGGAACAGTGGGTTAACTGCCTTGCTCAGGGGAACAGTGGGTTAACTGCCTTGCTCAGGGGAACAATGGGTTAACTGCCTTGATCAGGGGAAGAACGACAAATTTTTACCTTGTCAGCTTGCTGATTCGATCAACAACCTTTCAGTTACTGACCCAATGCTCAACTACCTGCCATCCATGTACCCCACCTCTCGATCCCTGTATCTACACCTCTCTCCATCCCTCTATCTACACCTCTCTCCATCCCTGTATCCCCACCTCTCTCCATCCCTGTATCTACACCTATCTCCATCCCTGTATCTACACCTCTTTCCACACCTCTTTCCCCACCTCTCTCCATCCCTGTATCTACACCTCTATCCATCCCTATATCTACACCTCTATCCATCCCTATATCTACACCTCTCTCCATCCCTGTATCTACACCTCTCTCATCCCTGTATCTACACCTCTCTCCATCCCTGTATCTACACCTCTCTCCATCCCTGTATCTACACCTCTCTCCATCCCTGTATCTACACCTCTCTCCATCCCTGTATCTACACCTCTCTCATCCCTGTATCTACACCTCTCTCCATCCCTGTATCTACACCTCTCTCCATCCCTGTATCTACACCTCTCTCCATCCCTGTATCTACACCTCTCTCCATCCCTGTATCTACACCTCTCTCATCCCTGTATCTACACCTCTCTCCATCCCTGTATCTACACATCTCTCCATCCCTGTATCTACACCTCTCTCATCCCTGTATCTACACCTCTCTCCATCCCTGTATCTACACCTCTCTCATCCCTGTATCTACACCTCTCTCCATCCCTGTATCAACACCTCTCTCCATCCTTGTATCTATACCTCTCTCCATCCCTCTATCCCCATCTCTCTATCCCCACCTCTCTCCATCCCTATATCCTCTACTCTCTCCATCCCTCTATCCCCACCTCTCTCCCTACCTCTCTCTATCCATACCTGTCTCTGTCCCCACCTCTCTCCATCCTCTATCCCCACCTCCCTCTATCTATATATCCCCACCTCTCTCTATCCATACCTGTCTCTGTCGCCACCTCTCTCCATCCTCTATCCCCACCTCCCTCTATCTCTATATCCCCACCTCTCTCTATCGCTATATCCCCACCTCTCTCTATCTCTATATCCCCACCTCTCTCTATCTCTATATCCCCACCTCTCTCTATCTCTATATCCCCACCTCTCTCCATCCCTGTATATACACCTCTCACCATCCCTGTATCTACACATCTCTCCATCCCTCTATCGCCACCTCTCTCCATCCCTATATCCCCACCTCTCTCCATCCCTCTATCTACACCTCTCTCCATCCCTCTATCGCCACCTCTCTCTATCTCTATATCCCCACCTCTCTCCATCCCTCTATCTATACCTCTCTCTATCCCTGTATCTACACCTCTATCCTTCCCTATATCTACACCTCTCTCCATCCCTGTATCCCCACCTCTATCCATCCCTGTATCTACACCTCTCTCCATCCCTGTATCTACACCTCTATCCATCCCTGTAACTACACCTCTCTCCATCCCTGTATCTACACCTCTATCCATCCCTGTATCTACACCTCTCTCCATCCCTGTATCCCCACCTCTCTCCCCACCTCTCTCCATCCCTATATCTACACCTCTCTCCATCCCTGTATCTACACCTCTCTCCATCCCTGTATCAACACCTCTCTCCATCCTTGTATCTACACCTCTCTCCATCCCTCTATCCCCACCTCTCTCCATCCCTCTATCCCCACCTCTCTCCATCCCTCTATCCCCACCTCTCTCCATCCCTATATCCTCTATCCCCACCTCTCTCCCTACCTCTCTCTATCCATACCTGTCTCTGTCCCCACCTCTCTCCATCCTCTATCCACACCTCCCTCTATCTCTATATCCCCACCTCTCTCTATCTCTATATCCCCACCTCTCTCTATCTCTATATCCCCACCTCTCTCTATCTCTAAATCCCCACCTCTCTCTATATATATATCCCCACCTCTCTCTATCTCTATATCCCCACCTCTCTCCATCCCTGTATCTACACCTCTCTCCATCCCTGTATCTACACCTCTCTCCATCCCTCTATCACCACCTCTCTCTATCTCTATATCCCCACCTCTCTCCATCCCTGTATCTACACCTCTCTCCATCCCTGTATCTACACCTCTCTCCATCCCTCTATCTCCACCTCTCTCTATCTCTATATCCCCACCTCTCTCTATCTCTAAATCCCCACCTCTCTCTATCTCTAAATCCCCACCTCTCTCTCTCTATATATCCCCACCTCTCTCTATCTCTATATCCCCACCTCTCTCCATCCCTGTATCTACACCTCTCTCCATCCCTGTATCTACACCTCTCTCCATCCCTCTATCGCCACCTCTCTCTATCTCTATATCCCCACCTCTCTCCATCCCTGTATCTACACCTCTCTCCATCCCTGTATCTACACCTCTCTCCATCCCTCTATCCCCACCTCTCTCTATCTCTATATCCCCACCTCTCTCCATCCCTGTATCCCCACCTCTCTCCATCCCTCCATCTACACCTCTCTCCATCCCTCCATCGCCACCTCTCTCTATCTCTATATCCCCACCTCTCTCCATCCCTCTATCTACACCTCTCTCCATCCCTCTATCGCCACCTCTCTCCATCCCTGTATCCCCACTTCTCTATATCCTTCTCTTTCCATTCCTCTATCCCACCTCTCTACATCTCTCTATCCCACCTTTCTCCATCCCTCCATCCCCACCTCTCTCCATCCCTCTATCTCAAAGTCTCTTTATTCGGTCTCTTCTTCCCTCTCTCCCCACCATCTTTTCATCCCTCTCTCCTCTCTTTCCATTCCTCTATCCCCACCTCTCTCATCTCTCTGTCCCCATCTCTTTAAATCCATCTTCCACCCCTCTATCCCCACCATCTTTTCATTGCTCTATCCTCTGTCCAATACCTTTATCCTCTCTTCCATCTCTCAATCCCCACCTCTCTCCACCTCTCTTATGTGGATTGGAGATGTTTAATGTGAGTCTGGAAGGAGAGCTTACAGTCTAACCAGACACCTAGGTATTTGTAGTAGTCCACATATTCTAAGTCGGGACTGTCCAGAGTAGTGATGCTGGACGGGCGGGCAGGTGTGGGCAGTGATTGGTTGATGCATTTAGATTTACTTGCATTTAAGAGCAGTTGGAGACCGCGGCAGGGGAGTTGTATGGCATTGAAGCACATAGGAGATTTGTTAACACAGTGTCCATAGAAGGGCCATAAGTATACAGAATGGTGTCTTCTGC